>NC_025999.2:13977330-14348756 GCF_000442705.2 Elaeis guineensis | reverse complement strand
ATAATTCATTAGTCAATAAGCACCAGGCCTTTGGGCCTCCAATGATTATTAAACTAATGGACTCATTATCACTCACTTAATGGGAGGCTATGACTTAGTTATCACTATAACTTAATCATTCTAGGGACCTAATAATTTTTGAGAATTTCTTAAAGGATAGAAGAGAAAAAATTAATTAGTCAATTTCAATCCTCCCACTGACTTCACCAAGTCAGATTAAAAAGGATTTAATTAAAGCCGACATTAGGAGCATCTAAATCAGTCACACTGATTTACCTAATGACATGGGTGAGCCCTAATTACCAAGTGATCTAATCAAAACCTAACTCACCAGGTTGGCCAGGTAAGTGAGATTAGTGGTGGGATATACCATTAACTCGTCAGAGATCAAATCAATGCGAGTAGCTCCCACTTAAGAACCACTGGTCAAACTATCGAACTTACCTTAGACACCAACCAGTTCATTAGTTTTAATTTGATCAACATAGTAAATAGGGTTCCACCGCATAGCCATGAATTAAGTCCATCTTGGTCTAGTTAAAGACATGGACCCATTCAACTACAACTATTGGAGTTGAGTCTAGAGTGTCCTTGACCTAATCTAATTCAATTTTTGATTAGATTTGACCAATTACTCTAATTTAGTCTATTTCTTTAAGCTAACCTTAGGTCTAACCCAATTATGGACCTAATCCATCTAACCCATTGACCCACAAGTTTATGCAATTATCTTAGGTCTTAATTCATAATTCTAGACCAACTTGACAACACTTAATTCTTTTAATTAAGTATTTGGGCTGATGGATCAGGATTTGGCATTTCAAAAATAATTTTTAAATTTGAAAGATTTTATTTTCTGTTCATCAAATATGTTGACTCATTTCACAAATAGATCAGCATATTTCATAAATAGCAATCCTATTGCTAATTACATAACAAAAAATAACTCAATCAAAATAAGTCATGAATATTTCTTTAGATCTAATCTAACACATTCATGATAAATTTTACAATTAAACCTTTATAATTAAGTCCTTTCGCTGCTTCATCTGCATGGGATATAATTACAGCGGCACCCCTACCGCCATAGGAGACCCCATCGAATGGGAGGAGAGGGCCTTTAAATCTTATTTTTCTCCTATGACCGGACGGCCATGGCAACCAACCCAATTAGATTACTTGCTACTTGGATCAAGTATATCTAAATATACTAATTTCAAATTTTAAATTTTAAATTTCAAACAAATTTTAAATTTCAAATTTTAAATTTCAAATTTTTGAATTTCAAATTTTGAATTTTAAATTTTGAATTTTAAATTTTGAATTTTAACTAAAATTTAAATTTTAAATTTCAAATTTTTGAATTTTGAATTTTGAATTTCAAATTTCAAAATTCAAATTTTAAATTTTGAATTTCAAATTTTTAAATTTTGAATTTTGAACAACTTTCAAAATTCAAATTTTAAATTTTGAATTTTAAATTTTAAATTTAAATTTTTAGATTACAACTTAATCTACACATGTAAATTCATATATCATATCTTAGAACCTGCTCTGATACCATTTGTTGCAAAATTGAGTGCAGGGGTAAAATGGTAATTTTAAAACTTTTTCAAAATCACCTTTTTACAGTAAAAATTATTAATTAATCTAATTAATTAATATGTATTTATCCTACACTAGGATCTAAATATGATATACAGCATGCATGCATTTAAATTTAAAATTCAAATTTGAACAGTAAATAATTTACTGTTCTGTGTTCAGAACACAATATCTTTGTGCGGATAGTCGATCACCATAATTTGATCATCATCGGGAGGATCTGATCATTGCAATATAGCCACACAGCATGTCTGGCCTCTACGGATCGTCCACACAAAGCTCCCGATCTGATCGGCTCCTCACGAGTGCTAGCTCGTTGTAGAGCCCTTTCGACGGCCGATGCTGATCGAACTCCTTCGATCGATGTCTGTCGACTCTTTGGATGCTTTGAATCATCAACAAGTATGCTTAAGAGGTTGATGAATCTCTTTCTAAAATTTAGTGGGCTCACGACACTCGTAGCTCACCTTCTCACTTCCCGAACCCCAGGCTGAAACCCTAGGGAACTCACTGAAAAACCCTGCATCCACTTTTCTTTCTTTTCTTTCTTTTTCTCTCTAAAGTTTTAGACTTCCTACTCATGCACAAGGGTTCCTCACACCCCACTTTCTCTCTCAGAAAATCTCTACGCATGCCCCCACTTCCCTATCTCTTTTAAAATAGTTCAAAACGTGTCTTATCCGTGTGAGAGGATAAAGATAAGTGGTTGCACATTTGAATTCAAATCAAATTTGAATTCAAATGCAAACCAACTCATCCCTATCCACTTGGGCGTGAGAAGAGAAGGTGTGTGCCTGCTTTGTGCATGAAAAGGTTTCATGAGAAACTCTTTCTCGTGTAAGATATGGGGTGCTAAAGAAGATAAGAACATGGCGCATGGATTGGTTGCTCATTCAAATTCAAACTTTCTTTTGAATTTGAATGGCCAACCAACCATCCTTATCCACCTATATGGTGCACAAATGTGGGGCATGGGAAGGGCTTTGCATGAGAAAAAATTTACGAGAAGTTCCTTCTCGTGAATTCAAATGGGCGCAGAGATATCAGGTGGCGCAGGGAGTTTGGGTCAAGGTGGTTTCTCATTTTAAACTAACCTAATTGAACCAATTTAATTAAAATAAGCTAGGCCCAATTAGACTAATTTAAATCTAACTTAATTAGGCTTAATTAGGCTTAATAAAATTCTAATCAAATCAGAAATTGACTAAGCCCAACCCCCGATCAAATCAGGGACCAAACCATCTCGATGATTAAGTCAACTCTTAACCTAATCGGGTCAAACCCAATTGAATCCAATTCAATTGGACTTGATCCAAAAATACTTACTCAATCAAATTGAGTTAATTAGTGATCAAATCACTAATTAAATCTCTCATAAATACTGAGTCGAAATCTGATGGACAATCGCGTATCAAAGTCCATCAATATGAAACCTTGATCGAAGAGTCCCAAACTAGTGGGACTCTTGACCTCGGTACCCAAAATGTGTGAAACTCGTGATCAGAGAATCCTGATTCTCGATCATAGAGTCTCAGATATGTAGGACTCATAGTCCAAAAATATTACATCTCTTCATCAGCCATCAGATCAGATAGTAACCTCTAATGTGTGTGACCCCGCAGGTCCGAACCTAAGCCGGTAGTACAGAAACCAATTCCTGTACTAATCGAAGTGACCATCTAGCAATGGTATCCGACGTCCAGATAGGTCGAATAGTCACAATCGCAATACTCAGAACCTACATGAATATGCTTACTGTATAATTTATCCCTTTTGACCCCTGTGTTTAGGACGACTCAGGGTTAAACTGTCAACCCTGATTAGATCATCCAAGTCGTGCTCAACTCAAATAGTCCTGTGACTCCTCACTAGGACTATCCTGACCAAGGTTTTGCTAAATTAAAATATGACTGTACACAGTTCCTGAACTGGAGTGGTCAATCCCATCTTGACACATGCACTGACAAGTCAAGTACTTGACTACACCCAGCATTCTTCCGTCACTGAATTAGAAATTCAGGTTGTCCAGTGCCTAAGTACAGTGAGTTGCTTGCAAGTCACTGTGGCGATTTCAGGTCGGAGGGATATTTATACCCATATCCCATCGGAGCAAATTTTGACAGCAGAGATAGCTCCGAAGTCGGTCACGTTCAGTACAGATGTACCCTTATATCTCACCTGTATGCCATACCAGTGTTTCTACACTCCTTGGTTAAGAGGACAACCAACCTATATGGCACACAATGACCTATGCTCGATAAACATTGTTGTCCTTGGTAACAACGTATCATTTGGTCACGAACAGCTTTAAGGACTAAACGATAAATCCTCCTTTATCGAGTCTAAATAGTCTTAAGGACTTCACCACAACACAGGAGTTCATTAGAAGATGAAACAATTTGTGATGAAAAATATCAAAATAACTTTTATTTATTTATAATTTATATACTAATACAAAAGGAGCACAACTGTCAACAGGCTGACGATTGGCTTTGGGACACTATTCCCAACAGCCGAAGCATAAGGGATCTTGCTCATGCATTCAATCTCCTCAGGTGTGCTAGGGCACATCTTCTTGGAGAGATGAATGCCATATCTAAAAGGCAATAAACCTCTTTTGGAGTTATCCATGCTAAACCTTTTTAGCACCTCCTCTACGTACATCTTCTATGAAAGTCCCAGTATCCTATTTGGTCAATCTCTATAGATCTTAATACCCAGTATAAAGGATGCCTCTCCTAGATCTTTCATAGAGAACTCCTTAGACAACCATACTTTGACTGAGGTCAACATGGGAATGTCATTCCCAATTAGGAGGATGTCATCCACGTACAATACGAGGAAGACAACTACGCTCCCACTGATCTTTTTGAACACACATGGTTCCTCCTCGTTCTTGATGAAACCAAATATTTTGATCACATCATTGAAATGAGTATTCCAACTCTGAGATGCTTGCTTAAGTCCATAAATGGACCTTTGCAGTTTGCAGACCTTGTGATCATCATCACTGGATGTGAAACCAAGCGGCTATTCCATATAGATATCTTCCTCAAGATATCCATTTAAGAATGTCATTTTCACATCCATCTGTCATATTTCATAATCGAAATAGGCTGCAATAGCAAGCAATGTGCAGATGGATTTTAGCATGGCTACGGGCAAGAAGGTATCCTGATAGTCAATGCCTTCGTGCTGACTATAACCTTTCGCTACGAGCCTAGCCTTGAATGTCTCCACATTCCCATCTGCACCTATCTTTCTCTTGAAGATCCATTTACACCCAATAGATACAATACCTTCAGGTGGATCTACCAAGGTCCAGACTTGGTTTGAGTGCATCGAGTCAATTTCTGATCTCATTGCCTCTAACTATTTCTCAGAGTCGATATCTGATATCACCTCATCATAGGTCTTGGGATCATCATCATGAACCCCATTTCCCATGAGAAACATTTTCTCTACATCCTCTTGTATGGTACCTAAGTACCTTTCAGGAGGATGAAAAACCCTAGTCGATCTATGAGGTGGAAGAGGTTGTGTTAGGACTGGTTCTGATTGATTAGGTTCCTCAGGTTCTTTAGCTCGTTGCTCTTGGGAGACATTCTTCTTAAGCTTAATTATTCTTCCAATGCCACCATCTTGAATAAACTATTTTTCAAGAAAAATAGCATTTCGACTCGCAATCACATTATGGTCTTTCGAAATATAAAAATAATATCCTAATGACTCTTTAGGATATCCTATGAACTGAGCTCTAAAAGATCTGAACTCTAACTTGTCTGTCTGCTGTCTCTTGACATGAGCCGGACAAACCCAAATTCTGAGATGATTCAGACTTGGCTTCTTACCATGCCATATCTCATACGGTGTGGTAGGAACGGTTTTAGAGGGAACCCTACTCAATACATAAATTGCTGTCATGAGACAATATCCCCAAAAAAATTTTGGGAGGTCAGTGAAGCTCATCATGGAACGGACCATATCTAATAGGGTCCGATTTCTCCATTCTGAAACTCCGTTGAGTTGAGGCATTTCAGGTGGAGTCCATTGAGAGACTATACCATTGTCCTTAAGATAGTCTAGGAATTTCCGACTAAGGTATTCACCTCCTCGATCTAATCGAAGAACCTTAATGGGCTTTCCTGTTTATTTTTCTACCTCATGTCTAAATTCTTTGAACCTTTCAAAGGCTTCAGACTTATGTTTCATTAGAAATACATTCCCATACCTAGACATATCATCGGTAAAGATAATGAAGTAGGCAAAGTTGCCTCTAGCCGGCACATCAAATGGGCCGCACACATCCATATGTACTAGGGCAAGTAGGTCTGTGGCCCTTTTCTCATGTCCCACAAAAGGGAGCTTGGTCATTTTGCCTTGAAAGCATGATTCACAAACTGGATATGACTGAAAAGTCAACGGACTCAGTAGCCCAGATTTCTTCAATTTGTTAACCCTGTCTTCCGCTATATGACCTAACCTTAGGTGCCACAGAGATTTATCATTTAGACTATCTCTAGGCCTTTTAATTCCTATGGCATTCACATTTTGCTCAATATTAAAAATAGATACATCAACATGTAACTGATAGAGATCATTAATAACAAAATCATTTACAACTTTATTATTTTCATAAAATATGTTACAATGGTCCTTATGAAAGCTAATCACATAGCCTTCTTGTGCTAAACATGAAACAGAAATCAAATTCCTGCTTGCTGCAGGCACATAATAACAGTCTCTTAAAACTAAATCTAATCCTAACGGTAATCGCAGAAGGTAGGTTCCTACGGCCATAGCAGTAACTTTTGCTCCATTCCCGATACGTAGGATCATCTCTCCATCCCTCAGCCTCTTGCTCTCCTCAAGATCCTGCATAGAAGTGCACAAATGAGTACTAGAACCAGAGTCAAATACCCAACTGGATGCAGAAGAAACCGTAAGATTATATTCGATAATGAGCATACCTCCAGAAGGACCATCCTTCTTGTTCTTCAGGGTGGCCAGGTACTGAGGACAGTTTCGCTTCCAATGGCCTTCTGACTGACAGTGGAAACACTTTCCCTTTTCAGAAGCCTTCTTCTTCGGTCCTGTCTTCTTGTTCTTGCCATCCACCTTCTGCTTCTTCACGAACTTTTTTTTCTTTCCAAAAGACTTTCTCTTGGAAGAAGTCCGCTCCATAGTAAGAACTGAGCCTTTTGAACCTTTCATTGAAAGCTCAGCCGTAACCAGCATATTCATTAACTCAATCAAGGTACATTGCATCTTATGCATATGGAAGTTCATGATGAACTGACCATATGCATCAGACAAGGACTGAAAGATCACATCAATCTGAAAATCCTTATCTAAGATGATATCGAGCTTCTCAAGCTCCTCAAGATCCTTGATCATTGTCAAACAATGATCTTAGACTGACTGCCCATCACGCATCTTGGCCTTAAAAAGTCTTTGACAGACTTGATACTTGGCCGCGCGATTCTGTTCACCAAACAACTCTTGTAGGTGAGCCAACATTTGGTGGGTAGTCAAAATATTTTCATGTTGGCACTGCAAATCATCAGACATTGCACCCAACATGTAGTACCTGGCTTTGTTATCATCATCCGTCCACTTTTCCAGAGACGCTCTCTGTTCAGCAGTCGAACGTGCTGGCATGGCAGGTGGGTCTTGATCCAAGACATGAGTCAATTTTTTGAAACCCAGAATAATTCTGTAGTTCCTCAATCAGTCCTTAAAATTTGGTTTAGTCAGTCTATGAGTGTCTAGAATTTTGGTCAGGGGGTTTGAGGCAGACATGTTTCTTGTAGAGAGTCAAAAATTTTTAGTTAGATTTTGTAATCAGACTCAACCAATTTGTTTAAGATTTTTATTTTTAAATAAATTAGGCTCTCACTATTTTCTCAGATCCCTACACTCCTTTGGTAGAGATGTGAAAATCTCTATGATTAGTAATTTCTAGTGGGTGGTGCTGTCTCACCGACTGGCTCATCACCTCACCTAACAGTTATTGGTGATGGGTCAACCGATGAGTGGACAACTCTTGTCCAATGATTCTCTAATCATGATGCACCCAAAACTTGGTCTCTAATTCATGAAGCTCATCGTATCCAGGATATTGCTCCAATCCTTAGTTAAGCCAAACCCACCATTTGCACGAACTAGATTCCTGATTGGGTCCCTCACTGTATCTGAAATATTGAGCCCAACCCATCCTCTAATCCATAGCATCCAATGCCTAATAGATATGGTTACGTCTTCCTGGTGCAACTGAGCCACTGTAACCAGCCGAGAACAATCAACCCCGAAAAGGGCCCGCACATCCACAATGGTGGAAGACCTAGACTTAATATTTTCTTAGGAAGATTTGATTTAGGTCTCTTTAAACTTGACTTGAGATAGTCATAACAATTATGACTAACCTAGTGGCATGGGTTAGCTTGAATTGTTAGCCACCTCAAATTAGAACTGGGTTGACACATATGGCCAGGTAAGTGAGACCGATGGGAGGGATATGCCATTAACTCGATAAGAATGCATTCGAGTCGAGTAGCTTCCAATTAAAAACTAGTCGGTCGCATCTGTCCAACTTACCTTAGACACCAAATTGTTGAACCAGAATTAATTGAGTTAGTCTATAATCCAAGCTCTAACCACTGAGCCAAATTAGGTCTTAACTTGATCGAGTCACATCTAAATGTGATTCGACCTTGACCCAGACTTAATCCTATTAGGCTGGTCAATTATTAGCTTTCATGATCCCACCTAACCAACTCTTGATTCGGTTTGATCAACCGCTAGACCAAATTGAGCTACCCAAGTCCGAACCCAATCTTATGAAAATGTCTTAGATCTGAAATTCTCAATTTTAGACCTAACTTAATTTCATAAGCTCAATACATTAATTAAGTTTGGGTTCATAAACAAAGCATGTAAAATAAATCTTAGGGTTTCGGGATCTAGGATTTTGCAGAAAAGTAAGTTTTGATTTCTGATTAAGGATGAATGCGCGGCACCCGTACATGTCATATGAACACCCCATTGAATGAGAAGAGAGGGTCTTAAAACCCTACTTTGTTCTTATGATCAGACGGCCATGAGGAACACCTTAATCAGAAATATAAATTTAACTATAAAACTAGTTAGATCTAAATTAACATATCACATATACAATTTAAGATCTAACTAATACATGCTTTGCATACATCTCATGTATCAAAAATCAATCTAATTAACATGCTTTCAGATCTGATACATCATATGTAATATCTAAAAAATAGAATTTAAATTGAACTATTCAAAATAAAAACTATTCTAGATAAGTTACTAGAATAATTCTACAACTAGTCTAGACATGTAACAGATAAATTTTATGAAATAATTAAAATTTTATTTTTTATTTTTTGATCTGATTATAATAATTATAACATCAAAAAAAATAAAGAATAAATTATATTTAATTCATATTTTAATCTCATTAAAATATAAAACTTAAGACTATTCATGGATTCAATTAATCCTAGTCTAGTTATGCATCTCATGCATGTTAGATCTTCTTAGATTTAATTTTAAATATTTTGATTTTAGATCTTATCATATCTGATGTGACATCTAAAATTATTTAATATCAAATAAATTAAAATTAAAATTAGATCTAAAATAGATCTGAAATAGAGCCAACAACCTGGCTCTGATACCACTTGAAGGAAAAACTGCCTTTTTCCTGTGTAGGATCTTCCAGATTTCACCAAATTTGGGATGGAATAAATTTTATATTTTTTATTCTATGATATTTTAGATCTAATATCTATTAGATATAATTTTATTATCTGATATTTAAAATCTAAAATTAAATCTAAAAGTATGAGAAATATTGACATACCTTAAGGGTAATCTAATTACCCTGTAGATGATCGCAGCACTGCTTGATGTTCTGATGTAGCCACGCAAGTGCCTGGCCTCTCTCAGTATCTACTTAGGTAGGATCTAGAACATATTCTCCTCATGATTCTATGCTCCAAAAATTAGATCAATATCTGATTTGAAAGTACTTCAGAACTCCTTCTGAAGTTGGAGCAGCAGCCTGTCAAAGATGTCCTGCAGCCTTCTGTGCCAGGCGTCACCACGCCTTGTACCTTTGCCAGATGAATGTCCAACTTCTTGGACGTGAAGAGGAGAGAAAGGAGAGAAGGGAGAATGTAGAGAAGAGGGGAGGGGGCAGCAGATAATAGGTTTTTTGCATAAAACAAGTTCTATCTCGAAACCCTAGGAGCAGCAGGGTTTATATAGATCCTGTATGCTGCGCAGTGCCACATCATTCGACCAATCAAAAAATTCTAATAAATTCTAAAAAAATTTTGATTGATGGAGTGATATCATTTGATCATATCAGATAAGAATCTCCATGCTCTCTCCTATGCTGGCGCCAACAATAGATAAGCACAAATAAGGTGGCGCCAAAGAGTCCAAGTTTATCAGGACTCTTTGGTTCTTATCCATTTGGGGCGCCCACTTAAATCCAATTGAGCTCATGCCATAATCTGATTATGGGGTCCAATTTGAAGTGGTTTGGATATGTGGACACTCCACAAAAATCCTTCAATGAATCCTCTTCAATTTAAGACCCATATGTCAACTTTTGACAGATGTCCTAAAATGAAATTGGCAGGTGCTAGAAATTAGCAGGTGTTGTCTTAAATTCATCTCATGAATTAAGACAAGCCTTTTTTGAGCTAGGCAAGCTTCAATTAGATTGAGAGAAACCTTTCCAAGGTTCTCTAGATGAGTCAGATCATATTTAGCTCAGTAGAGATAAAAAAGATTACACGAGGAGAAAGTTAGGCTCAATCGAGTGCTAGCACGATTTCTTTGAACCTAATTGGATCTTATCCAAATCAATTGGGATAGCCCAATTGATGACATCCAGACCCTAACCCTTGTTTGTGTGACCCAGTTAGGTTCAATTCTGTATAGTAATGAGACATGTCGTGATCTCATCATTGATATTATCGAAACTCCTTTCGATGGACCAGAACTCTTCTAATTCAGACAATTAGAATGATCGATCATCAAAATTATTCTAATTGCTTCCAAAATCTATCAGTGACACCTAGCAGTATATGGTGGCAACCCATCAGAACTAAAGATGAACCTCTTGGTGCAGCTACCTGTGTGATTGAGTTCCTCTATCATGAGTCTCGACTGAATTAGGGTTAAGGTAAACTCGTCAAACCCAATATCAGTTATATGAATCAATCGATCGATCCGAGTCTGATGTGAAACCCAATGGAAAATTCTTTTTCATTATTTCACTCTACCATGGCCATGGGCTTAAGGACTCGATCTTTCGATCATTATAGGACTACTCCTCTCATGTACCGAGGTTGATAGATCCCATCTTGGTGCGATCTGGTTCCTACAATGGATATGCTACAGCCAACATACACCTCAGAGTTTCGAATGGCTAGGAGACCAAGTTATGATGTAGTCAAACTATAACACACTCAAGGTGAACCATCGATGCATCTCAGGTCAAAGAACTAGACACACAACTGCAGCATCGAGCTAGTCATCGACGAGAAGGTAGACTTCCTTATGACTGCTCGAGGTGGTCACACTCAGTACTCTCATTCTCAACGAATACCTGTACTCTCACTCTGATATCTCCACACCGTAGACTCAAAACTCATCTACCATAAGGAAGCGATCGTACACCAACCTTCCAGATCGATCACCATCCTCGTGATGATCCTATGGTCAGGAGCAGTTTATGAGTTAGTTATGTAAATTCATGTCTTAAATTTTCAACTCTTGAAAATATGAATTTACATTCTCACTAACTCAAAGGATGTATCACAGATACAATGTACACAATGTGATAGAAGAATAACTCTTTTATTCATTTATAGTCAAAATTATAATTTTGCCCTTAGATTTGTACAGGAATGTGTCAGCCGATCTGGCATCTAGGACACACATCTAACATCTATCATGTATGCTATGATATATACGAGATCGGATGTGGCCTACTCGTTAGGAGTAGTAAGCAGGTGTCAGTCTGATTCGGATAAGGACTATTGAAAGATTGTGAAGACAATCCTTAAATATTTGAGAAATACTAAAGATCAATGGTTAATCTATGGAGATACAAGCTTTAAACTTATGGGATATATTGGTTTCAATTTTTCGTCGGATCATGATGATAGCAAAAATGTGTCTAACAATATTTTTACTTTATATGGTGGAGCGATCTACTGGAAGAGTTTCAAGCAGCACACAGTAGCTGATTCGGTATGTGAAGTAGAATACATTACGGCATCCGAATACTACAAAGAAAGCTGTTTGATTGAGAAAGTTCATCTGCAAACTTGAAATGGTTCCATCAGTTAAAGGTTCAGTTCTACTGCATTGTGACAGCACTGATGCCACTGCTCAAGCCAAAAAATCCAAGTCCCATCAAAGAACCAAACATATTTCGTGTCGCTATCACCTGATCTATGAGATCATCGATTGAGATGACATCTAGCTATTGAAGATTGATAGAAAGAAAAACTTGGCTGACACCTTCACTAAAGCTCTCAGGACCAAAGAGTCGATGACTATAAGTAGAAGATGGGTATTAGATATAGTCCTGTTTGACTTTAGTCCAAGTAGGAGTTATTGAAAAATATATCTTAAAGCTAACTGTCTATCTATAGATGATTGAGCTCTTTAAAATTTATATACGAATTATTAATGAATAAAAGTTATTTCTGACAAGTTCATCATAAAAGTGCATCTTCCTTTGAACTATTGTGATATGATGAAATTTTTAGAACTATAATATAATCGATAAAGAAAGATTTATCAAATAGTTCTTAAACTTGTTCATGACTAAATGATAAGTTATTAATAAGGATAATAATATTTATCAAGTATAGGTCGTTATATGCCATATGGGTTGGTTGTCCTCTTAACTAAGGAGTGTGGAGATACTAGTATGGCATACAGATGAGATGTAGGAATACATCATCACCAAACAGTAACTCACCTGCAGAGTGCTCTACTATCAAGGATAGCTCGTGAAGGTATGGGCATAAGTGTCCCTCCAACCTGAGATCACCATGGTGACTTACAAGCAACTCACTGTGCTTTGGTGCCAGACTACTTGTATTTTTAATATAGTGATGGAAGGCCATTAGGTACGGTTAAGTACTTGTGAAGTCAGTGTGTGAGTCAAGATGGGATAATCCCTTTGAATTATAAGAGTTAATGCATCACTGTATCTCAATTCAGTAAAATTTTGGCCAAGATAATTCTTATGATCTATCATAAAATTTGTAAAAGATTAAAATACAATATGGATGACTCATCCAGGGTTGATAGTTTAACCCTAGGTCATCTTGAGCATTAGAATCAAAGGGATGAATTATATAGTAATCATATACACTAAGGTTCTTGAATGTTGCTTTATAACTATTCGACCTATCTGGACATCGGGTATCATTACTAGATGGTCGCTTCGATTAATATAGGAAGAAGTTCCTATACTACTGGCTTAGTGTTCAAACCTATGGAGTCACGCATAAAATCAAAAAATATAAGAAAAAATTGACCCAATATCTATGTATTCAATTTGAAAGTATAAGACTTGATTGAACATATAGATTTACTTAATTGAGAATTAAGTTATGGATCATACGGAATTAAATGCTAACTATGTACAGCTAGCACTACACATGAGGCACAGGTTTAATTTCGAAGATGAATTTGATCAAATATGATTCGAAGAACTATAAGAGTTTGAATTTAAATTCTAATTATTTTAGATCAGATCTAATTTAATTAGGCTTGATTTTATTGAAGCTAAATTAGATTAATTATCTAAGTTAGACTTGGATCTAAATCCTAATTAGATTAGAATTAGCAGTCTTTTTGAATTTGATTCAAATTGGATTCAAACTAGATCCGAATTGAATCTAAACTTGAACCAAATAAGATTTGGTACACTAAAACATGTTTTCCTTGCATTCTCTCACCTAATGGCCGATCAAGATGGAGGAGGAGTCCCCTTAGGCATGCAGCATAAGGAGGGAGGCACAAGTTGGTGCTTCTACTTCCTTTAGGAATCCTCATGGTTTAGGGAGTTTGGATTTGATTCAAACTTGGAGAGTTCTATTCTTAACCTATGAAGGTATTTTATTTGATTTAAAACTTCTTGTCTATTTAAGAAGGGGTTTGGAGAAAAGAAAAATCAATCAATCAAGCAATTAAGAAGTGTTGGGTATAAAATACCCCCAATCGAAGTTTGTAAAAGGCCAACCCTTCCAGGGCTCTTCCGGCTTCCGACCTTATGTGGCATCTCTCTGAACCCCCTTGACCGTCCGAGCTTCTATAATACCATCCGAACTTCTCCGATAATGAGCTCCTCCATTCATCTACCGGACTGCTCCAAATACTCCCTGGGCTTCATTATCAGCCGACTTTCTACAGTGATTGGCTACCCTCTGAATCTCTTCTAGACTTCTTCCGGCCATGAATGACTTTACTTTGAACTTCTTTCGGACTTCGTCAATGTCCGAGCTTCTCCAATAGCAGGACTTCTATAGTAGCCAGATCCCATTCAGATTTCTACGGTGGTCGACCACCTTTTGGATTTCATCCGAGCTCCCACAAGAGTCGGACTCCATTCGAACTTCTACAGTGGATGGATCACAGACGAACTCCTACAATGGATAGGCTCCACTAGCCGGATCTCTACTCTGAATCTCTTTTGAACTTCATCAATGATCGAGCTTCTCTAGCAGCGGGACTTCTACAATAAGAAGTCTCCATCCGAGCTTCCATGGCAGCCGGCCTTCGTCTGAGCTTCTACAATAAGTCTCTATTTGAACTCCTACAAGAGCCGGACTCCGTCCGAACTTCTACGATAGAATTGAATCCTGGACTCCTCCAACGTTCGACCTTTCCCAGTGTCCTCAAGACTCCTCCAGCGGACGAACCTCTATAGCACCATCCAAACTCCACTGTCGGATGACCCTCTATCGGATTCCTCATGAAATTGGACCTCTCTGACGGACAATCTACAGACGAGCTTCCACATCAGGCAAATTCCAGACGAGCTCTCCTAGCAACTGGACTCTTACTGAACTTCTCTAACAGAAAGTCTCCGTCTGAGCTTCTACAGTAGATGACTTTCGCCTGTAGCATTAGCACCCAATCAGCGCCCAAGGCATCCGACAATAGTAGACTCGTCAGCAACCTCGGACATATCCAAGCTTCTCCTGGATTGCTGAGATAGAGAGCCATTCTGCTCCATCAGACATCCCAGCCGAGCTTCAGCCGTCAGGCCCGAACTCTCTGGCAAGTCATGACAATGGTCACTACCTTACTTTACTCTCTATAATAGATTCCATGCGGCCCCACTACTCTCTGGCAAGTCACGACAATGGACACCACTCCACTCTCCATAGCAAACTCCACATGGCCCTGAAACGGCCCCCTGACGCCACTACTCTCCATAACAAACTCCGTATGGCCCTGAACAGCCCACTACCAGGCGGTTACAGACGTCGCTGTCAATCAGTTACGCTCTCCATCTATAAAAAGAGATCCCCAGATACGTTCTTCTCTAAGCTCTAAACTCTATCTCGAAACTCTGCTAAAATTTCATTCGAGTGCTCCATTTCTGTTGAGGTAGAGTACTGACTTGAGCATCGGAGGATCTTGCCGGAGCACCCCCAACTCCGGTTTAGACTTTCCTTGCAGGTCCCGACGGCGGACGCAATCCCCTCGACTCCAGCTTCTCTAACGTTGGCGAAATTTTACACCAACAGAATTGACGCTAGAGGAAGGGCCGCTGTGTCCTCGTAGTACCTTTGTTCTTAAAGGAGTGCTCAACGGGACCGTCTCTGGTCATCTTCTCTGACATCTTCTTCTCTTTCTCCTACCAGATCTCCACTTGATGCCTCCTCGAAAGGCATCCACCAGGCGATCCATGGCCTCCATGGCCAGATCTCAGTGATCTCCACAAGCTCCGACCTCGTCTTCAGTTTCCCAGGCTCCTCCTCCTTCGGTGACGGCAATCGGCATGGAGTTGTTTGACTTGCTAGTTTAGCAGGTCAGGGGCCTCACCGAAGCAGTGCAGGCCATGTAGCAGCAGCCGCAACAGCTGCAGGCATCAGTGCGGCTGGAAAGAGCATCGCCGGAGGTCCAGAATCTGGCGATCGGGTGGGCCACTTGGGCAAGTCGCCCTATCTTCCCCGGAAGGGGGAAGCAGAAGGCGGAGAGCCCTCCGTCCGATCATGATTCCACCCTCGGAGGGTCCCTACCTCCATTCCACCAGAAGATCCTCAAGACTCGCAGTCGAAAGGACCTACTGAACCAAAGATTTCGGGAGATGAACCGACGGATCGAAGAGCTCCGCCATACTCCCATTGCTTACGGTGAGGACATTTACACTGACCCTCCTTTCTCTCAAATGATCATGCAGGAACCAATCCCATTGAACTTCAAGCTCCCCTAATTTGAGAGCTACGATGGGACCTCGAATCTGGTTGACAATCTGGAGGCCTTCCAGACAATGATGCTGCTCCATGGCACGCCAGACGTCATCTTGTGCTGAGCTTTCCCGTCTACCATGAAGGGAGCAGCAAGAAATTGGTACTCGACATTGAAGTCAGGTACTATCTTCTTCTTTGATCAAATGAGCCACCAATTCGTTGCTCATTTCGTCAGCAGCCAGCATCCCCAGAGAGGTTCGGAGTCCCTCATCAACATCAAGCAAAAGGAGGGAGAATCCATCTGAGCTTACATCAACCATTTTAACGCCGCCACGTTGGAGGTCCGAAATTTAGACCAATCGGTTGCAATGATGGTCCTGAAGAGCGGTCTTCAAAAGAATGATCTTCTGTTCTCCCTGGAAAAGAAGTATCCCAGGGACTTCACTGATCTGTTGGCTCGGGCAGAAGGATATGCCCGAGCAGAGGAAGCCTTCAAGCTGAAGGACGAGGAGGCTGCGAAGGAGCTACAGGCGGGTGACTCCAGTAAGCTCACAGTTGAAAAGGGCCGAGTGAAGCTCGGCCACATTTCACTCGGCCACATTCTCGAACTCCCTCCAGACACGTTCACTCGGCCACATTCTCGAACTCCCTCCGGACATAAGCATGTCCAGACTCCTCTCCGGGCTCGTAGGCAAAGAAGCCCAGACCGCAGAGTTCGACGGGGCTCTCCTCCAGGAAGATTCCACAGCTACGCCCCTCTCAATGCATCGAAAACCCAAGTACTGATGGAGGTCAGAGAGCAACTGCCAAGGCTGGAAAGGATGCACACACATCTTGGGAAGCGCAACCCTAACAAGTTCTGCCTCTATCATCGTGACCACGGCCATGACACGGAGGAGTACATTCAGCTCCAAGATGAGATCGAGGAGCTCATCAGATGAGGTCAGCTCGACAGATTCATTCGATGCCGGCCTGAAGGTAGGAAAGATTGATCGAGGGCCCTGCCACAATCGGAGCTGCCAAGGAGGGAGGAGCAGCCTGAAGATCGGCCTCCAATTAGGATCATCAACTCCATCTCTAGAGGACCCCGATGGGGAGCAGACCTTTTGCGACTATGGGATTCAAAAAATCTATGAATGTATTACCAATAACTTTGCCTTAAATAAAAATTTCTTTCATATTTGTATATCTTTTCTTTTGGCATGAGCTCGTAACGATAGGGAGTATCTCCTTCCGATAATCGAAACTAAGCATGTTAGGAACAGGAGGAGAACCTCATCCTAACATAAGCAAAATCGAAGGCTCGATTATTTATAGATCAGATGAGGGGAGAGGCCCTTGCAACGGCCCTTATGTGCCCCCACAGTCATATTAGAAACAGGAGGAGAACCTCATCCTAACATGAGCAAAGTCGAAGGCCCCGTTATTTAAAGATCGGATGGGGGGAGAGGTCCTTGCAACGGCCCTTATGTGCCCCCACAGCTATGTTAGGAATAGGAGGAGAACCTCATCCTAACATAAGCAAAGTCGAAGGTCCGATTATTTAAAGACCGGATGGGGGAAGTGTAGGAACCAGATCTAGGGTTTCAGGGTTAGATCTTGAAACTTTTTCAAGATCATACAGCGGAAGACTAAAATAAATCAAAATTTATTTTCTAAGATCAGAAAATCCCTAGATCTAAGATCTTATTACATGATTATTACATAGCATTAAATCAAAAATTAAAATATATATAAATATAGTATGAACTACATGTTGATCATATCAACATGTTTCTATACTAGCTACATCTAATGTATGTATTAAATAATAGATCAGATCTATTACCTTGCAAGTTAGATGCTCTAACCTCGCTGATCCGAGCTTAAGGATGATGTTGCAAGCCACACATGCATCCGGCCTCTAGGAGTCGTCCACACGAGCCCACGAATCTCGATCAGAAGTCCTGCTTCAGGAAATCAGCACAGTATGCTAGTACTGCGCTGATCCTTCTTTGATGGTTGATCAGGTGCCTCCTTCTTCTTGATTTGGACTCTTCCAAAGATGAAAAGTAGAAGGAGGAGTTTCAGATCTGAGACACTCTCAGAAAACTCAAGATGGAGGGAGGAAAGATATGAAAACAAAAACCGAAGAAGAAGACCCTCTTCTTCTTCACGTTTTTCTCTCTAGACACCCAAACTTGCGTCTTTTATATCTCCACGACCCAAAGGTATTTCTCTCTGATTTTTGGATGGCAGAAAGGCCTCTCAAATATCTATCTCTTCCTTAAAATTTCACAAAGAAACTCATCTTATATAGAGAGATATGATAGAGTCCTTGTCTAGGTCAAACACCTAGTCAAGGCTTATCCAAACATGGCAAGTTAAGGGACGCCCAACTCTTGAGCAACTCCTCCATATTTTCGTGCATGGATCACCAGAAAAGGGTGTACAATATAAACCCTAAAAGCCATGAAAATTCCAAAAAAAATTTGGATAAATTCGGTGCAAAATTGAAAGAGTTTTGGATTTCTAAAACTCTATCTCATAGAATTCGAAATCCAAACTTATTCCTTTTAGATTTGATCCAAATCACCTTCCATGTAAGAAAGAAGAGAGGAGACCTTTTGTGAACGTGGGAGAGATCTGGGAGAGGGCTTTTGTCACACAAAATAAGTGAAGATTGGCATTGAATAAGAGAGAGGGCGTGGAGAAGGTTTATGTGGCGCAAGGTGGAATCCTAGTCCTACTAGGATTCTGTCTCATAACTTGTTTTAATTTGGTTTCCCAAACCAAATCAAATCAAAATTAGATCAACCTAATTAAAATAGGTCTTAACTTAATTAAGAACCTAATTTAATCAGATTAAATTAGATTTAAATCTGATTTAATTTTCTAATCAAATTAGAAATTAGATTGATCCAAGTCCTAGTTGAACTAGGACTAGTCTTTCCTTGCACTTGGATTATCCAATAAACCAATTGGACTTGATCCAATCAAGCCCAAACTAAATCTAATTAAATCATATTTAATTAGACTTAATCTAAACCCATTGGCTTAATCAAATTAAGCCAATTAGCAATCAAATTGCTAATCGATCCTCCTGCAACACTTGCACTGGGTTAAATGTCAATCGTATTGATTATTTAACCCTATAATGATTCTTAATCGTTGATCAACCATCCGATCGGATCATGAACTCTAATGTGTGTGACCTCATAGGTTCGAACCTAAGCCGGTAGCATAGAAATAAATTTCTATACCAATCGAAGTGACCATCTAGCAATGGTACCCGACGTTCGGATAGGTCGAATGTGTAGAACAACATCCTTAGAACCCATGCGGATATAGTTTTCATATAATTCATCCCCTTGACCAAAATGATCATAGGACACCCCAGAGCTCAACTGTCAACTCTGATCAGGTTGTCCACATTGTATTTCAAAATATCAAATCCATTTGATGGATTACCCTGGCCAAGGTTTTGCTAAATTGAAATACAGTGACTCATTCTTCTCCAACTCTTGGAGTGGTCAATCCCATCTCGATCACACTCTGACTTCGCAAGTACTTGACTGTGCCCAGAAGCCTTCCGTCCCTGAATTAGAAATTTAGTTAGTCCAGTACCAAAGCACAGTGAGTTGCTTGCAAGTCACTGAGGTGATCTCAAGTCTAAGGGACACTTATACCTATATCCCATCAGAGACATTCTCGACAGCAGAATGCTCTGGAGTTGGTCACGTTCAATGACGATGTACCCTTACATCTCACCTGTATGCCATACCAGTGTCTCCACACTCTTTGGTTAAGAGGACAACCAACCCATATGGCCTACAGCGACCTATGCTCGATAGAAGCTGTCGTCCTTATTAACAGCCTATCATTTGGTCGTGAACAGTTTTAAGGACTAATCGATAAATCCTCTCTTTATCGAACCTAAATAGTCCTAAGGACTTCATCATAACAACGGAGTTCATTAGAAGATGAAAACTTATGATGAAAATGCCAAATATATTTTATTTATTAACAAATCAATTACAATACTTGGTTGCTCAACCATCAACAGCTTGACGATTGGCTTTTTGAGACATATTTCCCAACAACTCCCACTTGTCCTAAAGCCACTCGGCACAGTATCTAATACCCATCTTCGACTTGTGGTTGTCGAACTCCTTTATTGCCAGGGCTTTAGTGAAGGGGTCGGCTAGGTTCTCCTTTCCGTCGATCTTCTGAAGATCGACATCACCTCGATCCACGATCTCTCAGACCAGGTGGAAGCGGTGCAAGATGTGCTTCATCCGCTGATGTGCTTTGGGTTCCTTCACCTGAGCTATGGCACCAGTGCTGTCGCAGTAGAGCAGGACTGGACCATCGAGAGAGGGTGCTACTCTGAGCTCGTTGATGAATTTCCTCAGCCACACAGCTTCCTTCGCGGCATCTGATGCTGCGATATACTCCGCTTCACAAACAGAGTCTGCCACAGTATGCTGCTTGAAACTCTTCCAGCAGATGGCTCCACCATTCAGAGTAAAGATATAACCCGACACACTCCTGCTGTCATCATGGTCAGATTGGAAGCTGGAGTCTGTGAACCCCATAAGTTTCAGATCTGACTCGCCATAAATCAACCATTGGTCCTTAGTATTTCTCAAATACTTAAGGATGGCTTTGACCACTTTTCAGTGGTTTTCTCCAGGATCAGATTGGTATCTACTCACTACTCCTAGTGAGTATGCCACATCTGGTCTTGTACATGTCATGGCGTACATGATAGATCCCACGGCTGAAGCATATGAGACTCTACTCATACGCTCTCTCTCTTCAGGAGTTATCGGACAATCCTTCTTAGAGAGAGAAATTCCTTGGCCTATCGGTAGATAGCCCTTTTTGGAATTCTCCATGCTGAACCTCTTCAACACAGTGTCTATGTACATGGACTGGGATAACCCAAGCATCCTTTTAGATCTATCCCTATAGATCTTCATCCCTAGGATGTAAGATGCTTCACCCAAGTCCATCATGGAGAACTGTGATGACAACCAAACTTTTATTCCCTGTAGTGCGGGGATGTCATTTTCGATTAAGAGAATGTCATCCACGTACAAGATAAGGAATACCACAACTGGACTATTTGCCCATTTATAGATGCAGGGCTCTTCTCCATTCTTAATGAAGCCATACGTTTTGATCACCTTATCAAAATGCATGTTTCAACTCCGAGAAGCTTGCTTCAGTCCATAAATGGATCTCTGAAGCTTGCACACCTTGGACTCATCTGTGGATGTAAACCCTTCAGGTTGTATCATATACACCTCTTCAGTCAGCTCTCCATTCAGGAAAGCTGTCTTTACATCCATCTGCCAGATCTCATAATCCAGATGGGCAGCTATTGCAAGCATTATCCGAATAGATTTGAGCATTGCCACAGGGGAAAACGTCTCGTCATAGTCAATACCATAACATTGACGATACCCCTTGGCAACCAGACGGGCTTTATAGGTCTCCACCTTTTCGTCTGCGCCCCTCTTCCTTTTGAAGACCCATTTACACCCAATGGGTTTAACCCCTTCAGGTGGGTCAACCAATGTCCATACATCGTTGACCTTCATGGACTCCATTTCGGATTTCATGGCTTCAAGCCATTTCTCGGAATCAGGTCTCTGCATAGCATCCATATAGGTGATCGGATCCTCATTATTCTCATCAAGTTCGATGGGATCACCGTCCCGGACCAAGAAACTGTAGTATCTATCCGGCTGACGCGGTACTCTACCGGATCGCCTTAATGGTGCAGGTATATTGGACTCCGGATGTGATCTAATCATATCCGACTCAGGTTCAGCTATTGGTGTCGGTCCTTCTACCTGTTGAACTTCATCAAGTTCAACCTTAGAGGCAACGGTTCCTTCACCAAGGAACTCCTTTTCTAAAAAGATTGCCTTAAGGCTGACGAACACCTTTTGTTCATCAGCATGGTAGAAAAAATATCCTTTTGTCTCTTTGGGGTACCCTATGAATGAGCATTTGTCAGACCTAGGTCCAAGTTTGTCTGTGACTAATCGTTTGACATAGGTTGGGCACCCCCAGACCCTAAGGTGTGAAAGTGCTGGCTTATGTCCCATCCATATCTCATATGGAGTCTTAATTACAGACTTACTTGGAATCCTATTTAACAGATAACAGGTCGATTCGAGTGCATATCCCCAGAAGGATATCAGCAAGCTAGCAAAAACCCATCATGGATCGGACCATGTCTAACAAAGTCTGATTCCTCCTTTCAAACACACCATTATGCTGTGGTGTTCCTGGAGGAGTCCATTGGGAGAAAATTCCATTCTCTCCTAGATATGTGAGAAACTCACTAGAAAGGTATTCTCCTCCTCGATCAGATCGAAGAATTTTAATACTCTTCCCAGTTTGTTTTTCCACTTCACTTCGGAATCGTTTGAACATTTCAAATGAATCCGACTTATGTTTCATCAGATAGACATATCCATATAGGTATAGGTCATCCGTGAAAGCTATGAAGTAGAAATATCCACCTCTAGCACTGGTGCTCATGGGCCCACATACATCAGTATGTACTAGGCCCAAGAGCTCAGTAGCTCTCTCACCTTTTCCAGTAAAAGGTGACTTGGTCATTTTACCAAGAAGACAGAACTCACAGGTTGCAAGTGATTCACAATCACTGACTTTGAGGATTCCCTCTTGAGTCAACCTGTTTATTCTGTTCTTATTTATATGACCTAGCCTCCAATGCCATAAGTAGATATTTGACACACTATCTAATCTAGGGTGCTTGCCAGTAGAATAGACTCTTATCAGGCTTGATCTTTTTGGTCTGGCTCTGCACAGATGTCCCAGCCTGAACTTGCACCTTCTTGACTTTCTTCTTCTTGTTCTTCTTTCCTTTCTCAAAGGGTCGAGAACCAGAAGATGAACCTCCCACTGAGTTCACTGAGTTCACCGACTCCTTGAGGAGTTGGTGATCCTTCTCAAAGTTCTGAAGCAACCCCATTAACCCATGGTAGTTTACTTCAGGCTTTGTCATTCTATAATGAGTGAGGAATGGGAGACAAGACTTGGGCAGCGAGTTCAGTATTGCATCTTTCCCAAGCTGCTCATGCAAGGGAAAGCCGAGCTTGCTCAATCATTCCATCAGCTCGATCATGTACAATACATGATCAGTGATAGAGACTCCATCCCGTATTTTGGCGTTGAAGATGGCACAACTAGTCTTGTGCCTCTCTACGTCATCGGGTGTGCCAAAGGTATCCTCCAACACTTGAAGCATGTCCTTTGGCTGAGCCGTCTCGAATCTGCGACTGAACTCGTCACTCATGATAGCAGCCAGCATGATACAGCGCACCGTGGTCCGGTCACTGAGCCACTTCTGGTAAGTGTCTCTGACTGTTCCACGTGCATTGACAGCTGGCTCCTCAGGTGCAGGATCCATTATCACATATAGGATCCGTTCATGCTCCAGGACTATCTTCAACTTTCGGTACCAGCTACCGAAGTTGGATCCCACCAACTTATCATTGTCCAACAATGATCGGAGCGATAGGGAAGTGGCCATATTTGCACAAAGGAGAACCATAACCTAATTAGTAATTGATTCATTAAACCTAAAGATTTGGACTTTAATCAAAAGGTTTCTCCCACTATTTTATTCGAATTGGTAGCCTCTACCTCCAACTCGAGGAATTACCCTAATTCCTTAGCGGGTACTAGAATCCACTTAGACTGCACACAAGCCCAACTTTGGTTGGCCAACCCATGTACATCTAAGGGTAGGTTCATAACCAATTATTTCTCTAAACAATTTCTAGTAATTTTAATTTTGCCCCAGAAACCTAATCAGTAGGCTTTGGCCTCCACTGTAAGGATCCGGTTAGGTCCAACCATTAACATGATCATACTTGGTGTATCTAACCAACGAATGATTAAGCCCAACTTTGGTTGGCTCACTTAACCACCATTAGAGAGACACTTCCAAGTCATCATATGATGAGTGATAATTCCATTAGTCAACAAGCACCAGGCCTTTGGGTCTGCAATGATTATTGAGTTCATGGACTCATTATCAAACACCTTAATGGGAGGCTATGACTCAGTTATCTCCATAACTTTATCATTTTAAGGACCTAATAATTTTAGAGGATTAAATAATATAGAGGATGAGGTCAGATGAACCAGCTTATCATGATCCTCCCACTGACTTCACCAAGTCAGCTTAAGGGAGACCATTAAAAGGGCTGGTCTAGGAGCACCTAAATCAGTCACACTGATTTACCTAGCTGACATGGGTCAGCTCGAATAGTCAAGTGATCCGATCAAAATATAATTTCACCAAGAGGCCAGGTAAGTTCGATCAGTGGGAGGGTCTGCCAAAGCTTGCCTTAGACACCATCATGAATGGCCAGGTAAGCGGGCTCCCAATTAAAAACCACCGGTCTGGTTTACCTTAGACACCAACTGGTTTAATTAGTTTCGATTAGATCAACCTAACAGTTCGTGCTAGACCGTTTAGCCAAGAATCAAGTCCATTTGGTTCTCGTTAAAGATATGGACTTGACCAACTACAACTATTGTAATTGATCTAGAGAATCCTTGACCTAATCTAAGACAACAATTGATTAGATTTAGTCAATTCTCTAATTAAGTCCATCTTTAATCTAACCATAGGTCTAACCCAATTAATGGACCTAATTTTCACTAACCCATTAACCCAATGTGTTATGATTTGTGTCTTAGGTTCTTCAATTCACAATCCTAGAACCTAATCAAACAACTTCTTAATTCTTAATTAAGTTTTGGGCTGAGGGTTGGGTTCGGCTTTTCAAAAAATAATTTTCATATTTGTAAAATAATTTTACAATATGATTCTACCAATCATATTGCATGTTTGATTCATAATCAAGATGCAAGTGAAATAAACATGAAACTACTTTAGATCTAATCTAAACAGGTTCATGTAATTGAAACAATTTCAACTTTAAATAATTTCTTTGCATAAAAATTATTAACAAAGAGATTTTATTTCAGATTTAAATATCTTTTAAATCTAATAAATCATAAATTTAATCTAGATCATATCTAACAAATTTATGATTAAAGATAGATCTACACAAACTAGGACAACCTTTGCACTGTAAGGGGTAAACCTTACAGCAGGACAACCTTGCAGTTTGTGATTGATCTAAAATTTTAATTTTAGATTTAATAATCAGATTATAAATTAGATCTAATCTAAGAAATAATCTAAGCATGTATAAATAATCATGTAATAAAGAACCTGGCTCTGATACCAATTGTAGGAACCAGATCTAGGGTTTCAGGGTTAGATCTTGAAACTTTTTCAAGATCATACAGCGGAAGACTAAAATAAATCAAAATTTATTTTCTAAGATCAGAAAATCCTTAGATCTAAGATCATATTACATGATTATTACATAGCATTAAATCAAAAATTAAAATATATATAAATATAGTATGAACTACATGTTGATCATATCAACATGTTTCTATACTAGCTACATCTAATGTATGTATTAAATAATAGATCAGATCTATTACCTTGCAAGTTAGATGCTCTAACCTCGCTGATCCGGGCTTAAGGATGATGTTGCAAGCCGCACATGTGTCCGGCCTCTAGGAGTCGTCCACACGAGCCCACGAATCTCGATCAGAAGTCCTGCTTCAGGAAATCAGCACAGTATACTAGTACTGCGCTGATCCTTCTTTGATGGTTGATCAGGTACCTCCTTCTTCTTGATTTGGACTCTTCCAAAGATGAAAAGTAGAAGGAGGAGTTTCAGATCTGAGACACTCTCAGAAAACTCAAGATGGAGGGAGGAAAGATATGAAAACAAAAACCCAAGAAGAAGACCCTCTTCTTCTTCACGTTTTTCTCTCTAGACACCCAAACTTGCGTCTTTTATATCTCCACGACCCAAAGGTATTTCTCTCTGATTTTTGGATGGCAGAAAGGCCTCTCAAATATCTATCTCTCCCTTAAAATTTTATGAAGAAACTCATCTTATATAGAGAGATATGATAGAGTCCTTGTCTAGGTCAAACACCTAGTCAAGGCTTATCCAAACATGGCAAGTTAAGGGACGCCCAACTCTTGAGCACCTCCTCCATATTTTCGTGCATGGATTACCAGAAAAGGGTGTACAATGTAAACCCTAAAAGCCACAAAAATTCCAAAAAAAATTTGGATAAATTCGGTGCAAAATTGAAAGAGTTTTGGATTTCTAAAACTCTATCTCATAGAATTCGAAATCCAAACTTATTCCTTTTAGATTTGATCCAAATCACCTTCCATGTAAGAAAGAAGAGAGGAGACCTTTTGTGAACGTGAGAGAGATCTGGGAGAGGGCTTTTGTTGCATAAAATAAGTGGAGATTGGCGTTGAATAAGAGAGAGGGCGTGGAGAAGGTTTATGTGGCGCAAGGTGGAATCCTAGTCCTACTAGGATTCTGTCTCATAACTTGTTTTAATTTGGTTTTCCAAACCAAATCAAATAAAAATTAGATCAACCAAATTAAAATAGGTCTTAACCTAATTAAGAACCTAATTTAATCAGATTAAATTAGATTTAAATCTGATTTAATTTTTTAATCAAATTAGAAATTAGATTGACCCAAGTCCTAGTTGAACTAGGACTAGTCTTTCCTTGCACTTGGATTATCCAATAAACCAATTGGACTTGATCCAATCAAGCCCAAACCAAATCTAATTAAATCATATTTAATTAGACTTAATCTCAGCCCATTGGCTTAATCAAATTAAGCCAATTAGCAATCAAATTGCTAATCGATCCTCCTGCAACACTTGCACTGGGTTAAATGTCAATCGTATTGATTATTTAACCCTATAATGATTCTTAATCGTTGATCAACCATCCGATCGGATCATGAACTCTAATGTGTGTGACCTCATAGGTTCAAACCTAAGCCGGTAGCATAGAAACAAATTCCTATACCAATCGAAGTGACCATCTAGCAATGGTACCCGACGTTCGGATAGGTCGAATGTGTAGAACAACATCCTTAGAACCCATGCGGATATAGTTTTCATATAATTCATCCCCTTGACCAAAATGATCATAGGATACCCCAGAGCTCAACTGTCAACTCTGATCAGGTTGTCCACATTGTATTTCAAAATATCAAATCCATCTGATGGATTACCCTGGCCAAGGTTTTGCTAAATTGAAATACAGCGACTCATTCTTCTCCAACTCTTGGAGTGGTCAATCCCATCTCGATCACACTCTGACTTCGCAAGTACTTGACTGTGCCCAGAAGCCTTCCGTCCCTGAATTAGAAATTCAGTTAGTCCAGTACCAAAGCACAGTGAGTTGCTTGCAAGTCACTGAGGTGATCTCAAGTCTAAGGGACACTTATACCTATATCCCATCAGAGACATTCTCGACAGCAGAATGCTCTGGAGTTGGTCACGTTCAATGACGATGTACCCTTACATCTCACCTGTATGCCATACCAGTATCTCCACACTCTTTGGTTAAGAGGACAACCAACCCATATGGCCTACAGCGACCTATGCTCGATAGAAGCTGTCGTCCTTATTAACAGCCTATCATTTGGTCGTGAACAGTTTTAAGGACTAATCGATAAATCCTCTCTTTATCGAACCTAAATAGTCCTAAGAACTTCATCATAACAACGGAGTTCATTAGAAGATGAAAGCTTATGATGAAAATGCCAAATATATTTTATTTATTAACAAATCAATTACAATACTTGGTTGCTCAACCATCAACAGCTTGACGATTGGCTTTTTGGGACACATTTCCCAACAGGAAGAGGCCCTTGCAATGGCCCTTATGTGCCCCCACAGCCATGTTAGGAATAGGAGGAGAACCTCATCCTAACATAAGCAAAGTCGAAGGCCCAATTATTTAAAGACCGGATGAGGGGAGAGGCCTTTGCAACGGTCCTTATGTGCCCCTACAGCCATGTTAGGAATAGGAGGAGAACTTCATCCTAACATGAGCAAAGTCGAAGGCCCAGTTACTTAAAGACCAGACAGGAGGAGAGGCCCTTGCAACGGCCCTTATGTGCCCCCACAGCCATGTTAAGAACAGGAGGAGAACCTCATCCTAACATGAGCAAAGTCGAAGGCTCAATTATTTAGAGACCGGATGGGGGGAGAGGCCCTTGCAACGGCCCTTACGTGCCCCCACTGCCCTGTTAGGAACAGGAGGAGAACCTCATCCTAACATGAGCTGAAATCGACTGTGTCAGGAACAGGAGGAGAACCTCATCCTAACATGAGCTGAAATCGATTGCATCGGGAACAGGAGGAGAACCTCGTCCTGACATAAATGAAGATTCGATCGTTCAAGATCGGATGAGGAAAGCCTCCTCAACGGCTCCTCTACACTCCTACAACCCTATTAAAAGTAGAGGGAAAACCCTCACTCGAACACAAAAAAAAAAAGAGGGGAAAGAGAAAAAGGGAAGTGACGAGCTACGCCAGTGATAAGAAAAAAACAAACTAAATCAAAGATACAAGGAACCTCGTCTCAACGAGGAAAGAGACTCATGTCAAAAACCCTCAGTCTCTAAGAGAGAACCCAACACTGGCAGGAGAAAATTGACTTCCTCAAGGTAACGAGAAGTTCAGACCCCCAAACTCGAGCACTGGGAGGAAGTGTCAAACTCGAGTGGCCTCGAAAAGACCTTCGGTCATGAATAAAAGGGGCAAATCAACACGACGGTGACCAAAAACCTTCAAACAATGTTGATATCGAACAAGATAAAAGATAAAAAAAGTTTCATAAATGACAACTTAATGCAAGAATGGACAAGGTAATGAAAATTTTCCTTTTATTTCATTGGTGAAGTATACATTACAAAGCCTTTGAAGGCCAAAAAAGAAAAACGACAAGAAAAGGAAAGAATACATAGAATAAAAGGTAAAGAAGCTCTAAGGAAGTCCAGCTTCTTCAGACTTTGAACTCTCGATTCCAGCCATCATCGAGGATTACTTTAAGTTTTCGACTTCTTCTTCTAGTTCTTTCTTTCTTAACAGCATCTCCTGATACATTTGATGGAACCACCGACTTTAGCCCTCCGACTCCCAAAGCCTCTTCCTCAGAACTTCAGACTCCATCTCGGCATCCTTGACTGCCTGCTGCTCGTAAGCCAGCTGAATCTTCAGCCGCTGTAGTTCGGCCTTCTCCTGCCCAAGAGCCACGGACAGTTCTTCCATGGTCCCCCTCAAGGAGCGGAGCTCGCGGAGCTCATCGGAGCCTTGTGCAGAGATGGCCTGGACTCTCTCAGACAACTGCTTCTGAAGGCAGGCAACTTCGTCGGTCGCCATCTTGAGCTTCCTTCAGTAGTCGTCTACTTGCCCGCACCAGCCGACTCGATAGGTGTTGTAATTCACCTCGGCATCCTGCAGCTGCTTCTGAAGGTCGAAGAATTTTTTAAACCAATTTCGATCGCAGTCGGCCTGAGTTGTGAGCCAGGACGAGCTCCCTTCCAACTGGCCGATCTTCTCCCATGCAGCCGCCAGCTCGACCTCAAGGGAGCTGATCTTGGAAGCTTGAGTCCAAGATCGGTCGTTGGCATATTTTCAGAGTTCCTCAAGCTCCTTCACGAAGTCAGCCTTCCTTCAGGTGTAGTCCATAAAGTCCTTTTTGTGGAGGTCCCAAAAGCGAGCAGCCTCCGTAGTGACTTCCGAGTGGCTCTGCCTCAGCCGGTGAAGTTCATCATCCAGCTTCTTTGATTTCTTTGTCAGGTGACGAACTTTCCTTCTGAGATCCCGGACCATCGACTTCAGAGGAATCCCTTGTGGTAGGGGAAGAGCTTTGGTGGGGCACTGTTTTTGTAACACAAGAGAGCCACAATGCAAATCAGTGCCAAAAAATAAAAGAGAAGAAAAAGAATGCAGAGTAAAAAAGAGGAGTCCTCTGTAAAGAAGAGTCCGATTTCATTGATTAAATAGTTCTTAAGTACAAGAGAATGAGAAAAAATTACAACAAAGAAAAAAAAAAGAAAAGAGAGAATACAAAATTAGAGGTTCCAGACTTCTGAGGCAGAAGTGGGGGAGCTCGGCACCCTCGAAAGGTCGGCCGCGGTAGCCGAGGAAGTTTCGACTGGAGGAAGACCGGCAGCAGCCTCAGAAGGCCCGGCTTCGTCATCGGATGCCTCATCCAGGAAGCCAAGGTCCAGCTCAAAAAACTTTTCGACCATCTTCTCTTGGCAGAGCTCAAAGCCCTTGTTGAAGGCGGCCTGGCCGAACTCGACCTTCAGATCCCTCATCTCGGAGGAGGTTTTGAACTCCTCCACTGCTCGGACCATTGCCTTCGAGACCAGGGTCGGGATCTACGCCTTCAACTCAGAGACCTCAGCCTCTCCTTTCTTTCTTTCCTCCTCCAAGGTGGCCCTCAAGTCTGCCAAGGTCTGCTCCTCTTTCTGCAGCGCCTCTTGGAGACTCACGACTTCAACGATCTTTTTCTTGAGGTGGGCGACCTCGGCCAGACGACCTTCCTCCGCCTGGGCGGCCTCCTTCCTAGCATTGTTCATTGCCTCGATGTTGGTGATGAGCTGGTGTCTAATCTACAGGAGTAGCCAAAGAGTCAATATAAAAACTGAGGAATAAGCTAAGCAAAGAGGCGAGAAAAAGAAAGGAGTAAATTGACCTACCTCAAGAAAGGACCCCAGAGAGTCCCAGACCCGCTGCTCAGGATCGACGTGAACGGTCCTGTGGACGACCTCGAGCAAGATGCACCCATCGACCAATCTCTTTATTATATCCCTATTATTGAAGGGATTTTCCCCCCGATCTTCTTCGGAGCCATCGACCTCCTCGATGGCAGCCCTGCTGCTGCGGCTCTTTGCAGGCCAATGTCTTCTTTCTCCTTCTCCGTTCGACCTCCGGTGCCTCCTCGGCCTAGGCCTCTGGAGCGGAAACTTCGGTCGGGGGACTCTTTGAAGAGGCCCGGGGGATTGCGGGCTTGATGTTGGAGGAAGCATCGACGGCAATGACCACCTGAGCAGGTGCGGTCGGGCTGGCCTCTTCTGCCCTTGCCCTCTTCGCTGCCCCCGAGGATGCTGCGCCTTTCCTTTGTGGGTCTTGAGACCCTGGGCTAGCATTCGAGCTGTGTCAGCATCCATATCTACAGTGAATAAGGATCGACACAGCTTAACAAAAGAACAAGAAGAAAGGGAAAGCAGCGAATGACAAAAAAAAATGTATATATATATAACAATACCGACAGGGTTGAGAGGGCTTAGGCCGATGTTGAACAAGAGTTGTTTCTTTAGAAGGTTGGAGAGAAGAGGGGCTGGATAAGCCTCGAGTTTATTGGAGGCTTCAAGGTCGTCCTGTCCCAAACTAGAAGCCTGACGGACGGAATCCCTCAAGGAGCCCTAGGGGGGCAACCCCAGCTCCAAGGATGGGCATCGGACGTAGAAGTACCTCTCCTTCCAGTTGTGAATAGAAGAGGGGGCACCTTTCAGCAACTCCTTTCTACCGAATTGAGGGGAGAAGTACCACCAGTCCTTCACTGAGAGATGACGCTTGAAGGTATAGAAATTCCTAAACAAAGAAAGGGTCGGCCGAACTTCAGCTAAACTACAGAGGGAAAGAAATCCTATCAAAAACCTAAAGAAGTTCGGCGCTACAGAAACTAAAGAAATATTTAAGAAGTGGAAGAAAGCAATAACAAAAGGTGGAAGCGGAAGTCGAAGCCCGATGCGGAAAGCTTCTTGGTATAAACAGAAGCAGCCGAGGGGAGGAGTGCTAGCCTGGCCAGTCGGTCCGGAAAGCTCCAGCTCGTACTCCGGAGGAACTCCGTACTGAATCCTAATCAGTGAGAGTTCCTTCGAAGTCAGAGAGCTAGGGATAGTGTCTGGTACAAAGATCGGATGAGGTTCATCTACAGAACTAAGATTTTGGAGAGCTGGAACGGACGAACTCCTAGAACTGCTAGAGGAGAAAGTGTTGGAGGACATTTTGAATCAAGTGAAAACCCTAAAATTCCTGAAAAAATTAGGAAAAATAAGAAATGGGATGCTCATGGAAAACTGAACAGGCAGAATGTAAAGAAAGAAAAATAGAAGAAGAACAGCAAGAAAAAATACAAGAGGAGAGTTCTGGAACTAACCTAGGTTGGTCCGAAGGATGTAGAGATGGGGATGACTCGAAGAATGCCTAAGGCCGAGAAGGATGTTGGGGAAGAACAGAACTCTCAGGAAGGAGGGATCGAAGAAGCTTCCAGGCAAAGTGAGACCCCTGAAGGAGAGAGGCAGGTTTAAATAAGCGACGAGGTCCGACGCAGTAATGATTGCGGATCTCCTCTGGCCGATCTACAACCACCACGTGTCCCACTCACCATGGCAGGCAACTGGAAGCGACTGACGGCTGGCAGAACCAATATTGCACCGTACCTAGAGCCATGCTCCAGCAAAATTCCAAAAAAATCTTTTTGAATCACCTCGATTCGAAAAGGCTCCAGCACCAGCGTGCCAAATGCCAAAATATCTGGAAACAACCAAGTACGAAAATCGAGGGAGGCAACTTCGACTGTAAAAATTTCTCTGTACTTCCTTCATTCGAAACCCGAACTCGAAAGTAGGGAGACTAGTGTTGGATATAAAATACTTCCAACCAAATTTTGTAAAAGGCCGACCTTTTTCGGGCTCTTCCGGCTTCCAACCTTGTGTGGCATCTCTCTGAACCCCCTCGACCGTCCGAGCTTCCATAATACTATTCAGACTTCTCCGATAATGAGCTCCCCCATTCATCTACCGGACTGCTCCATATGCTCCCTGGGCTTCATTATCAGCCGACTTTCTATAGAGATTGGCTACCCTCTGAATCTCTTCCAGACTTCTTCCAGCCATGAATGACTTTACTCCGAACTTCTTCCAGACTTCGTCAATGTTCGAGCTTCTCCAACAACAGAACTTCTATAGTAGCCAGACCCCATCCGAATTTCTACGATGGTCGACCACCTTTCGAATTTCATCCGAGCTCCTACAAGAGTCGGACTCCATTCGAACTTCTACAGTGGATGGATCACAGACGAACTCCTACAATGGATGGGCTCCACCAGTCGGATCTCTACTCTGAACCTCTTCCAGACTTCGTCAATGATCGAGCTTCTCTAGCAACGGGACTTCTACAATAAGAAGTCTCCATCCGAGCTTCCACGGTAGCCGGCCTTCGTCTGAGCTTCTATAATAAGAAGTCTCTATCTAAACTCTTACAAGAGCCGGACTCCGTCTGAACTTCTACGACAGAATTGAATCCCAGACTCCTCCAATGTTCGACCTTCCCCAGTGTCCTCAAGACTCCTCCAGTGGATGAACCTCTACAGCACCATCCAAACTCCACTGTCGGATGACCCTCTGCCGGATTCCTCATGAAACCGGACCTCTCTGACAGACAATCTGCAGATGAGCTTCCACATCAGGCAAATCCCAGACGGGCTCTCCTAGCAACTGGACTCTTATCGAACTTCTCCAACAGAAAGTCTTCATTCGAGCTTCTACAGCAGATGACTTCTGCCTGTAACATCAGCATCCAAGGCATCCGACAACAGTAGACTCGTCAGCAACCTCGGACACATTCGAGCTTCTCCTGGATTGCTGAGACAGAGAGCCATTCTGCTCTATCAGACGTCCCAACCGAGCTTCAGCCATCAGCCCCGGACTTTCTGGCAAGTCATGACAATGGCCACTACCTTACTCCACTCTCTGTAATAAATTCCATGCGGCCCCACTACTCTCTGACAAGTTGCAACAACGGACACCACTCCACTCTCCATAACAAACTCCACGTGGCCCTAAAATGACCCCCTGATGCCACTACTCTCCTAACAAACTCTGCGTGGCCCTGAACAGCCCACTACCAGGCAGTTACAGACGTCGCTGTCAATTAGTTACGCTCTCCATCTATAAAAAGGGACCCCCATATACGTTCTTCTCTAAGCTCTAAACTCTATCTTGAAATTCTACTAAAATCCCATTCGAGTGCTCCATTTCTGTTGAGGTAGAGTACTAACTTGAGCATCGAAGGGTCTTGTCGGAGCACCCCCAACTCCAGTTTAGACTTTCCTTGCAGGTCCCGATGGCGGACGCGATCCCCTCGACTCCAGTTTCTCCTGCATCGGCGGAATTCTGCACCAACAAGAAGTGATCTAGATGTGAGATCACCTTAGGCGTCCCCTCTCCCTGGGCGTCTCTCTCATCTTGGGCATCATCCCTCTCCCTTCATGGTGTGGCGTATGGGTTCCTTCCTAGCTTAAAGATCTGATCTTAAGCCTCTCTTCTCCTTTCCTCCTAAAGAGTCTTTCATTCCTCTCTCCTATGTTGTTTGGCATGCAAGTGAAGTAGAGGGTCTGAAATTCGGATCTGACGATGCTACAATCTTCAGGAATCAATCAATCTCGATTAATTTTCTATTGCACATCGAGGTAACTTTCATAAGAGTTATAAAAATTTTTAAATTAAAAATCTCTTTTTTCTTCCTAGCATCTAATCTGATCGGATAAATTTTTTCTTCAAATGGTACTCTCACTTATCTTCTTATACACACATAGTTTATCCATATTTTTGATAAAGCCAAATGATTTGATTATCTCATCAAAATAGATGTTCCAACTCCTTGATATCTGCTTTAATCTATAAATAGATTTTTTTAGCTTGCATACTTGATTTGCCCTCCCACTAAAGATAAATTCCTCTGGCTAAGTCATATAGACTTCTTCTTCATGATTTTTATAGAGGAAAGTGGTCTTGACATTCATCTGTCAGATCTTATAGTCATGATATGCAGTTATAATAAGTATAATCCGAATAGACTTGAGCATGGCTACAGGCGAAAAGATTTTTTCAAAGTCAATACCTTGCCTTTATCTAAAATCTTTTGCCACTAGCTTGATCTTATCGATCTCTACCTGGTTATCTGCTCCAATCTTCTTTTTGAAGATCTATTTGCAGCCTATTGGGATCACACCCTTAGGCACATCAATTAAAGTCCAAACTTGGTTGGCGTACATGGAGTTCATTTTGGATTTCATAGCTTCAAGCTATTTGTCAGAGTCACTACTCATGATTGCTTTCGAGTAGGTTGTAGGATCATCATTCTCAATGATATGTGGTACATTATCATTCTTAATGACAAACCCATACCTGAATGATATATTATGTACTCTATTTGATCTTCGAAGAGGAGGTGTGTATAGTGATTGTGCCTCATCAATGGGCACTATAGATTGAGGATCAACTGGTGGACTATCCACTTGTTGCCTCTGATTGGATTGTATATTTTGAACTTTCTCAAGTTCAACTGTCCTCCTACTATCCCCTTTTTGGATAAACTCTTTTTTCAAAAAGATGGTATGCTAACTAACAAACACCTTTTATTGAGTAGGATGATAGAAGTAATATCCTATGCTCTCCTTAGGATAACCTGCACTTATTTGATCTAGCACTAAGCTTATATTCTTCAATATGTTTGATATAAGTAGGATAGCCCCATATCTTCAGATATTTAAGGTTGGGCCTCTTACCTTTCTATATCTCATATGAAGTACTAGTAACAGATTTAGTTAGTACTTTGTTTAAGATATATGCTGCAGTCTAAAAAGCATAGCCCTAGAAAGAGATCGAAAGATCTGTGAAACACATTATGGACCACACCATATCTAATAAGGTATGATTCTTTCTTCTACAATATCATTTAATTATGGAGTATAAGGAGGAGTCCATTTAGAGAGAATTTTATGGTCTTTAAGATAATCAAAAAATTCAATAGTTAAGTATTTCTCTCTTCGATCAAATCGAAGAGTTTTAATATTCTTATTAATTTATTTTTTAGCTATTCTTTGAAACTCCTTAAACTTATCAAAGACTTTGAATTTTTATTTCATTAAATATATATTTCAAAATCTTGATAAATTATCAATAAATGTGATAAAGTAGAAGTATCCACCTCTAGTCTGAGTTGACATCGGGCCACAAATATTTGTATATACTAGGTCTAATAAATCACTCACCTTTTTTTCATGTCCAGTAAATGGAGTCTTGGTCATCTTATCCATGAGACAAGATTCATAAGTTTCATATGATTCAAAATCATAGGAATCAAAGAATTTTTTTTTATATAACTTGTTAATCCTTGACTCATTAATATGACCAAGTCTGTAATGCCAGTGATATGTGATATTCATATCTTCTCTCTTTTTTTTATTTGATCAATATAAAAAATATTATCATTAAGTAATAAAAATAAAAGACCATTATCAACAAAAGCATTGCAATAAAATTTATTAGAATGATAAATAGAGCAACCCTTGCCCTTTCCTCTTATTTTAAAATCATGTTCAAGTAATAAAAGAATTGAAATAATATTTCTAACAATATTAGGCATATAGTAAGATCTTCTAATTTTAAAATTTTGTCTGAAGGCAACTTCAATAGCAAGGTTCCTATGGCTTCGATCTTAATGGACTCTCCACTAGCATCGAACAACATGAAGTCACTTTTATTCAGTTTTCTTATTTTCTACAGATCCTACAATAATTTGTATAGGTGTGAACCTATAGGCGATATCTAATACTCAAAAATTTGAAGTTGAAGTACTTAATAATAAATTTATTTATATCATATATAAATCTTTAGCAACGTTTGCTTTCTTTTGCTTCAAACTTGCAAGGTACTGCTTGCAGTTTCTCTTTCAGTGTCCTTCTTTTTCATAGTGAAAATAAGTACCTTTGGTGGAGACACTCTTCACCTTCTTCTTGGAGATGTTAGCCTTGGAGTTTATCTTTTTTTTTTATCTAAATCCTTATTGCTTGTCTTCTTCTTAGAGATCTTATCTACTAGAAGAACAAGTGCTTTTTCACCCTTGAAATGGCTTTCAACTATCTTCAATATATTGAGTAGCTCAAGCAAGCTTGTGTTCATTTTGTTCATATGATAGTTAATGATAAACAGAGAGAAGAATGCAAAAAGTGATTGCAGTATCAAATTCTGACTCAGCTCACCATCCATAGCAAAATCTAGTTGACCTAACCGAGTGATTAGATCAATCATCTTAAGGACATAGATTTATACAGATGTGCCTTCACTCATCCTGGTATGGAACAACTACTTAGATACTCATATCTAGCAGTTCGATTTTGTTCTCCATATAACTCCTTTAAGTTAAGAAGTATGAAATGAATATCCATGCCTTCATGTTGCCTTTGAAGCTCATTGTTCATAGAGGCTAATACAATGCATTTGACAGTCACACTATCATCATGCCACTCTTGTGTTGTTATCCTCCTCAATAGCATCTTCTCCAATTGGATCAGGAGCAGGTGTATCCAAAATATAGAAAATTTTCTCATATGTGAGAATAATTCTCAAGTTCATCAACCACTCCACATGATTGGGTCCAGTTAATTTGTTAGCATCAAGGATGCCTTGCAATGAAAGTGAGTATGCCATTATGCAATTAATCTATAAATATAAGAATAAAATATAAGTAGATAACTCATAATGATATGCACAACTAAATTAGATCTTTTGTCTAGTTGTGTCTCCTACTTATTTAGTGAATTTCATAGCCCTCTAGTATAAAAATGAAAAACTTTATCTTATTTCTAAGTGGGGTTGAGATCTCTGTTCCTCACAAACATCTTGTAGACAGCACAACAAGCATTCATGAGTTCAAAGATAGGTAACTCTTACCAATTGTATCTCATATAATTTTCAATATTTTTTTTACCTCTAAAATATCTATAGTCCTGTGGATAGTATAACAAACTATAATGTTCTAGTTAAGTTTGACCCTTCATTCCTATATAGTCATATTTAAACAATGCTGCCCTTGTAGATAGCACAATAAGGTAACACTATTTGAATATACCATAAACATCAATATGTATTGAGTCAATATTATATCAATTTCTATAGTAAGCCTTGTGAATAGCACAACAAACTCATTATAGATTTTGACATACTCTATTGACTTGGCATGAAGAAAAGTATGGGTAGTGTTCTTAACACTTTGCCATTATAACTTAATATAATTTTAATTGAGGGACTTCTTAATCTCAAACACATCCTAACTTTTACATAACATAGAATATGCATATAATAATTATCAATAAATCATGTTATTCAAATTGCAATACCGTTCATATGTCGATGCCAAAATCATGATCCCTAGGATCATGTAGGGTGTATTTAGGATTTTGGTCCAACTCTTGATCCAATCCATATGTCAAATTTGACTTAAGTCAATATTTTGAATCATAATTCAATTTGGATTATGTTTAATTCAAATCCTAATCCAATTAAGCTCGATCAAGTCAACATTTGACCCAAGTCCAATACACCCTAATCAATTGATTATAGCATCAATATATCATGGACCGATTTAAAGCAAGCATTTTAGATTATAGTAAATTCTAACTGAAATAATAGCCTAACATTGATCATGGACAAAATAATTTTGTTTCAAACAATTGATGTATTTAATCAATTAATTAACATGGCATCATATGAATTAGATCTCATCTATATTACAACAATAACATGTAGTTTGATTGAAACTAAAATGGGTGGCTCTAATATCACTATTGAATTTTCATTGCACAGTGGTGTATGATTTTTAAAATTTTTTTAAAACAAGTTTTAACACTTAAAACTAGTCAATTGGAACACAAATCCTCAGATAATCTAGCAGATTACCATCAAACAAAACAAGCATACATATAAGATAGAAATTATACCTTCCTAAAGATTTTAATCCAGTGTGAGGATGATCTCCACAAGACACCCACATGGATATCCTCCAATGATGATCCATATAAGATTGATTATGGTCCTTCCCAACTTGATGTAGTGCTGTAGCTAGCTTCATAAGTACACTGCCAATTTTTCTTCTCAAGTATAATTAACACCATAGCCTGATTGCCTTCAAACCTCTACTAGAACCATACTAGGAATCTTTTCTCAAAAGATTTCACCACTTAGATCTGATTCAAATATCCAACTTTTAGATGATCTAAACCTTAGGATTAGCAAACTATTGCCTTTCCTTCTCTTTTATTTTTTCTCTTTCTATTTTTCTTTCTTTTTTTTTCAGATTTTTCCTTTCTTTTCTCTCTTCAATCCCATGCCCAAATATTCCTCTTTTTTGCATGCCAAAACCAAGTGGAGTGCACCCTTTAAATAAGAAACCAAGGGGCGTGAAACACCTTCCTTGGTGTTAAAACTTCTCATGCGGTACCAAAACCTTTTTGGTTTCTACATAAATTTATTCATTGATGGAAAGTAGTTGGGAAAGTATTTAAATGGTAGAAGAACTCCTCCTTTACACTTAGAAACCAAAGCGCCATCAAATGGCATGTGAGAATAAGTTTTAGGTGTGGAAAACTAAGAGGAGTGCTCCAGAAGGACTCCTCCTTCTGGATGCACATAAAAGGGGGCGTTGGCTTTCAATTGGCATGGAGAATGGTGTGGAGAAGTTGGTTTCACATGGAACTCTTCCATGTGATAAGGTTCAACCACCTAAAAGATCGTAGGTTTGAACCTAATCCTATTAGGTCAAGGCATTAGGGTTAGGATTAGCTCAAACAACTTTGAACAAATCCAATTGGGAACTTGGGTTAATTCATGTGCTAGCATATCAATTAAATCCATAGATTTTTCAATAAATCTAATTATATTAGGATCATGATCAAATCCCTAAGTGTATGACCCATTGGGTTTCATATCTAGCCAGCAAAAGCTTATGACCTAACTAACTCAATTAGAATAGGTCAATCCAAATATACCCATTAATCAAAACTCTTTCTAATTAATTGTTGAATTAAACTCTTTAATTCTTGTGAGTCTACAAGTCAAGATTGATGTCCAGTAATACGTCATAACTATCCCGAAAGATATGAAATTTGATAAAAATATCAAAAATATCCTTCAGTGATAAGTTATCATGCAATTCAATCTTTCGATCATACAACATCCCAGATAAGCTATGGGTATGAAATCATGTCAAGTCCAAACACTTCTATATGTATCTTGATCAAAAGATGATGACTCAGTTGATGATATATTAAAAACTCTTTCTAATTATGATCCTGCTTTGGCCAAAGACTTCTTGAATCATCAATCTATGAGATCATGTAGGATGTTCTCTCTCCTTATAAAGAGTGACCGATTTCTTATTGATCACTCACAACCTTCATACACACTTCACCATATTCATAACATCCCATAAAAGCCTCAGAGGGTTAAATTAGGGAATAAATCAAAATACAGATTCATATACATAAGGTGCTATGGTGATCTCAAGTCTAAGAATCACTTGCACTACTTCCATGAGAAAATAACTAGCTAACATGTATATAAAGCTCCATCAGATGTTCCCTCATTAGGTCAATTCAGTGAACTTATTCTCTAATGAGCAACCATATCCTTATTTTAGTGTTACCATACAAGCGATTGTGAGATCAACCATTCTCTCCGTTGAGCATACATAAGAGTGTCAGTCATATTAGTACCATTGATCTCTAGCTCAATGATCCTATGATTGAAAATATTTTAGATCAGGACTATCAAGGATTTAGGTCTCACTGGCATGACCTCATTAAGGCCCTAAACTATTGCTTTAGTCTATGAGGTTTATTGTAATCTTAAACATATATTAAAATACAGTATATAATGAAATAAAATATCTAATTTTATTAATAATAATTAATATCAAATACATGAGTTTAGAAGATATAATACAGAAAACATCCCATCGCATCACTGATGTGATTGGCTTGTAGGGTATTATTCTTCCAGTCTCATCATTATCATTTGCTATAGCATAAGTGCTGGTATGCAAAGTGAAATCTTCTAAAGAATATAATACATTATCATGAAGAGGATCCTGCTCATCATATGATGTAGTAGCCACATCTCCATCTCAATTGGTTGGCACAGATTTTCTTGATATGCTCGACATCATCTCAATCTAATATAAAATTCCAAAAGTGTCACTGCTTGAGACAATTTGAGATGCTCCTATCGATCTATATATGTAGCATGCAACTAATACTATCAACATCCATTTTAATCAGCATGCCTTTTACTTTGGAAACTAAACTTCTAATCATTTTGATGCTTGGTCCTTCCTTGCATGGGAGAACAACTTGGAGAAGTCCTAAATTCTAAAATTTCTGCATGAAACTTTATCTTCCTTTAGGTGTATTGCTTTCGAGGTGCCATTAGAGAATAAGAACCACAAGAATTAGATAGAAATGGATAGATGTTGTCCAAAAATGGCTATCCAAGAGGGGGGATGAATTGAATATTTAAAATTTTAAATAATAATAGTACAGATTTATCTATTAAGTGCTTAATAAGATAAATTATAAGATATGTAGTGAAAAAGAATAGTAAAGAAATAAGCATACAATCATAAATACTATAATTTTATAGTAGTTCGGTACTAAACTCAACACCTACGTCCACTCCCCAAGTAAACCACTTAAGAATTCAACTATAATCACTAAGCTTGATTATAGCTTGATTGTTTCTTTGAATTCACAATCCAACCCGATTGGTTTTAACCTTGGCTCAGCAAACACAATCATGTAATAATTATTTTCTCGGGCTAACAATCAACCTCGATTGGTTTTAACCTTGGCTCACCAATCAAACCACTACAAGCATCCAATTCAAGACTTAGACCAACCCAAGTTTCTCATCCCAAGAAACTTGAAAGACTACAAATGAAAGTAAGTTTAAGTAAAAAAAGAAAAACTCAATGAAGCCCCAAAAGAAGAAATCTTGAGTTGCTTGCTGGTTGCTTGATTTCTTCTTCTTGATTGCTTGAGAGAAGTAGGTGGAGATCTTCAATGTATGTGACCTGACTCTCTCAATTTGAGAATGGTGGAAGGACAAAAGAATCTTTAGAAATCACTCCTTCCTTTTCTTATTTTGCTCACAAATTAGAATGACTAAATATCACTTGAATGCTCTTCAATGAATGTCCTCCAAGATCTCTTCAATGCTCCAAAATGATTCCTTATATAACCTTGAGGTTTCTCACCACTTTAAGTCATTTGAAATGGATACATTTAATGCTCTAGCCATTGGAAGAGAAAAACTAGCCATTGGAAGTGCTTGGAGGCAAAAAGCCAGAGTTCTAAAAAACTAATCGTTACAGTCATTGGATTGACTCAACCTTCTTTGAGTCGACTCAGTTTCCTACTGGGTCAGCTCAGTTGATCGCTTGATCGGCTCAGCAGACTTGATCCAAAATATCATGTTTTTGTCACTATCTATCTTCTGAGATTGAATTGGCTCACTGATCCTCTAAGTTGACTAACTTCCTATCTAGGTCAGCTCAATTTGGAACTGGATCGACTAAGTGAACATTGCTTGAAAATTTAGCCTTCTATCTTTTGCTGCCCTCTGAGACTGAGTCGGCTCAGTCTTCTACTAGGTCCACTCAGTTGGCATGTCAAGGATTCTTATACATCCTTTCTTCTCCAATTTGATTTCTAAGCTAAACTTGCCTTCTTAATTTGATTTAATCCTTATTAAAATTTTTTACAAGATGTGTCTAGTCTAGAGTTTCTTCACTGAATTCTTAAGTAGTGATTTTTCATTTGGTTGTTGGGAAATACTTGAAAATTATGAGCACTTAAAATTTTGAAACTACATATCCTCAAAAACTATTGGAAAATATGTCTCAAAAGTCAATCATCAAGCTGTTGATGGTTGAGCAACCAAGTTTGATAATTGATTTGTTAATAAATAAAATATATTTGGTATTTTTATCATAAGCTTTCATTTTCTAATGAACTCTGTTATTATGATGAAGTCTTTAGGACTATTCAGATTCGATAAAGAGAGGATTTTTTGATTAGTCTTTAAAACTGTTCACGATCAAATGATAGGCTGTTAATAAGGACGACAGCTTCTATCAAGCATAGATTGCTATAGGCCATATGGGTTGGTTGTCCTCTTAACCAAAGAGTGTGGAGACACTAGTATGGCATACAGGTGAGATGTAAGGGTACATCGTCATTGCACGTGACCAACTCCAGAGCATTCTACTGTCGAGAATGTCTCTGATGGGATATAGGTATAAGTGTCCCTTAGACCTGAGATCACCTCAGTGACTTGCAAGCAACTCACTGTGCTTTGATACTAGACTAACTGAATTTCTAATTCAGTGATAAAAGACTTTTTGGCATAGTCAAGTACTTGCGAAGTTAGAGTGTGATCGAGATGGGATTGACCACTCCAAGAGTTGGAGAAGAATGAGTCACTGTATTTCAATTTAGCAAAACCTTGGCCAGGGTAATCCATCAGATGAATTTGATATTTTGAAATACAATGTGGACAACCTGATCAGAGTTGACAATTGAACTCTGAGATGTCCTATGATTATTTTGATCAAGGAGATGAATTATATGAAAACTATATCCGCATTGGTTCTAAGGATGTTGTTCTACACATTCGACCTATCCGATCGTCGGATATCACTGCTAGATGGTCACTTCGATTGGTACAAAAATTTATTCCTATACTATCAGCTTAGGTTCAGACCTATGAGGTCACACACATTAGAGTTCATGATCCGATCGGATGGTTGATCAACGATTAAGAATCATTCTAAGGTTAAATGATCAATACGATTGACATTTAACCTAGTTCAAGTGTTGCAGGAGGATCGATTAGCAATTCGATTGCTAATTGGCTTAATTTGATTAAGCCAATGGGCTGAGATTAAGTCTAATTGAATATAATTTTATTAAATTTAGTTTGAGCTTGATTGGATCAAGTCTAATTAATTTATTAGATAAGTCAAGTGCAAGAAAAAAACTAATCCTAGTTCAATTAGGACTTAGGTCAACCTAATTTCTAATTTGATTAAAAAATTAAATCATACTTAAATCTAATTTAATCTGATTAAATTAAATTTTTAATTGGGTTAAGATCTATTTTAATTGAGTTGATCTAATTTTAGTTTGATTTAGTTTGAGAAATCAAATTAAAACAAGTCATAAGATAGAATCCTAGTAAGACTAGGATTCCACCTTGCACCACATAAGCCCCCCCATGCCCTCTCTCTTATTCCATGCCAATCTCCTCTTATTTTGTGTGACAAAAATCCTCTCTCAGGTCTTTCCCACATCCAAAAGGTTTCTTCTCTTTTTTTATACATGAAAAGTGGTTGTGGATCAAATCAAAGTAGGAATAAGCTTGGATTTCAAATTCTATGAGATAGAGTTTTAGAAATCTAAAACTCTTTCCTTTTTGTACCGAATTTATCCAAATTTTTTTTGGAATTTTTGTGGCTTTTAGGGCATACATTGTTCACCCTTTTCTGGTAGTCTATGCATAAAAATAAGGAGGAGGCACCCAAGAGTTGGGTGCCCCTTATCTTGCCATGTTTGGATAAATCTTGACTAGGTATTTGATCTAGACAAGAACTCTATCATATCTCTCTTTATAAAATGAATTTCTTCATAAAATTTTTGAAGTACATAGAGATTTAAGAGACCTTTGGAGCATCCAAAAATAAAAGAGAAAGACCTTTGGGTCGTGGAGATATACTAGACACAAGATAGGGTGTCTAAAAGAGAGTAAAGAGAAGAAGAAGAGGGTCTTCTTCTAGGGTTGTTAGTTTCATCTCTTTCCTTCCTCCATCTTGAGTTTTCTGAGAGCATCTCAGATCTAAAACTCTTCCTCCTACTTTTCATCTTTAGAAGAGCCCAAATCAAGAAGAAGGAGGCACCTAATCAACCATTGAAGAAGGATCAGCGCAGTACTAGCATACTATGCTGATTTTCTGAAGCAGGACTTCTGATCGAGATTTGTGGGCTCGTGTGGATGACTCCTAGAGACCAGACACATGTGCAGTTTGCAACATCATTCTCAAATCCGGATCAGTAAGGTTAGAATGTCTAACTTGTAAGGTAATAGATCTGATCTATTTTTTAATACATACATTAGATGTAGTATAGAAACATGTTGATATGATCAACATGTAGTTCATGCTCTATATATTTTAATTTTTGATTTAATGCTATATAATAATTATGTAATAAAATCTTAGATCTAAGGATTTTCTAATTTTAAAAAATAAATTTTGATTTATTTTAGTCTCCCGCTGTCTGATCTTGAAAAAATTTCAAGATCTAACCCTGAAATCCTAGATCTGATTTCTACAAAAACAACATTAGTAACTTAATAATTTATACTCAAATACTTTTATTATCATCAAAATCAATCCAAGATCAACAATCTCTTCCTTTTTGATGATGACAAAATCTTTTGAATATAATCTTTCTTTCAAATTTTAAATTAATTCATTTTCAATCATTGTATACATATCATATACATTTGAATTTTATCAAATTTTGTATACTCCCCCTAAGTATGAGAATTATGTCTAATTTAATTTCAAATTTCATGTTACTCCCGTTTACTTTGTGCCAAATGTTCTTTAGGGTTATAATTTGTTCTAAATTAGTATTTTTTTCATGTTTCAATAATTTATAATTTTAATCAATACTCATTCTTCTCCCCCTTTTTGGGATTATCAAAAAGAAAAATATTATCAAACATCCACAAAGGAGACATTGCACATATAAAAGAAAACAAACTTCAAGTTTCATTCCTTCATTTAAACAAGATATAGTGAGTACAAAAAGTATACAATATACGACATTTTCAAAAAGAAACTTGATCATAACATAAGATACTAACAAACAAAAGGCTCAAAATGAGAATACAGCTGCATGCAACCTCATCTAAGCTAGGATTGGGAGAGGCAGAGGAAGCTGGATCCATGGGCACAAAAGAATGCTGCTTGGCAAAGACCTCTCTCACAACATTCTTCATAGTGAAGAAAGATAATCAAAAATCTGATCAAATACACACTGCACAATCTCCTCTATCTAATCTACATCAAGCCAAATAGTGAACGAAGATGCAGCAGGTGCTGAATGCTCTGGCACGTTTGGCATGGGCTTCGGCACACCTCTAACTTCCTCTTCCTCATCTTCCATGACCCACTGTCCATCAACCTTTTTGTATTTCATCCTCTTCAAAGACTTCTCATTGTAAGTATCATAATGTTGAAGCAACTTACTTGGTTCTCCATCTAAGTTTACTCCATAATCTTGGAAAATCAAAGTCAAGAACATCCCATAGGGTAGAGCTGGCTTTCCCCTAACAACAGCTTCTTGCATTACCTTTAAAATAATAGCCAGAAGGTTGAATTTTTCTTTCCTTATCATGTGATACATGAGAGCAATATCATTCTTAGTTACGAAATTGAACCTTCCAATTTGAAAGAGGAGGATTCTAACAGTCATGTGATGGAGAAGTCTATGTTCCATAGGATAAATCTCTAGTAGAAATGTTTTCAAAGTGCATTACACATCCCTTCCAAATAAAAGTCTTAACCCACTAGCTCTATCATCTAATTTTTCTGTTCCTTCACTGGATGCTCTAAACAAAACTCCTAATCTTTCCTTAATTAAATTGGTTTTAACCTTTTTCACTTCCATTTCAAAGGAGTGTGCTTTGACCTTAACATTTCCAAAGGACTCCCTTACTAGATTAGGGTAAGTGGGCAAATCTAAAATGCATAAATACTCCCACCTCTGAAATTTCAAATAATCACCAATTTCAAAATCTTCCTTTTTCAGGAAACCAAAATCTACCTTTCTTCCCATGGTGATAGCCCTAGAAGAAAGAGGAACGGTCTACTCTTGCATGGGAGAGGATGGAGATGGTAGAGGAACCAGAGGAGGAGGTTGAGCCGGGGCTGTCGGAGGAGGAGGCTGAGCAGACTGAGATGACTCAACCCAAGGATCTTGATGGAATTTGGTCCACCATTCTTCTCCATGAATCCCTCTTCTTGGTGGCGGTAATGGGCGGGGATGCTTCAACTGCGGAGCAAGTTTCTTCTTGGGCACCATAGATCCAAAATCCTCCTAGATTTGCAGTGGATTAGGGATTCTAAGAGATGGATTTAGGGTTCTAAGGGTTTATTGGTGGGATGGCTCAAAATAAATAGAAATAGAATAGTGAATATCCCATGGGAAATCCCATTTAAAAACAAGATTCTCAACAACTGAGTCAACTTAGACTCATTTTAAGTCGGCTCAGTCTAGGTCGACCAGGTTTTTCATGAAGAAAATGGGTTAGCCGACTTAGTCTGGCACAACCAGAACTACCTAGGTTTCAAGGCTAAGAATGATGTCATTTAAACTTGCCTTTCTTAACAAAATTAAAACATGAATAATTCAAGAAAATCCATCATATTAAAAGCAATCAATTCAACATAAAATGCACATTCAATAACTCAACAAATAGGATCAAATAAATCTAACTATTTTCTTATTGCACAAAATCTTTCTTCATTTAAAGATTTAGTAAAAATATCTATAATTTGATATTCAGTTGGCAAAAATTCAAGGATTATATCATTATTTTGTACATGATCTCTAATAAAATAGTGTCTAACTTATATATATTTTATTCTTGAGTATAATATAAGATTTTTAGTTAAGTTTATGGCACTTGTGTTGTCACATCAAATAGAAATATTATTACAAGTAATACCATAGTCCTCTAGTTATTGTTTGATCCATAATTATTGAGCACAATAACTCTCAGCAGCAATGTATTTGACTTCTTCCATAGATAAAGTTATTAAATTTTATTTCTTGCTAAAGCATGAGATCAAATTTACTCCTAAAATTGACATATACCACTTGTACTCTTCCTATCTAAGCAACAACCAGCAAAATCTGAATCACTATATCCAATTAGGTCAAATGAAGATTGTTTTGAATACTATAAATCTACATCTTGAGTGTTTATTAAATAATTAAAGATTCTTTTAACTGCAACTACATGAGATTTCTTTGGATTTAATTGATAACGTGCACACATATATATACTAAACATTATATCTGGCCTACTTGTAGTTAAATAGAGTAAAGATCCAATCATACCTCGATATAACTTGGGATCTAGTATTTTTCATTGTGGATTTTTATCAAGCTTACAACTCATGCTCATAGGGGTGCCACTTTCTCTGACATTCTTCATCTCAAATTTTTTTAATATTTTCTTGATGTGTTTGCTTTGGTTGATAAAGATTTTATCATTTGATTGCTTGATCTGAAGTTCGAGGAAGAAGTTCAGCTCTCCCATCAATCTCATCTCGAACTCACCTTGCATAGGTCTAGTAAAATCTCTACAAAAGACTTCATTAGTAGCACTAAAAATAATATCATCAATATATAATTATACAATCAATAAATCATTTGATCTTCCTTTTATGAATAATATTTTATCTATATTGCCTCTTTGAAAATCATTGTTTAGTAAAAACTTACTTAATCTATCATACCAAGTCCTAGGTACTTATTTTAATCTATACAAAGCTTTCTTAAGTTTGAAAACATGATTAGGTAATTTTTTATTTTTAAAATCTAGAGGTTGTTCTATATAAAGTTTCTCTTCAATTAATCCATTTAAGAATACACTCTTTGCATCCATTTGAAATTTTTTAAAATTTATAAAGCAAGTAAATACTAAGAGCAATCTAATAGCTTCAAGTCTAGCTACAAGTGCAAAGGATTTATCAAATTCAATTTTCTCTTATTGATTGTATCCTTGTGTAACCAACCTAGTCTTGTTTCTAATTACATTGCCCTTCTCATTAAGTTTATTCCTAAAGATCCATTTAGTTTCAATTACTAAAATATTTTTAAGTCTTTTAATTAATTTTTAAACTTTATTTCTTTCAAATTGATTTAATTCTTCTTGCATTGCTAATATCCAATTAGGATCTTTTCCAACTTCTATTATATTTTTAGGTTCTAAATGTGATACAAAGGCAAAGTGATTCATAGCTCCTTTAAGTGATGTACTAGTTTTAACATCATGAGATGGATCACCTATTATTAATTTCTTAGGATGATTGTGATCATACCTCCATTTCTTGGATAAATTGGATGTATCTTGCTCATCTTGGGGTTGTGGCACAACTTCTTTAATATCTTGCTCCATATCTTTTTTTTCTTGAGAAAGAGTATCTTCAATAGTCATATCTTTCAACTTTTTTTTAAGATTTTCTACATCCATCAAGCTCTTCTTTCCTTATTTTAAGAGAGTTAGTTTCATCCAAAATGACATGCATTGATTCTTTTACAATCAATGTTCTTTTGTTAAATACTCTATATGCTCTACTACTAAATGAATAACCTAAAAAAATATCTTCATTTAATTTTGCATCAAATTTTTCTAGTTTATCTTTATCATTTATTAAAATAAAATATCTATATCTAAAAACTTTAAAATATGAAACATTAGGTTTCTTTTGTTTATAGAGTTCATATGGAGTTTTCTTTAAAATTGATCAAATTAATACTCTATTTAGTACATAGCATGCAGTGTTAATAGCTTCTACCAAAAAATATTTTGGGAGGTTACTTTTACAAAATATGGTCTGTGCCATTTCAATTAAAGTTCTATTCTTTTTTTCTATCATCCCATTTTGTTGAAGTATCCTATGTGCAGAAAAATTATGATTAATTTTATTTTTAGAATAAAAATTTTTAAACCTATGATTTTTAAATTCAGTACCATGATCATTTTTTATTTTCAAAATACTACACTCTTTCTCACTAGTTATTTTGTTAAATAAATCAATCAACATATTAAAGGCTTCATCTTTATGTACTAAGAATAACACGCAAGTGAATCTAGAATAGTCATCAATTATAACAAATCCAAATCTTTTTTCTCCAAGACTAGTGGTTGAGATAGGTCCAAACAAGTCCATATGAAACAATTCTAGTGGCCTAGTTGTTGAGACAATATTCTTTGATTTGAAAAAAGATTTAGTTTGTTTGCCAAGTTGATATACTTTATAAATTTTATTCTTTTAAAATTTATCTAAATAAATCTTTTACTAAATCAAAATTAATTAATCTTGCTAATGAATCCATGCTTGCTTGACCTAGTCTATTATGCCAAATCCAACTAGATTCATTTACTTTAGCAGTCATAGCAACAAGACATTCAATATTCTTATTTTTAAGTTCATCAAGATCAACAATGTAAATATAACCATATCCTTTTCATATGAATTTAATGCTATCATTAAATGAACTTTATACAATGCAATGAGAAGATTTAAAGGATACGTTAAAGCTTTTATCACAAAGTTGGCTTATGCTAAGCAAGTTATGCATCAAACATTCAACTAACAATATATTTTCTATACTAGTGGAGGGTGTTATTAACATATTATCGAGACCAATAATTTTTTCTTTACAGTTATCTCCAAAAATCACCACACCTCCATCTTTAGCTTCAAAAGAGATAAATTATGATTTATCTTTTCTTTTAGCTCTCATAGATGCCAAGAACAACTACACAAATAATCAAATAGATTTAGGTATTCAAACTAACTTGGATCCTTTGGGGTTAGCACAAATGATTTTTTTTGGAACCCGAATTGGATTTATCTTTGGTTTGTTTGAATTAAAGATTTTACTTATATTAATGATTTTGTATTCTATAAATTTATGTCTAATCTTATTATATTTATATAACAAGTAATGTTCCTACCTTGATTTTGAGATTTTGTAAATATATTCTGTTGGAAAATATGTCCCAAAACTAAATGTTAGACGATTGTGCTCATCTTGTAAACTGTATATAAATTTTTATTAATAAAAGTTATTTGATATTTTTATTATAAATTGACTATCTTTGAACTCTTGTGTTGGAATGAAATCCTTAGGACTATATACATATTAATCGATAAAGAAAGATTTATCGTTAAGTTTTTAAAATTGTTCGTGACCAAATGATACGCTATTATGAGGATGATAGCGATATCAAGTGTAGGTTGTTGTGTGCCATATGAGTTGGTTATCCTCTTAATCAAAGAGTATGGAGATATTGTTATGGCATGCAGATAGAATATAAGAGTACATTCATATCGAACGTGATCATGTGTCGAGCACTCTGCTGTCAAAAGTAGCTTGTGAAGGATATGGGTATAAGTGTCTCTCTGATCTGAGACTACCACGGTGATTTGTAAGCAACTCACTATACTTTAGTATCAGACTATCTGAGTTTCTAACTTAGTAATGGAAGGATACTAGGTGCAGTTAAGTACTTATCAAGTTAGTATATGAGTCAAGATGGAATTGACCCCTTTGAATTGGTAGGAGATATGCATCAGTATATTTCACTTTAGCAAAATCTTGATCAGGGTAATCCATGAGATGGATTTCAAAGGTTGAAATATAATGTGGTTGACTTAATTAGGGTTGACAGTTAAATCTTAAGTCACTTTAAGCGTTTAGGTCAAAGAGAGAAATTATACGGTAACCATACGCCAGTAGGTTCTAAAAGGTTGCTTTGCAACACTTCGATCCATCCGATCGTCGGGTTATCATTGTTAGATGGTTACATCAATTAGTATAGAAAGTTATTCCTATACTACTAACTTAGGTTCGAACCTATGGGGTCATACATATTAGAAGATTTGATCAGATCTGATGACTGAAGAGTCCAATTAGATTGTGACTCTGGTGAAGAGTCTTACTTGGACTAGGACTCTGTGGGAGAGTCTCATTGAGACTGAAACTCTACCATTTATGAAGAATTAATTAGTAATTAGATTACTAATTGACTCAATTTGATTGAGTAAAGAGTTTTGAAACAAGTCTAATTAAATTAGATTCAGTTTGACTCAGATTGGGATTGATATAATCAAACCTGATTACAAGGAAAATTTGTTCCTGATTCGATCAGGGTTTGGACTTGATTAATTTTTAATTGGGTTAAAAATTTGATGAGATATTTAAATTTTTAATTATATTAGGTTGATTTCTATCAGTAGTTTCAATCCAAATTTGATTTGGATTTGAATTGAATTAGAAATGAAGAGTCCAAGTCAGACTAGGACTCTATCCTTATCTTTTGCACCATATCTGGATTCATGCTAATTTCTCCATGTCTAATTGGATTTGGGTTGTAATTTTTGGCATCATGAGAGAGGATCCAATAAGGGTGGTCTACTATAGCTGATGAGTAATAATATTTTCTCTTGCCTAATTCGAATGTGATCCGAATTAGAGATAAGATGCAGACTAAGAAAGAGATTTTTTGTATATAGTATATTATTAGAGCCATATTATTTTTTTTCTTATTTTTTTTGAGGAATCCTTTAGTGTGTGAGACTTCAAATTTTTTTTTTCTATATTTTGATAATTTTTTTGGAATTTTTGAGGATGCCAAAAAGGAGTTTTGGTGTTGATTCATGGCATCCTTTCTTGGAAAGTCCTAATTCCTAGTCTATAAAAAAGGGATCCCTCTCTTAGACATCCCATGATCAATTCTCTTATAAATTTTTTATTTCCAGATCCTCTTCTCCTCCTTCACTTTTCCTCCTCTAGATCTTCTATTACTTTGAAGTATCCAAAGTACTTATAGAAGAAGGAAGAGGTCAGCTGTCGAAGTTGTTTGCAGACTAGCATCTCTGAGCTCTTGATCTGTGACAGTCTTCGTATGAATTTTTTTATAGAGGCCAGATGACTTCGTGTGGCTATGAGTGACCTGAAGAACACCCTCTCTAACCATTGAATTATAGAAGGTCAAGATCAAAATTTGTTTGGTAATGACCTCTAACTTTTTTTGATTCCTATGGTAGATCTAATAGTTAGATCTAGAATTTCAGCATCGATGAGATCAATGTGATTTTTATTTTTAGATCTAAAGCATATATTTTTTATATCAAAAATTTTGATGTGATAGTCTAAGATTAGATCTTATACATATGATTAGAATTAAATTATTTAATCTATTATTTTTATTGCATAAAATTTTTTAATTGCATGTACTGCACTACCGTAAATTTCTTTCAACTGGTATCAGAGCCAAGTTGTTTTGATATGAATTAATATGACTTTAGATCTAATTTTTTATTATTAAATCTGATTATTTATAATTTAGATTATCTCTAAATTAGTTTATTTTTAGATCTGATTATTATTTATTTAGATTAGATGTTCTAAGTAGCAAAGTACTCAGATTGGGTAATCATCAGGCCGTCCGATCATAGGAGCAAGTAGAGTTTTATGATCCTCTCCTCCTATTCAATGAGGTACTCTTCATGATATGTTGGGGTGCCACTGTGAGGTCCCATGAAGAAGAAAGTGAAAAGAGAAAACTTACTTTCTTGCAAAATTCTAGATCTTAAAACCCTAGATGTTGTTGTATGTGATGCAAGTTGCGAAGATAGTTTGTTACATTTAATCTTATTTAGTTAAAACTATTTTGATCTAAAATTTTAAAAAATTTAGATTTGATCTAAAAAATTTTATGACTTGATATAAAAAATTTATATGAAAAATTATTTTTGAAACCTTAACCATGTTGATGTAAAACTTAATTAAGTATCAAGCTGATTGGATCTAGAATTATGATTTAGATCTAATGACATTGCATAAAATATGGGGCATGGGTTAGCTCAAATCAGATCCTTCTCTTTAATTAGGTTAGATCTAAGATTAGAATCAAAGAATTGATTGACCATATAGAGAAATTGATTAAATCTAACCAAATATTGAATTAGATTAATCAGGATTTCTGTAGTATAATAGTTATAGATGGTCAAGTTCATATCTTTGATTAGACCAAATGGACCTTGATTGTGGCTCAGCGGTTGAATCCGAATTATTAGGTTGGTCAAATCAAAACTAGTTAACCAATTGGTGGCTAAGGTAAGTTTGACATTTCAACCGATGGTTTTTAATTGAGAGCAGCTTACCTGGCCATTTTGATGGTGTCTAAGGCAAACTTAGCAGACCCTGCCACTGATCTCACTTATCTGGCCAATTTGGTGAACTAAATTTTGATTAGATCACTAAGTAATTCGAGTTAGCCCATGCCATTAAGGTTGATCAGTGTCACTGATCAAGGTGCCAGTTCAATCAGTATGACCTAATCCAATTCAGTGACTTGGTGAAGTCAGTGGGAGGATTATGGTCTACTGATTGATCTTTTCTTTTCTTCTTCCTTCTCTAAATTGATTAAATCTTCTAAATTATTAGGTCCTTAAAATGAGCAGGTTATGGTGATAACTAGATCATAGCCTCTCATTAAGATGAATGATAATGGGTCCATTATTTCTGATTGACATTGCAAGCGCCATCCATCTGATATTCTCTCTGAATGATGGAATTATCATTCATCATATGATGACTCTGATGAACTATCTGATGATGCTTGGGTTGATCGAGCCATCCTCGGGCCTGATCACTTATTAGGTAGAATCACTGAGTAGGTTTATGTTAATAGTTTGACCTAATCAAAACTTTTAATAGAGGCCCATCGCCTAGTGAACTGAAAACTAGGGCTAAATTAAATACTAGAAGTTGTTTGAAGAAATAATTGGTTAAGAACCTACCCATAGGTGCATATGGGTTGATCGAGCTATCTTCGGACCGATATGTAGTCTGTGTGGATTCTAGTATCCACTAAGGAATAAAGGTAATTCTTTAAATTAGAGGTAGAGGCTATCAATTCATATAAAATAGTGAGAGGACCTTTAGACTAAAATTCAAGTCTTTAAGATTAATAAATTTATATACTAGTTAGACTTTGTTCTTTTTTTGTGTGTGCAGATATGGCCTCAAACTTATCACTCCAATCACTGTTGGACAGTTAGAAGCTTATCGAATCAAATTTTGATAATTGATATCAAAAATTAAAGATTGTCCTAGAGCACAAGTGGATCCTTTATGTGATAACAGATCCGACACCTGAGGAGTCTGCTCCTAATACTCGAGGAGCGGTCTAAAATACTTATTTGAAGTGGCTCAACGACCGCACCATGGTTCGTTGCATCATGCGGGCCTCCATGAACGATGAGTTCAGTCGAAAGTTTGAAGAAGCTTAGCCAGAGGAAATACTTCAAGTGTTAAGGGATTCCTTTGGAACTCCTAACGATGTTGAGCGGTACAAGACTAGTTGCATTATTTTAAATTTTTGAATGAGGGAGGGTTCATCTGTTATTGATCATGTATTGTACATGATGAGCAGATTAAAAAATTAAGCAAACTCGACTTTCCTTTGCATGAACAGCTGGGGAAAGATGTGATTCTGAACTCTCTTCCCAAATCCTACCTACCGTTCCTCAGTCATTTCAGAATGACAAAGTCTGTAGTCAACTACCACGGTCTGTTGGGGTTGCTACAGACTTTTAAGAAAGATCACCAACTCCACAAGAAAACAGTGAATCTAGTGGGAGGATCTTCTTCGAGTAGTCATCATCCCTTTAAGAAAGAAAAAAAGAAGAAGAATAAGAAGGTACTTGGTGCTGGGAGTCAGTCCTAGAAACCTAAGTTCAAGGCTGATCAAAGTCAGGCAGAGTATTTTTTTTGCAAGAAAAATTATCCTCAGTATATCGCTTTCCTTGATCCGAACAGGCCAAAGAAGAAGAAGCAATCAGTTGCTGGACAAGATACTTATGTGATAACACTTTGTAACTTTTCTCTTATAGATACAATGACCTGGATATTGGATACTGGAAGCCCTATTCCTATTTGCAATTCGTTACAGGGTCTTCAGGTCACTAGGAGATTTGGAGAAGATGAGAGATTCCTGAATGTTGAAGATAGAAGATCAATTCCAGTTCTAGCTTTAGGAATCATCAAGCTTGTATTCGAGTCTCAGTATATTGTTCTTAATGAGTGTCATTACTGTCCTAGTTTTTTTTTAAATATTATTTCTGTAGGCCTTTTGGCCAATTCAAATTGTAAAATATCAATAAAGAAAAATTTTTGTGATATCATTTTGAATAGTATTACAATTTTACGTGGACAGTTGAACAATGGTATCTATATTGTATCTAGACCTAATGTAATGTATATTTCAAATAAATATCCTAAAATAGATGATGTCACAGATGCCTACCTGTGGCATTGTAGGCTAGGTCATATCAACAAGAACAGGATGAACAGATTGGCTCAAGAAAAAATTCTTGATAAACAAGATTATGAATCGTTACCTATCTATAAGTCTTGTTTGCTTGAAAAGATGACCAAGTCACCTTTTACTGAAAAAGGTGAACGAGCCAGTGATGTGCTGGGTCTGATACATATCGATGTATATGGACCCATGAGCACATGTGCCAGAGAAGTGTATAGCTACTTCATCATGTTCACGAACGACCTATCTAGGTATGGGCACGTCTACTTGATGAAACATAAGTCTAAATCATTTGAAATATTCAAACAGTTTCGTAATAAAATAGAGAAACAAACTAAAAAAAATATTAAAATTCTTCGATCTGACCGAGGAGATGAATATCTTTTCAGTGAATTTCTGACATATCTAGGAGAGAATGGGATTCTCTTCTAATAGATTCCTCCAGGGACACCACAACATAATGGCATCCCAGAAAGGAGGAATCGAACTTTATTGGATATGGTTCAGTCCATGATGGGATTTGCAACTCTATCGATCTCTTTTTGGGGATATGCACTTGAAACAGCTTGTCTTGTGCTCAATAATATTTCGAGCAAGTCAGTTAGTAAGACACCATATGAGATATGGTCAGGATGTAGGCCGAACCTCTCTTACTTTAGGGTCAGGGGTGTCCAGCTTATGTTAAACGATTACAAACTGACAAGCTTAGTCCTAAGTCCGATAAATATAATTTTGTAGGATACCCCAAAGAAATGAGAGGATATTACTTTTATCTGCCTGCTAAAGAAAAGGTGTTTGTCAATAATAAGGCATATTTTTTGGAAAAAGAATTTCTTAGTGAAGGAATAAGTGCCTCTAAAATCGAACTTGACAAAGTTTGATAGGTAGAAAAACCGACACCAATGATTAAATCTAAATTGAATTTGATGAGATCAAACCTGGAGCCCAATGAACAAACATCCTTAAGGTGATCCGATAGAGTACCATGTCAACCAGATAGATACTTAAGTTTCTTAATCCGAGATGGAGATCCTGTCGAACTCGATAAGAATGATGAGGATCCAATCACCTACATGGAGGCAATACAGAGATCCGACTCTGATAAATGGCTTGAAGCCATGAGATCCAAAATAGAGTCCATGAAGGTCAACGATGTATGGACATTAGTTGACCCACCTGAAGGGGTAAAGCCCATACGGTGTAAGTGGATCTTCAAGAGGAAGAGGGGCGCAGACAAAAATGTGGAGACCTATAAAGTCCATTTGGTTGCCAATGATTATCGTCAGTGTTATGGTATTGACTATAATGAGATATTTTCTCCCGTGGCAATGCTCAAATCCATTCAAATCATGCTTGCGACAGCAGCATATCTAGACTATGAAGTCTGGCAAATGGATGTGAAGATAGCTTTTCTAAATGGAGAGCTAAACGAAGAGGTGTATATGATACAACCTGAAGGGTTTATATCCACAGATGAGTCCAAGATGTGCAAGCTTCAGAAATTTATTTATGGATTGAAGCAAGCATCTCAGAGTTGAAACATACATTTTGATAAGGTAATCAGAACGTATGGCTTCGTTAGGAATGGAGAGGAATCCTGCATATATAAGTGGGCAAATGGTTTGATAATTATATTTTTTGTATTGTATGTGGATGATATTCTCTTAATCGAGAATGATGTCCCTGCATTACAGAAATAAAAGTGTAGCTATCATCATAATTCTCCATGAAGGATCTGGGAGAAGCAGCCTACATCCTAGGGATGAAGATCTATAGGGATAGATCTAAGAGGCTGACTGGACTCTCTCAATCTACATACATAGATACTATGCTGAAATAGTTCAGCATGGAGAATTTTCAGAAAGGCTATCTTCCGATAGATCAAGAAATTTTTCTTTCGAAAGGAGATTGTCCTACAACTCCTTAAGAGAGAGAACGTATGAGTAGAGTTTCATATACTTCGATAGTGGGTTCTATTATGTACGCCATGACATGTAGAGACCAGACATGGCATACTCATTAGGGGTAGTGAGTAGATACCAGTCTGATCCAGGAAAAAATTACTGAAAGGTCGTAAAGACCATTCTTAAGTATTTAAGAAATACTAAGGATCAGTAGTTTGTGTATGGTGAAACTGAGTTGAAACTTATGGGATTCACTGACTTCAGCTTTCAGTCAGACCATGACGATAGTAAGAGCGTGTCAGGTTATATTTTTATGCTAAATGGTGAAGCAATCTACTAAAAAAGTTTCAAGCAGAATACTATGGCAGACTCTATTTGCGAAGCAGAGTATATCGCGGCATCCGATGCTGCGAAGAAAGCTGTATGGTTGTGAAAGTTCATCGGCGAGCTCAGAGTGACACCCTTCGTTGATGGCCCTGTCTTGTTATACTGCGATAATACTGGAGCCATTGCTCAAGCCAAAGAATCGATATCCCATCAATGACCAAACATATTCTACACCATTATCACCTTATCCGAGAGATCGTGGATCGAGATGACATCGATCTTCAAAAGATCGATGGAAGAGAGAATCTTACTGATCCATTTATTAATGCTCTCAAAATCAAGAAGTTTGATGACCACAAATCGAAGATGGGTATACAATACTGTACCGATAGGCTTTAGTCCAAGTAAAAATTATTGGAAAATGTGTCCTAAAGCCAATCGTTAGACGATTGTGCTCATCTTGTAAACTGTATATAAATTTTTATTAATAAAAGTTATTTGACATCTTCATTATAAATTAACTATCTTTGAACTCCTGTGTTGTAATGAAGTCCTTAGGACTATATATATATTAATCGACAAAGGAGGATTTGTCGTAAAGTCCTTAAAATTATTCGTGATCAAATGATACGCTATTACTAGGACGATAGCGATATCAAGTATAGGTCATTGTGTGCCATATGAGTTAGCTGTCGTCTTAACCAAAGAGTTTGAAAATATTGTTATGGCATGCAGATGGAATGTAGGAGTACATTCGCATCGAACGTGATTATGTGCCGAGCACTCTGCTGTCAAGAGTAGCTTGTGAAGGGTATGGGTATAAGTGTCCCTCCAATCTGAGACCACCACAGTGAGTTGTAAGCAACTCACTGTACTTTAGTACCAGACTATCTGAGTTTCTAACTTAATGACGAAAGGATACTAGGTGCAGTCAAGTACTTATCAGGTCGGTGTGTGAGTCAAGATGGAATTGACCCCTCTGAATTGGTAGGAGATATGCATAAGTGTATTTCAATTTAGCAAAATCTTGGCCAGGATAATCCATGAGATAGATTTCAAAGATTAAAATATAATGTGGTCGACTTAATTAGGGTTGACAGTTAAATCCTATATCACCTTGAGCATTTGGGTTAAAGGGATGAATTATATGATAACCATACGCTAGGAGGTTCTAGAAGGTTGCTTTGCAACACTTCGACCCATCCGATCGTCGAATCTTTATTGCTAGATGGTTATATCGATTGGTATAGAAAGTTATTCCTATACTACTGACTTAGGTTTGAATCTATGGGGTCACACGCATTAGAAGATTTGATCAGATCTGATGGGTAAAGAGTCCAATTGGATTATGACTCTGGTGAAGAGTCCTACTTAGACTAGGACTCTGTGGGAGAGTCCCATTGAGACTGAGACTCTACCTGTTGGGTATAAAATACCCCCAGCTAAAGTTCATAAGAGGCCAACTCTCCCGAGATCCCTCCGACTTAGTGCGGCATCTTTTTCGGATTTCTCCGACAGCCGAATTTTCGACTTGGTGCGACGCTTTTCTAAACTCCCCCAACTATCTGAGCTATGATAACACCCTTTCGGACTTCTCCAACGACGAACTTCTTCAGTCATCCATCGGACTGCTTCAAATGCTCTCCGGGCTTCACTATCTACCGACTTTCTACAATGATCGACCGTTCTCCAGACCTCTTCCAGATCTCTTCCAGCCATGATAGATTCTAATCCGAATTTCCTAGACTTCGTCCATGGCCGAACTTCCCCAAGGATAGATTTCTACAACAACCCGACTCCACCCATATTTCTATGACGGTCGACCACCTTTCTGATTTCATCCGAGCTCCTACGGGAGTTGGACCTCTGCCCCAAATTTCTATTGCAGGTAGACTTCATCCGAGCCCCTACTACAAACGGTCTACTCCGAACTTCCACCATAAATGGTCTACTCTGAGCTTCTATTACAAGCGACCTACTCCGAATTTCTACTACGAACGGTCTACTCCAAACTCCTACAGCGGGCTATCTACCCCAAATGTCTACTGTAAGCAAATTCAATTCGAGCCTCTACTATGAACAAAATTTTTCCGAACTTTCGTTATAGGTAGACCTCAGTCGAGCTACTCCGTGACGAAGAGATTCCGAACGAACTTCTACAATGGGACACTACTCCCATTTTCCACAAGGACTGATTCTCGCCCAAGCTCCTACAACAAACGGCCCCCTTTCGACCACTCACGAGAACCGAATCCCGTCCTAACTCCTCCAGCGGATAGATTCCGGACGAGCTTCTATGACGGACGAGCTCCAGCAGCTAGGTCCCTACGATGGTCGATCGCCCTCGATGTCTGTCGAGCCTCCCCAGTACTATCCGAAGTCCATCGCCGACCGACCTTCTACCGGGCTCCCTGTAAAATCGGGCTTCCCCAGCGGACGATCTTCAGATGATCCTCCACATCAGATAAATTCTAGACGGACTCCCCTAGCGATCGGACTTCCCTGGACTCTACCAACAGAAAATCTCCATCCGAGCTCCTGTGGCAGGCGACCCCCGCTTGAAACATCGGTGACCTCGGGACATCCGAGCCTCTCCCAAAACGACGATGTGAAGAGCCCTTCTGCTCCATCAGGCATCCCAGCCGAGCTTCAACCGACAGATCCGAACTCTCTGACAAGCCATGATAAGAGCCGCTACCCTGCTCCACTCTCTGCAACAGATTCCATGCAGCTCCACCACTCTCTGGCAAGTCATGACAACGAACACCACTTCACTCTCTGCAGCAAGCTCCATGTGGCCCTGGGTGACCTCTGACGCCACTACTCTCCGTAACAAACTCCGCACGTCTCTGAACGGCCCACTACCAGGTGGTTACAAACGTCGCTATCAATCTGTTACGCCCTCTGTCTATAAAAAGGGGACCTCAGATACGTTATTCTCTAGGCTCTAATCTCTATCTCAAAACTCTGCTAAAATTTTCATTCGAGCACTCCATTCTTGTTGAGGCAGAAAACTGACTTGAGCGTCGGAGGGTCTTGCCGGAGCACCCCCAACTCCAGTTTAGACTTTCTTTGCAGGTCCCGACGGCGACCGCGGTCATTCCAGCTCCAGCTTCTCCAACACCGGTGGATTTTTGCACCAACAGAATTGGCGCTAGAGGAAGGGGCTGTGTCTTCGCAGTACCCTTATTCTTAAAGGAGTGCTCAACGGGACTGATTCCGATCATCTTCTCCGACATCCTCTTCTCCTTCCTCTACTAAATCTTCACCCAATGCCTCCCCATAGAGCAACCACCAGGCGATCCATGGCCTCTGCGGCCAGATCTCAGGCTCTGACCTCACCTCCAGTCTCCCAGGCTCCTCCTCCTCCTCCTCCTCCGATGACAGTGGTTGGTGCGGAGCAATACGACCTACTGGTTCAGCAGGTCAGAGGCCTTGCTGAAGCAGTGCAGGCCATGCAACAGCAACAACAGCCACAGGCGTCGGTGCGGTTGGAGAGAACGTCGAGAGGACTTTCTGGATCGAAGGCTCCAGGAGATGAACCGACGGATCGAGGAACTCTGCCACGCTCCCCCCGCTTATGGTGAAGACATCTGTACTGACCCTCCCTTCTCTTAAATGATCATGCAAGAACCGATCCCGCCAAACTTCAAGCTCCCTCAATTCGAAAGCTACGACGGGACCTAGGACCCAGTCGACCACCTGGAGGCCTTTCGGACAATGATGCTGCTCCATGGCGCACCGGACACCATCCTGTGCCGAGCTTTTTCGTCCACCCTGAAGGGAGCAGCAAGGAACTGGTACTCGATATTGAAGTCGGGTATCATCTTTTCCTTTGATCTGATGAGCCATCAGTTTGCGACTCATTTTGTTAGCAGACGACGTCCCCGGAGGGGTTTGGAGTCCCTCATCAACATCAAGCAGAGGGAGGGGGAGTCCATCCGGGCTTACATCAATCATTTCAACGTCACCGCATTGGAGGTCCAAAATTTGGATCAATCAGTCGTGATGGCCGCTCTGAAAGGCGGCCTTCAAAAGAACGACCTTCTGTTCTCCCTGGAAAAGAAGTACCCCAGAGATTTTGCCAATTTGCTGGCTCGGGCCGAAGGATATGTCCGAGCAAAAGAAGCCTTCAAGATGAAGGACGAGGAGACCGCGAGAGAGCAGCAGGTGGGGAATTCGAGCAAGCCCGCAGTCGAAAAAGGGCCGAGTGAAGCTCGGCCACATTCTCGAACTCCTCCCGGACATAGGCACGTCCGGACTCCCCTCCAAATTCGTAAACAGAGAAGCTCGGACCGTCGAGTTCGGCGAGGCTCTCCTCCCGAAAGATTCCACAGCTACGCCCCTCTCAACGCATCGAAAACTCAAGTACTGATGGAGGTTAGGGAGCAGCTCCCAAGGTCGGAGAGGATGCGCTCGCACCCCGAAAAGCATAACCTGAATAAATTATGCCTCTATCATCGTGACCACGGCCACAATACGAAGGAATGTATTCAGCTCCGAGATTAGATCGAGGAGCTCATCAGATGAGGTCGGCTCGACAGGTTCATTCGACGCTGACCTGAAGGAAGAGAAGATCGGCCTAGGGCCTTGCCACAGCCGAAACTGCCAAGGAGGGAGGAGCAGCCAGAAGATCGGCCTCCAATTGGGATTGTCAACTCCATCTCAGGGGGACCTCCAGCGGGGAGCAGACCTTCCACGGCTATAGGGTTTAAAAAATCTACGAATGTATTACCAACAACTTTGCCCTGAATGAAAATTTTTTTCATATTCGCGCATTTTTTTTTCTTTTGGTATGAGCTTATAACGACAGAAAATAACTCCCCTATACAAATGAAATTAAGCATGTTAGGAACAGGAGGAGAACCTCATCCTAACATGAGCAAAGTCGAAGGCCCGGTTTCTTAAAGACCGGATGGGGGGAGAGGCCTTTACAGCGACCCTTATGTGCCCCCACAGCCTTGTTAGGAATAGGAGGACAACCTCATCCTAACATGAGCAAAGTCGAAGGCCTGGTTTTTTAAAGACCGGATGGGGGGAGAGACCCTTACAACGGCCCTTATGTGCCCCCACAGCCTTGTTAGGAACAGGAGGAGAACCTCGTCCTCACATGAGCAAAGTCGAAGGTCCAGTTTCTTAAAGACCGGATGGGGGGAGAGACCCTTACAACAGTCCTTATGTGCCCCCACAGCATTGTTAGAAACAGGAGGAGAACCTCATCCTAACATGAGCAAAGTCGAAGGCTCAATTTCTTAAAGACTGGATGGGGGGAGAGGCCCTTACAATGGCCCTTATGTGCCCCCACAGCCTTGTTAGGAACAGGAGGAGAACCTCGTCCTAACATGAGTAAAGTCGAAGGCCCAGTTTCTTAAAGATCGGATGGGGGGAGAGGCCCTTACAACGGTCCTTATGTGCCCCCACTGCTTTGTTAGAAACAGGAGGAGAACCTCATCCTAACATGAGCTGAAGCTAACTGTCGGGAATAAGGTGAGGACCTCGTCCCGACGCAAGCAAAGACTCGATTGATTGACAAGGAGGAAAGCTTCTCCAATGACTCCTCTACACTCTCACGATCCCGTCAAGAGCAGAGGGAAGACCCTCACTCAAACACAGAAGAAAGAGAGAAGCGAAACGAAAAAGCGACGAACTACACCAGCGATAGGTAAGAAATGAACTACATCAAAAGCACAAGGGACCTTATCTCGACGGAAGAGAAAACCCCTGTCGAAAATCTCTGATCCCTAAAGGCAAATCGACACGACAATGGTCAGAAACCTTCAAACTGCGTCGGCATCGAACAAGATGGAAGACAAAAGAAGTTCAGCAAACAACGACTCAAAGCAAGAACCGACGAGAGATTACGAACTCCATCGGTGCAGAACAAGACATAAGACAAATGGAGTTTGGTAAACAACCATTTAATACCAGAATAGACAAGATAACAGATAATTTCATTTCCATTTCATTGGTGCAGTACTCATTACAAAGCCTTAATGGCCAAAAAAACAAAAAGATAAGGAAGAAGAAAAGGAAAAGAGGCTCTAAGGAAGCCCAATTTCTTCCGATTTCGAGCTCTCGGTTCCAGCCCCCGCTATGGATTGTCTCAAATTTTCGACTTCCTCTTCTAGATCCATCTTTTTCAGCAGCATATCCTGGAACATCTGGTGGAATCATCGGTGCTCGTCCTCCGACTCTTGAAGCCTCCTCCTCAAGACCTCAGACTCTGCCTCGGCATCCTTGACTACCTGCTGCTCGTGGACCAGCTGAACTTTCAGCCGCCATACTTCGACTTCCTCCCGCCCAAGGGCTATGGATAGTTCTGCCATAGTCTCCCTCAAGGAGCAAAGCTCATCAGAACCTTGTGCAGGGACAAGCTGGACTCTCTCGGACAACCGCCTTTGAAGGCGGGCAACTTCGTCAGTCGCCGTCTGGAGCCTCCTTCGGTAGTCCTCTACTTGTCTGCTCCAGCCGACCCGGTGGGTGTCGTAAGTCACCTCGACATCCCGTAGCTATTTTTGAAGGTCGGAGAACCTCTTTGACCAGTCTTGATCGCGGTCAGTTCGAACTGTGAGCCAGGATGAGCTCCCTTCCAGCCGGCCAATCTTCTCCCGTGCGGCCACCAGCTCGACTTTAAGGGAGCTGATCTTGGAAGCCTTAGTCCACGACTGGTCGCTGGCACATTTTCAGAGTTTCTCAAGCTCCGTGATGAAGTCGGCTTTCCTTTTGGTGTATTCCATGAGACTTTTCCTGTGGAGGTCCTGAAATCGAGTAGCCTCCGCGGTGACCTCTGAATGGCTCTCCTTCAGTCAGCAGAGTTCGTCTTCCAGCTTTTTAGATTTCCTTATCAACTGACGAACTTTCTTTTGAAGGTCTCGTATCATCGACTTCAAGAGAATACCCTCCGACAGGGGAAGAGCTTCGACAGGACACTGTTGTTGGAGGACAAGAGCGCCACGACTCAAATTAATGCCAGAAGATAAAAAGAAGGAAAAGGATACAAAAAAAAAAGAGAGGGGTGGATCCTTCGTAAAGACAAATCTGACTTCATTGATCAAATAAACTTCAAGTACAAGAGAATGAAGGAACAATCACCACAAAGAAAAAATACAAAACTAGAGGTTTCGGACCTCTGGGGTAGAAGTAGAGGGGGTCGGCATCTCCAGAAGATCGTCAGCGGTGGCCACAGCAGTCGACGAGGTCCCGACTGGAAGAGGATCGGAGGCGACGTCAGATGGTCGATGTCAGATGGTCCGGCTTCATCATCGAACGCCTCGTTTAGGAAGCTAAGATCCAATTCGGGAAACCTCCCAGCCACCTTCTCTTGGCAGAGCTCAAATCCCTTGATGAAGGCATCCTGGCCGAACAGGACCTTCAGATCTTCCATCTCGGAGGAGCCTTTGAACTCCTCCACTGTTCGAGCCCTTACCTCCGAGACCAGGGATGGAATCCACACTTTCAGCTCAGAAACCTGCTCCTTCAATTCGGAAGCCTGCTCCTTCCACTCGAAAACCTGCACTCTCAATGCGGAGACCTCGGCCTCAACCTTCCCTCTCTCCTCCTCCAAGATAGTCCTCAGATCGGATGAGGTTTGTCCCTCCTTTTCCAGTGCCTCTTGAAGGCTCAGGACCTCGGCGATCTTCTCCTCAAGATGGGTGGCCTCGGCTAGGCGACCTTCTTCTGCCCGAGCTGCCTCCCTCTTGGCGATCTTCACCGCCTCGACGTTGGCGACGAGCTGATGCCCAATCTGCAAGAAAGGTCGGGGAGTCGATGTGAGAGCTCAAGACTAAGTTGAAGAAGCAGGAGGGAGGAAAAAGATGAGTTAGCCTACTTCGAGAAATGATCCCAGAGAGTTCCAGACCCATAGCTCGGGATCAACGAAGACGATCCTCTCGACGACCTCGGGCAGGATGCACCCTTCGACCAGTCTCTTTATCAAGTCCCTGTTATTGAAGGGATTCTCCCCCAGGTCTTCCTCAAAGCCACCAACCCCCTCGACGGTAGTCCTGCGACTGTGACTCCTCCGGGCTAGGGTCTTCTTTCTCTTCCTCCCTTTGGCCCCAGGCACCCCCTCAGGACGAACCTCCGAAACGGGACCCTCGGTCGGGGGGCTCTGTGAAAGGGTTCGGGGGACTTCAGGTTCCGCATCGGAGGGGACTTTGACGGCGATGGGCATCGGAGCAGGCATAGCCGAGCTTGTCCCCTCTGTCCTGGCTTTCTTCACCGACCTCGAAGTTGAGGCATCCTTTCTCTTGTGGGTCTTGAGACCCTGGGCTAACCTCCGAGCCACGCTTGCATCCATGTCTGCGATAAAAGAAGATCAGCATGGCTTCGAGATGGAACAAGAAGAAGGGTGTTGGGTGGATGTCTGGCCAGGACACCACCTCCCAAGATCCTTTCAGTACCACGTGATGCAGCAGGAAGAAAGAAGAAACAAAATAAAAAGAAAAAATAATCAAAATACATGGATCAGCCACAAAATGGCTCGCCTCCACGGGGCATGCAAACTTCACTATGAAAAAAAAAAATTATAAGAGGAGACCTCACCCTCAACCCTTGTACACCCACTTCTCTCTCATCTGAAGTTCCCCTCACAAAAGCTCTCTCTCTCTTGGAGACCCCTCTGAACCCCTGAAGAGCCTGGCGACCGCTGTCCAGGAGCCTCCTGCTCCTCTCTCACAGCGCTCTCGCCCCTCTCTCTCTTCTCGGGTTCGTATGGCGGCGAGAAAATGAACCACCCACTCCTCTGTTTCGTCACAGGCCTTTTTAAAGGCTTAAACAGAGTTTAAACCTAATCTAATTAGGTTTAAGAGTCCTAAACAAGCCAAATCAGCGTCCCAGACCGTCGGATCAAGATCGGGAGCCACCTGGGCCGTTGGATCGCGCTCCGATCCATGAAATAGTGCCGTGGACCGTGAGAAATGCATGAAAAATGCCCATGCAGTCCACAGGCCGCGCTGTGGACCACCCGGTCCACAGTGGACCAGGGCAAGGGGGCCAGCAGGCCGCTGGCCTGGGCCGGCCCGCGCGTGCGGGCCTGGGCCGCGCCTGGGCTACGCGCCCGGCTGGGCCACACGGCCGCCTGGGCCGCGGGCCTGGGTCATGCATCCCACGCGCCGCTGCCGTCCGCCGTCGGTCGCCGGCGGTCCTCCGCCGCCTCGATTCTCATGCCGACTTCAAAAGCTCGTATCTCCTCCATCTGAGCTCCGTTTCAGGTGATCTTGGTCTCGTTGGACTCCATTTTTCACCACGAACCTCGTTGTGGGCTCAATATGGGCTGAATCTCAAAGCATTAAATCCTAACAATCTCCACCTCGACTCGATATTCGGCCTCTTCCAAACTCCGAGAGCTTCTGGATCTCCTCGCCCCCATGCCCTGGGGCAATCGCCTGCTGATCATGGATGGGCAAACATGGGAGTCGAGCCAGGCTGCTCAATCCCATCTCCGTCGTATGCTGTGCTCCTCCTGACCTGAGATCTGCTCGGGGCATCATCCTGCGGCAATAGGAATCTTACCTTGCGACGTCGCCTCTCGTCCTCCCGAGTCTCCTGTCTCGTGCCCGATCCGCCTCCTGGAGCTCCACCTCGCTCTGGGCTCCATCTGGCTCCCGATGCTCCACCTCGCACTGGGCTCCCTGCCAGGTAATAATGTCCTCTGCTCCCCTTCTTTCCCTCCAGCACAATCCTATTACCGCGTAGCACTCTCAGGATTCCTCCACCAACTACCATCCTGTAGCCTCTCGAATCCAGTCTGCTAAGTGAGATAAGATTTTGCCTGAAATCGGGTATGTATCGGACCTCCCCCAATCTCCTCACTACACCATCATGTGTCCTCCAGCTGACTGTCCCAATGCCTCTGATCGCACAGCTCGATCCATCCGGCAGATATACAGTGCTCTCACTGTTCTCCAGGGAGTCAAACTGCTCCTCTCTGCAACACACATGATAGGGGCATGCAGAATCTAATATCCACTGTTGGGAAGAAGTAGATACCTCGTCAGATATCTCCAGGACATATCCATCTGAATCACTGCCGGCCGTCGCTACAGCAGCCACCGTCCGATTTTTCAGTTGAGGGCAATCTCTAGCTAGATGCCCCAACTCCTCACATCGGTAACACCTGGTTTTGCTCAAGTCCCTCCTGGACTTGGACCACCCTTGTTGTGATCTCCTGTCGCTCCGTCTACCGCCTCCTGCACCTCCAGAAGCCACCAAAGCTGAGCTATCGACACCTGAGCTCGAAGCTGGGTTCTCCCTCCTGAGAACCTCGTTCTGGAGTATCGCCGCGGTGACCTCGTCCATCTTGATAGTGCTCTTCCCCATTAGAAGAGCAGTCACCAAGGACTCGTACGAAGAGGGAAGCGATGCCAGCAAAACCAGTGCCCTGGTCTTCTCCTCAACATTCTCGCCAACACTGAGAAGGTCGGTGAGGATCTTCTGGAAGTGGCCCAGATGCTCCTGCACGCTCTGTCCCTCAGTCATCCACAGTTGGTAAAACTGCCTCCAGAGGAAAAGAGTGTTGGTGAGAGACTTCGCCATGTACAACTCTTTGAGCTTCGACCACAGCATCGTCAGGGAAGTCTCGCTCAGCACATGGATCACCACCTCATCCGTCAGGTACATGCGGATGGTACTCACCGCCTGCATCTGTAGCCGTTTCCAATCCCGCACCTCCATGGTGGTCGGCTTCTCATCGCACAAGAGAGCATCGATCAACCCCTATTGGATGAGCACGTCCTTCACCCTTGCCTGCCACAAGAAGAAATTGCTCTTACCATCGAACTTGTTGATCTCCATCTTGATTGTTCCTGTTTTCTCTATCTTCAGTCTTGCTCACCACCACTGCAATCTGCATCCTTGTACCGCCTTGCTCTGATACCACTTGTTGGGTGGATGTCTGGCCAGGACACCACCTCCCAAGATCCTTTCAGTACCACGCGATGCAGCAGGAAGAAAGAAGAAACAAAACAAAAAGAAAAAACAATCAAAATACGTGGATCAGCCACAAAATGGCTCGTCTCCATGGGGCATGCAAACTTCACTATGAAAAAAAATTTTTACAAGAGGAGACCTCACCCTCAACCCTTGTACACCCAATTCTCTCTCATCTGAAGTTCCCCTCACAAAAGCTCTCTCTCTCTTGGAGACCCCCCTGAACCCCTGAAGAGCCTGGCGACCGCTGTCCAGGAGCCTCCTGCTCCTCTCTCACAGCGCTCTCGCCCCTCTCTCTCTTCTCGGATTCGTACGACGGCGAGAAAATGAACCACCCACTCCTCTGTTTCGTCACAGGCCTTTTTAAAGGCTTAAACAGAGTTTAAACCTAATCTAATTAGGTTTAAGAGTCCTAAACAAGCCAAATCAGCATCCCAGACCGTCGGATCAAGATCGGGAGCCACTTGGGCCGTTGGATCGCGCTCCGGTCCACGGAATAGTGCCGAGGACTGCGAGAAATGCGTGGGAAATGCCCACGCGGTCCACAGGCCGCGCTGTGGACCACCCGATCCACGGTGGATCAGGGCAAGGGGGCCCGCGCGCGTGGGCCTGGGCCGCGCCTGCGCGCGGGCCTACGCGCGCCTGGGCTGCGCGCCCGGCTGGGCCGCGCGCCCGCCTGGGTCGGGCGCCCCGCTGGGCCACGCACCCGCCTGGGCCGCGGGCCTAGGTCGCGCGTCCCACGTGCCGCCGCCTGCGGCCGCGCCCGCTGCCGTCCGCCGTCGGTCGCCGGCGGTCCTCCATCGCCTCGATTCTCGTGCCGACTTCAAAAGCTCGTATCTCCTCCGTCCGAGCTCCGTTTCAGGTGATCTTGGTCTCGTTGGACTCAGTTTTTTGCCGCAAACCTCATTGTGGGCTCAATGTGGGCTGAATCTCGAGGCGTCAAATCCTAACAAAGGGAAAGTACCCAAAAAAAAAAAGAAGAAAAAAAAAAGAGAGAAGACGAAAAAAGGAACAAAAAGGGGAGAGATACCAGCAGGGTTAAGGGGACTCAGGCCGACGTTGAACAAAAGTTGCTCCCTCAGAAGTTCAGGGAGGAGGGGAGCTTGATAGGCCTCGAGTTTTTTTAAGGCCTCGAGGTCGTCTCTTTCCAGGCTAGAGGCCCGGCAGGCAGAATCCCTCAGAAAACCCCAAGGGGGTAACCCTAGCTCTAAGGTTGGGCATCGGACGTAGAAGAACCTCTCCTTCCAGTTATGGACAGAAGAGGGGGCGCCTTTCAACAACCCCTTTCTACCGAACTGGGGGGAGAAGTACCACCAATCCTTTGCCGAGGGATGACACTTGAAGGTGTAGAAGTTTTTAAACAAAGGAAGAGTCGGCCGAACTTCGGCTAAACTACAAAGGGAAAGAAACCCTATCAAAAACCTAAATGAGTTCGACACGACGGAAACTAGAGAAATGTTCAGAAAATGAAAGAGAGCAACAACGAAGGGTGGCAGCGGGAGCCGAAGTCCAGCACGGAAGGCCTCCTGGTACAGACAGAAGCGGTCGGGAGGAGGGGTGCTAGCCCGACCAGATGGCTCGGGAAGCTCCAGCTCGTACTCCGAAGGAACTCCATACTGAATCCTTATCAGTGAGAGTTCATCCAGAGTCAAGGAACCAGGGATGGTGTCCGATGCAAAGACCGGACAAGGTTCGGTCCTAGGTACGGGTTCGTCTACGGTATCGGTACTATGGGGAATTGGGGCTGACGAACTCCTAGAACTGCTAGAGGAGGAGATATCAGAGGACATTTTGGATTAGACGGAAGCCACAAAAATCTCAAAAAATTAGGAAAAATAGCAGACAGGCCCTCGAGAAAGCTAAATAAATAGAATACAAAGAAGGAAGGATAGAAAAACAACAGAAAGTTTCGGAACTAACCTAGATCAACCCCAGGAGCATAGGGGAACGACGAGAATGATGGAGGTCGACTCGACGAATGCCTAAGGCCGGGAAGGATGCTAGAGGAAACTGAAGCTCTCAGGGAAGAAGAGGGGAACCAAAAGATTCTCTCAAGCAAAGTGAAACCTATGAAGGAGGAGAACGTGTTTAAATAGACCCCGGGATCCGGCGCACTTATGATTTCGGATCCCCGTTGGCCGGTCTGTATTCACCGCATGTCCCACCCATCTTGATAGGCTGTTGGAAATGACAGGCGACTGGCAAAGTCATTATTACACCATACCTAGAGCCACGTCCTGGCAGGAATTCCAAAAAAAAGAAATCTTTTTCGAAAAGACTCCGGTACCAGCATACCGAACGTCAAATATCTGGCAACCGCCAAGCATGAAAATCGAGGGAGCAACTTCGGCTGTGAAAATTTCTCTGTACTTCCTTCATTCGAAACTCAAACTCAGAAGTAGAGGGACTGGTGTTGGGTATAAAATACCCCCAGCCGAAGTTTATAAGAGGCCAACTCTCCCGAGATCCCTCCGACTTAGTGCGGCATCTTTTTCGGATTTCTCCGGCAGCCGAATTTCCAACCTAGTGCGATGCTTTTCTAAACTCCCCCAACTGTCTGAGCTATGATAACGCCCTTCCAGACTTCTCTAATGACAAACTTCTTCAGTCATCCATCGGACTGCTTCAAATGCTCTCCGGGCTTCACTATCTACCGACCTTCTATAATGATCGACCGTTCTCCGGACCTCTTCCAGATCTCTTCCAGCCATGATAGATTCTAATCCAAATTTCTCAGACTTCATCCACGGCCAAACTTCTCCAAGGACAGATTTCTACAGCAACCCGACTCCACCCATATTTCTACAGTGGTCGACCGCCTTTCTGATTTCATCCGAGCTCCTACGGGAGCCAGACCTCTACTCCGAATTCCTATTGCAGGTAGACTTCATCTGAGCCCCTACTACAAATGGTCTACTTCGAACTCCCACCATAAATGGTCTACTCCGAGCTTCTATTACAAGCGACCTACTCTGAATTTCTACTACGAATGGTCTACTCCGAACTCCTACAGCGGGCTGTCTACCCCAAACGTCTACTGTAAGCAAATTCCATTCGAGCCTCTACTATGAACAAAATTTTTTCGAACTTCTGTTACAGGTAGACCTCAGTCGAGCTACTCCGTGGTGAGGGGATTCCGGACAAACTTCTACAACGGGACACTACTCCAATTTTTCACGACGACTGGTCCTCGCCCGAGCTCCTACAATAAATGGCCCCCTTTCGACCACTCGCGAGAATCGAATCCCGTCCGAACTCCTCCAGCAGATAGATTCTGGATGAGCTTCTATGACGGATGAGCTCCAGCAGCTGGATCCCTGCGATGGCCGATCGCCCTCGATGTCTGTCGAGCCTCCCCAGCGCTATCCGAAGTCCATCGCCGACCGACCTCCTATCGGGCTTCCCGTAAAATTGGGCTTCTCCAGCGGACGATCTTCGGATGAGCCTCCACATCAGATAAATCCCAGACGGACTCCCCTAGCGATCGGACTTCCCTGGACTCCGCCAACAGAAAATCTCCATCCGAGCTCCTGTGGCAGGCGACCCTCGCCTGAAACATCGGCGACCTCGGGACATCCGAGCCTCTCCCAAAATGATGATGTGAAGAGCCCTTCTGCTGCATCAGGCATCCCAGCCAAGCTTCAACCGATGGATCTGAACTCTCTGACAAGCCACGACAAGAGCCACCACCCTGCTCCACTCTCTGTAACGGATTCCACGCAGCTCCACCACTCTCTGGCAAGTCACGACAACGTACACCACTTCACTCTTCGCAGTGAGCTCCACGTGGCCCTAGGCGACCTCTGACATCACTACTCTCTGTAACAAACTCCGCACGTCTCTGAACGGCCCACTACCAGGTGGTTACAAACATCACTATCAATCTATTATGCCCTCCGCCTATAAAAAGGGGACCCCAGATACATTATTCTCTAGGCTCTAATCTCTATCTCAAAACTCTGCTAAAATTTTCATTCGAGCACTCCATTCTTGTTGAGGCAGAGAACTGACTTGAGCATCGGAGGGTCTTGTCGGAGCACCCCCAACTCCAGTTTAGACTTTCTTTGCAGGTCCCGACGGCGGCCGCGGTCATCCCAGCTCCAGCTTCTCTGACGCCGATGGATTTTTGCACCAACACTACCATTTATGAAGAATTAATTTGTAATTAAATTATTAATTGACTCAATTTGATTGAGTAAAGAGCTTTGAAATATGTCTAATTAAATTAGATTCAGTTCGACTCAGATTGAGATTGATATGATCAAACTCGATTACAAAAAAAATTTGACTCTGATTCGATCAAGGTTTGGATTCGATTAATTTCTAATTGAGTTAGAAATTTGATGAGATATTTAGATTTTTAATTAGATTAAATTTATTTCTATCAGTGGTTTCAATCCAAATTTGATTTGGATTAGAATTGAATTAGAAATAAAGAGTCTAAGTCAGACTAGAACTCTATTCTTATCTTTTGCGCCACATCTGGATTCATGCCAATTTCTTCATGCCTAATTGGATTTGGATTGTGATTTTTGGCATCATGAGAGAGAATCCAATAAGGATGGTTGGCTATAGCTGATGAGTCATAATATTATCTCTTGCCTAATTCGAATGCGATCCGAATTAAAGATAAGATACAGACTAGAAAAGAGATTTTTCATATATGGTATATTATTGGAGCTATATTTTTTTTTTTTTTTTTTTCTTGAGAAATCTTTTGGCATGTGAGACTTTAGATTTTTTTTCTATATCTTAATAATTTTTTTAGAATTTTTGGGGATGCCAAAAAGGGATTTTGGCATTGATTCATGGCATCTTTTCTTGGAAAGTCCTAATTCCTAATCTATAAAAAGGGGACCCCTCTCTTGGACATCCCATGATCAATTTCTTTGTAGATTTTTTATTTCTAGAGCCTCTTCTCCTCCTCTCTTCCTCCTCTAGATCTTCTATCACTTTGGAATGTCCAAGGTGCTTGTAGAAGAAGGAAGAGGTCAATTGTCGAAGTTATTCGCAGACTAGCATCTCCGAGCCCTTGATCTGCGCCAGTCTTTGCATGGATTTGTCTATAGAGGCTAGATGTCTTCGTGTGGCTGTGAGCTATCTGAGGAATACCCTCTCCAATTATTGGATTAGAGAAGATTAAGATCAAAATTTATTTGATAACGATCTCTAACTTATTTTGATTCTTATGGTAGATCTAATAGTTAGATCTAAAATTTTAGCATCCATGAGATCGATGTGATTTTTATTTTTAGATCTAAAGTATATATTTTTCATATCAAAGATCCTAATATGGTAGTCTAAGATTAGATATTATATATATGATTAGGATTAAATTATTTAATCTATTATTTCTACTGCATAAAATTTTTTAATTGCATGTACTGTACTACCGCAAATTTCCTTCATATTCTTTGAAAATTTTTGCTTCTTTAATGGATTATATCCTATACTGACTTTATCAAAAATCATCTTTTGTTGTTCAATCAATATTTGCAAATTTTGAGAACTTAGTGTAAATTTATCTACTATAGATTTTAATTTATTCACCTCTTCTTATAAGGATTCATTTTTTTCATTTGATTTATCTAATTTACTTTATAATTCCTTCATATCTTCTTTTATTTTAGCTTTATCTTTACTTAAAGATTGATTCTCTTTCTTAAGTTCTTTGTTCTTGTGAGATAGCTTCTTAAAATCACAAAGTAAATCATTGAAAGTATTATACAATTCTTCAAATATAAATTCAGAAATTGAATCATCATCGTTTACCTCATCATCTAGAGCCATGAGACAAAGATTTGCCTTTTCTTCTTTTTAAAACTTTTCCTCACTTGAAGAGAAATCCTCATCATTACTCCATGTTACTTTTAGTGCTTTCTTTCTTGGCTTCTTGAGGCTTTTTTTTCAATAATGGGCAATCCATCCAGAAATGCCTGGACTTTTTACACTCATAGCAAAGAGGTTATTCTTTCTCTCTTTCTTTCTTTTTCTCCTTGCTACTTTCTCCTTTGTTATACCTTCTCTTAGGTTCAAACTTCTTTCTTCTTCTCATGAATTTTTTGAACCTTTTAGCTATCAATGCCATCTCTTCATCATCATCCAAGTCTTCTTCAGAGTCACTATCTTCTTCATGGATGGTAGCATCTTTTAGGGTGATGTTTTTCTTTTTCTTCACTTCCTCTTTTCCTTAGTTAATGTTTAACTCATGGGTTATGAGTGAACTGATGAGCTCTTCCAATACAAGTTTATTTAGGTCCTTCACCTCTTGAATGACAGTCACCTTTGGCTCCCAATTCTTTGGCAAGGATCTAAGAATTTTTCACACAACATCACTATTAGTATAGTCTCTTCGAAGACTTTAAACCATTCAAAATTGTTGCTCCTTGAATTGATTTTGATGATTACAAAGTATTTGAGGGGGTTACTAATAATTTTGGCTTAGAAAAAGATTCATTGTATTTCAGAGATAAAATTATAATTTTATCAAGTTCTGATTCAGAAGCCTCAAGAGCAAGAACTCAAGATTGGTAATCTATTGGAGGCAATTTCAATATTTTTGGAGTCCATACCAAAGCACAATATGATCAAGCAATTATTGTTGATCAAATCGATTGAATCCCATATGTAGAATCGATTAACCTAAGGATCTAATTCGGCTCAATGGCTTGAATCTAATCTGCTTGAGTTAACCTATTTAGACCAATTGACTTATTGGTGTTTGAGGTAAGTAATTAAGAGGTGGTTATTTAATTGGTTCCATTAGCTGACCTGGTCAATTTATTAGTGTCTAAGAAAAGCAACAGGGGGACCTTTATCGATCTCGACTTATCTGGCCAATTTGAAAGATTGAGTCTTTAATAAAGTTGTTTAGCATTTTGATTTAGCCCATACCAATTAGATTGATTATATGATGACTGATTAGATGAGACCTAAATCTAAACCTCCCTACAAATATGAAGTCCTTAGATCTTCCACCATTGTAGATGTGCGAGCGTGCTATTGGTGTTGATTGTTCTTGACTGGTTATAGTGGTTCAGTTGCACCGAGAACATGCAACCACTCTATTAGCAAAGAGTTGCTCTAGGGTGAAGATGAGATTGGACCCAATAACTATTAAGTGAGGGATCCAATAATGACCTTGCACCTGCTTGTGAATGGTGGGTCGGGCTTAACTAAGGAGTGTGGTCAATAACTGTTAGGTAAGTCGACATGACTTAGAGACCCAATTGCTGCAACATATTTAGAAAAGTATCTAGGCAAAGAGTTGTTCATGCATCGATGTATATGTTACCACTAACTGTTAGGTGAGGTGCATAGCATCGGTGGAATTGCAGCACCCATTAAGAATCTTTTTGTCGCGTTAGGATTTTTATTTCTTATCTGGAGAGTGGAGGGATCCAAAAAATTAGTGAGAGTCATTGTTTACATCTTAAAGTTCTTAGAAGCAAATATAATTTTAAAGTACAAAAATCTAACTTGAATCTCTACTCTCGTAATTAAATAATATCATCCTCAAACCCTCTAGCCCACATCTTTGAAACTAATTGTTTGATTGGAACTAATTACAAAGACTGATTCAGAAATCTCAGGATTGTCCTAGTCTCAGAAAAACTTGATCATGTACTCGATCAGGAACCCATAGTGTTACCAAACCATCTTAGTGCTGAGCAAAGAGAAGCTTTTGAAAGGTGGATGGATGAAGACAGTCGGATCAAGTATTATGTGTTGGCATCTATGTCAAACGAGTTGCAAAGCCAGCATGAGTATATGCCCACTGTCAGGACTATGATAACTCACCTACAAGAGTTGTATGGTGAGCAGAGCTATACTACACGTTTCACAGTGTCCAAGAGACTCTTCAATTTGAAGATGCGTGAAGGGCAGTCAGTCCATGAGCACTATATGATAGTGATCAAGGATATTAAGGAGCTTGAGAAGCTAGAGCTTGAAATGTAAAAGAAATTATAGATGGATTTGATCTTTCAATCCCTTACGAGTTCATATAGTCAATTTTCATGTGAACAAACTTGATTGCACTATACCTGAACTGATCAATATGTTAGTCACTATGGAAGGAATCTTGAAGAGTTCATAGGGTACTATTCTTGCTATGGAGCAGACTTCTTCTAAGAGAAAGTCTACTTGAAGGAAGAAGACTAAATTCGCTAAGAAGCAAAAGAAAGAGAGCAAGCCAAAGAAGGATGTTCCAAAGAAGGCTGAAGCAAAGAAAAAATATTTCCACTGTGATGCTGAAAGCCATTGGAGAAGGAACTGTCTACTATCTGGAGAGTCTAAAGATTAAGAAGGGTGATAAACTTTCAAAAGGTATTCTTGTAATTGAATCTAACCTTATGGTTTCTTCTACTTTTAGTTAGATATTAGACTCTGATTTGAGTGCTCATATAAATATCTCACTGCAGGGTCTAACAAAAAGTAGGAGGTTGAGGGAAGGTGACATGATTTTTCAGGTCAGCAAAAGAGCAAAAATTACTACAAAAGCTGTTGGCACTTATCCTCTTCGATTATCATCAGAATTTAGATTAGATTTAAAAGACTATTATTTTATTTTTGTAGCTAGTCAAAACTTGATTTTTATGTCTGTGCTAGCACAGGAAGGTTTTGAAATTAATTTTAATAAAGACTTTTATTTTATTTATTTATGAAATAAATTGGTTGCATGAAGTCTTTTAATTGACAGTCTATATCACTTGCATGTTGATGCGAATGTGAGTTTGAATGAGTAAATAGTGAGTGCCGTAGGTCAAAAGAGATCCAAAGATGAAATTAACCAATCCAAAGATAAAATTAACCAGAAGTACTTATGGCATCATAGACTAGGTCATATTGGAGAGGACAGGATAAACAAACTGAAAAAAGATGTGATCCTTGGCTCTCTTCATCCAGAGTCGTATCCAGCTTGTGAATCTTGCCTTCGAGAAAAAATGGCTAAGTTATCCTTTGTAGGACATAGGAAAAGGACCACTGAGTTACTTGTCCTGGTACACACTGATGTGTATGGGCCATTTGATGTGCAGATCAGGGATGATTATAGCTACTTCATTATCTTTATCGATGATCTGTCTAGGTATGGATATGTATATCTAATGAAACATAAGTCTAAAGTCTTTGAAAAGTTCAAAGAATTCATAAATAAAGTAAAAAAATAAACTAGTACGCCCATTAAGGTTCTTCGATCTGATCGAGGAGGTGAATATCTTAATCAAAAATTTTTGAGATATCTTAAAAATAACGGTATAGTCTCTCAATGGACTCCTCCCAAAACATCTCAGCTCAATGGAGTATCCGAAAGAAGGAATAGGACCTTATTAGATATGGTTAGATCCATGATGAGCTTCACTGATCTATCCTTATATCTTTGGGAACATGCCTTATTAACTGCCATTCACTTATTGAATAGGATTTCATCAAAATCTATTCCTACCACACCATATGAGCTATGGTACGATAAGAAAATGAATCTAGGTTATCTTAAGACTTAAAAATGTCCGACCTATGTCAAGAGATAGATGGCTAATAAATTGAAGGATAGATTTGTAATAGCTCATTTTATAGGACATCCAAAGGAATCAATGGGATACTACTATTTTTCATAAGATCATAATATGATTATGAGTTAGAATGTCATATTTTTAAAAAAAATAGTTTATCTAGGATGGTGACAGTGGGAGGTTAGTTGAGCTCGAAGAGAAGATATCTGAAGAGCAAAAAGTTATAGATATTTAGGAACCCATTATTGATGAGTCAGTAGTTGACATTCCTCTACCACTTCATAGATCTAGTAGGGTCTCCCGACCTCTTAAAAGGTACATGGGTATGCTTACAAAAAAAGTAAAGAAAATATTCTTTATGGGAGATAAGGGTCATGGTGATGATCCTAATACTTTTGATGAGGTGATGTCTAACATCAATTTTAAGAAATAGTTAGATGCAATGAAGTCAAAAATTGACTCGATGTACTCGAACCAAGTATGGATCTTAGTGGATCCATCTAAGGGTATAGTACCCATTAGGTGTAAATGGATCTACAAAAGAAAAATAGATATCGATGGTAAGATAGAAACCTATAAAGCTAGACTTATTGCAAAAGGTTATAGTCAATGCGAGAGCATTGACTATCAAGAAATATTCTCACCCGTAACCATGCTAAAATCTATCCGCACTCTACTTGCTGTTGTAGCCTATTATGATTATGAAATCTGATAGATAGATGTGAATACTACTTTCCTGAATGGGTATCTTGAAGAAGATATCTATATGGAGCAGTCTTTGGGTCTGGTGATGGTGATCACAGAGTCTATAAGCTGCAAAGATTCATATACGGATTAAAGCAAGCTTCTCAAAGTTGAAACCATCATTTTGATGATATGTTCAAATCATTTGATTTCATCAAGAATGAAGAGGAATCTTGTGTTTACAAAAGGGTCAATGGGAGTGCAATAACAGTTTTTATATTGTACGTGGATGATATTCTCCATATTGAAAATGATATCCCCATGTTGACCATGGTCAAAAGATGGTTGTCCAAAGAATTCTCTATGAAAGATCTAGGAGAAGCATCCTATATTCTTGGAATAAAAGTTTATAGGGATAGATCTAAAAGGATACTAGGCCTATCACAAAAATTATATATAGAGAAGGTGCTGAAGAGGTTCAGCATGTAAAACTCTAAAAGAGGACTATTACCTCTTAAGCATGGTATTAATTTTTCTAAGATGATGTGTCTGACCATATTTGAGGAAGTTCAACGCATGAGTAGGATTTTTTATATCTCAGCCATAGGGAGCCTCATATATGCCATGCTATGTACTTGACTTGATATTATCCTTGTTGTGAGTATCATGAATAGATATCAGTCAAATTCAAGCAAGGAGTACTAGATAGTTGTGAAGAATATCCTTAAGTACTTGAAAAGAACTAAGAATTTATTCTTGATCTTTAGAGGAGGTTCTGAGTTGCGAGTCGAGAGGTATATTGATTCAAACTTTATGTCTGATCATGATGATAGAAAGTCTATATCAGGATATGTATTTATTTACAATGGTGGACAGTCAGCTGGAAGAGCTTCAAGCAATCCATCATAATAGATTCGACCACAGAGGTTGAGTATGTCACTACTTTGGATGCTGCAAAGGAAGGCTTCTGATTTAAAAAATTTATCACAAAATTTGGGATTATGACATCGGATGCATACCACTTTACTATGATAATAATGAAGCTATAGTACTTGCTAAGGAGCCAAGATCTCATCAAAAATCAAAGCACATCAAGCGACGATATCATATCATACATGACTATCTCGAAAAAAAATATATCGAGATGTGAAAAATAGACTCCGCAGATAATATGGCAAATCCACTAACAAAGCAATGGAGCCAGCCAAAAATAAAAGTCCACCTTGAGAAGATGGGACTTAGATTAGTGGCTAATTGGATTTAATCCAAGTGAGAGATAGTTAGATGTATGTCCTAGAGGCCAATATGGCTGACACATTGTAATATTGTTAGGACATAATTTTATACTTAATACATTAATTTGATCAATAAAAGGATAAGTCTATTTTTTCATTCAAATATAATGTGTCCTTGAATCATCCATGAAATTAATTTTTCGATATATATTCTTAAAGTATTGAGAATTAGAGATATGTATCTAATTTTTAAATACTTCCGATCATAGTATCATCATGAGATCCATACTTGATCAGATAGATCAGTCCATAAATCATATCTTTCAGGATAGATGAATCTCTGATCTACAGTGTAGAGACACTGAGTGACGAGTGCGAGTAGTTGTTAGAGAGCAACTAGTATTGAGTATGATCATATGAGAGATCACTTAGATTTTTACTCGATCATCAGTGATTATCTTGATGCTGTGGTTATGTGAATGGTCTTTTAATTTGAGATGGTATAACTACTCGCAGTGAGGCTGCTAGAGTTTGACTAACATATAAACATAGTCTCAATGAGCCTTTGTAGTAGATATTGGCGATAGTTGATCCACTATAGGAGTATGATGCATATCAAGATGGGATCTATCGATCTTGATAGAAAAGAGTAGTCCTATATGATTTAAGAGGCTAAGTCTGAGAGTTTATGACTATAATAGTGTGATTGATGAAAAATAATTTTCATAAGGATCATAATTGAACTTGAGCTGATCGAATTTATCATATGACGGATGATGAAGTTTGACGATTTATGCATGACCTGCCATCTAGTCGAGACTCACAATAGAAGGACTGAATCACACGTTAACTACACTTTAAGATTCATTTTCGATTCTACTGGGTTGCTACTACATATTGCTAGGTATCACTGATAGATTGTGAAAGCTCACTAGGATTGCTCAGGATCGACAACCTTTAATAAGTTAGAATGAAATTATTCTGACCCATTGAGAAGAGTTTCAATGATACTATGATAGAGATCATTGTATATCTCACTTTCAGATTGAATTAAACCTATGGGTCACACAATAAAGAGATTAGACCTAGAATAAGCAATTAGGCTAATGAAGTCTCAATTGGATTTAGAGAAATCTTTTTGGGTTCAGGATAATCTTGCTAGCACATGGTTGGACCCAATTTTCTCTTTACATTTGAATTTTTTATTTGATAAGATTAATTTAAATTTAATTATCTGCTAATAACCTAAATAAATTAGATTCATTGAGCTCCAATTATTGGATACCTGAGATTTTAGATCAAATAAATTAAGGGTACAAGTCCTTAATTAATTTTCTTGATAGTTTTGATTGGGTGCCACTTGATTTGATCAAGTTGGGCATGTCTATCTATAAGAGGATGTGTGGATCCTTTATGGGGCGTCCCTTGGTTGCAAAAGGGGGTATGATTTTATGGGTGCAAGGGCTCCAATAGTTGGTACCTAATAAGTTTTCTAAAGAAAGTCAAATAACTTTAAGTTATAAGAAAATTTAATGCAAATAGGACTTGTATTAAGTGTTTATTCGGTTTTGAATAGAATTCAAACCTTATGCCTATTTAAAGAGACCTCTCCTAAAGTCCCTAGGCACTTCAGCCAGCAGCCCATGCCCCCTCTCTTCTCCTGTCCCTCTCTTTTCCCTTGGAGCATCAACGCCTAAGTGTTGGGCATCCCTTCTTCCTCCACATCCAAAGGCTGTTGGGCATCCTTTTGTGTGCTAGTTCCTAGTCCATGGTAGTAGCATAATCAAGGAAAGAAAAGCAAGAGAAGAAGAGAAGAAGATGATCAAGAAAAGGATCAAAGAGTTGATCAGGATCCAGACTTCATTCAGATTCACAGGCTAATTATTTTTAGAGAAAAAAATTAATTTTAAGAAGACTATTGCAGGTTGATCCTAAGTATATACTCATTGAGGTCAGACACTTGCGTGGTTAAAAAAAAGCTTCTTTTTCAGATCTAGATTTGAAGAAAGAAACTATAAAATAGGTATGTGATTCGCTTACATATTAAATTTCAGCATATGTTCAATTTTAACATATGAAATAGATCCTTGTAGTTTATGTTTTATGCATGCATGATATAGATTAAAAGAAGTTTTAATCTTCTATTCCACTGTCATGTTTAGAAAAAAAATTTTAAAAGATACATGCATGCCCCGACATAGAAATTCCAAAACGATGCACCGTATCAACTACCCATAGTAGGGATACACTGTGGTGTAGTTGTCAGTAGCCCAATTATTTTCTGTTTTGATGTTACTTGCACTACTTTACTCTTATTTGGCATGTAAAATTTTGAAAGCCTATTAATTGCTTATGACATATGTATCATGAGTACTACAGCAAATCTTCGTATTTTTTTACTGTTCAATGGATTGTTCACTCATTGGGACTAGTGTCTCATTATGTATTTTTATTTTCTTTTTCTTTTGATAGGTTTAAGGCTTTATAATTTTGCATAGCAGTTGGATCCTCAGCACTCATTCTAGCAGAGGTTGGTCATGATGGTTAGAGGGAGGAGTATTCATTTTGGGTCTTTCATCCTTGTGCATGCTAGCGAGTGTAGGGAGCTTATTTTGGGGGGATTATATTTTGAGATTGTATTCTATGTTGAGTTATATTTTGGGTAGAGCATGTATAGACTAAAAAAAAGTGACAATGGGATGTACTGTTAACTTAATGTAAAGGTATGGATGTTGAATGAAACTTAATGTTGTTTTTTAACCATATTAAACAAGTGGAACTTGACTCTACTTTATGGTTGTGTTGATTGTTGGCTAGTGTAAGTATGGTATTTACTTTACATTGTAGCAGGTTGGACATCCATTTAAAACTTTGGTAGGTTGCAGTAAATGGCTAGGGTTTAATAGTATTTTATGAACCATGGCACAAGATGCTACCAAAACTCTGCCCGATTGCCACACTCTTGTCCGATCTAGGGAGGGGTGTGACATTTGTTGGTATTAGAGCAAAGATTATAGATTCCATGGGTATAGGCATAGTATCAATCATTGCAAATAGTGTTGTTTAGTAAATTAATTTGAAAAGGGAAAGGTATGGTCCTTGGAGCCGACTCAATCTTATCGGAGTCAACTCATTTTCTTCTTGAATCGACTCAAAAATATTTCGAGGCAACTTGGATCTCAGGGTGTAGAAATTTGATTTATATTTCTTTGAGAGAGCCGACTCGACTAGAGTTCGAGCCAACCCAAGTGGTGTTCAAGTTGACTCGGCTTAGGTCCAAGCCAACTCCATGCTATGCCAAACTTGTGTGCCAGCTTCTAAATTATGCCAGAGCCGACTTCATTTCATTTTGAGCCAACTTCAATATCTTTTGTATGATCTTTTATATAAAATTTATTTCCAATTCATGTCCAACTTGCTCCAGGTGTTCTTAATTATTTTTCATTCCATTTTTAATATTGTATTCCATTTATAATTGCATTCTTAAGAATGATTTGAAGGATCATAGGATACTTTGTGATGTCATGTTTTGCTATCATTAAAATCATTTTGGGGGTTAATAAAAATTTGATTGATCTAGTTATTTTTTCTAGGAAAATAGTTCAAACTAGATCGGGCCTTGGTGGATGGCAAGCCCCAAATAGGGGTAGAGGTTGAGGTAGCGGTAGACCAAGAAGAGTGGATAGGAATGACCAACCTCATAGGACAGCATCTAGTGCTTCATCTTCTACCTCGAGGGTGGAAGCAGAAGATTCACAATTGCATGATCATATGCATAATTTTCCATCCATTACACCAGTATCAGTACCCCCAGCACAGACATAGATATCCATTCTTGGGTTATAAAAATCGATAGGTATAATCACTCAGGCCGTCGCTGCTGCTGTAACTTCCATTCCTAATTTGCAATCCCATAATACAGATAAAGAAGGAAGTTATGAAAAGAAAAGAAAATTAGGAGCAACGAAATTCTCAGGTACAACATATCCAATGGAGGCAAAAAAATTGGTTTCAAAAAATTTTTTAGGATATCTGCACTAATGAAAAGTACAGATGAGTAGAAGGTAAGTATTGCTACATTTTTGTTAGAAGGTTGAGTCCAATATTGGTGGTCTTATGTCGACAAGCAACCGCAGAAGTTTGCTATCACTTGGAACGAGTTCAGAAGGAAGTTTTTCTAGCAATATTACTCCTCTATGTATTAGGATCAGAAGAGGAGGGAATTTCTCAATTTGATGCAGGAAAAGATGGCAATAGCTGATTATGAAGCTAAGTTTGTTGAGCTATCCCACTTTGCTTCTATGTTTGTAGCTGATGAGAAAAAAAATACAGATTGTTTCAAGATGGATTGCACCTTGAGATCTAGGCAAAGACAAAGATGCATAACTATAGCAGCTTTACAGACTTGGTTACAGGAGCAGTTAGAGCAGAGAAAATTAAGGAGTTTTATAATCGAAAATAAGAAAGGGGTAAGAGAAGCACATAGGGTTTTTCCATGGATATAGGAGAAAATCAGCCATCTAAGAAGATGAATATTTTTAGGTAGCCTTATCAAAATTTTAGAACATCAAAAGAGTCAGACATGGGTTCTATTGCTTTTACTAGCTCAGGGCAAAGTAAGGCAGAATAGAGATTTGTGACACAATCTGTGGAAAGTAGAGTGACAGAAAGAAGAGAGAATCAGGATAGCTCTAATAAGTGTGTCAGCCCAGCTGCTGCTTCATCAAATCAGGTACCATGGTGTATTAGCTGTGAGAAGTTTCATCATAGGGAATGTCAACAAGGATCCAGGGGATGTTTCAAATGGAGTCAGATAGGGCATCAGAGAAAAGATTGTCCTAATAATTCTCCAGCTAGAGGTCTCCCACCAAAGCCAAATACTTCACAAAGATTTTAGACCCAGAGTGGTAATTATCTTATTGATGCACAAGCAGATAAAGTGGGAATGGGTAATAGTGGGCAAGGTGGTATGTCAGGTAGGCTAAGGACTGAAGTGAGAGTGTTTGCCATGACTTGACAAGAAGCACAGGTGACTCCAAATGTGGTGACAGGTATGTTATCTATATTTGATCATGATGTATATGTACTAATTGATCCTGGATCCACACATTCATATTTATCCCCTACACTTTCCATGCATATCGATAAGAGATTGAGTCGATTAGACTATGGTTTGATGCCAATAGAAGAATCATTGATTGCTGATCAAGTATATAGAGATTGTTCAGTCTGAATTAGTGAACAAAAATTAGTAGCAGATTTGATTCTTTTAGATATGCATGATTTTGATGTCATACTGGGCATAGATTGGTTGTTTGCACATCAAGTGAAGGTAGATTACTTTAGAAAAGAAGTAGTTTTTCAGACTTCAGATGGCAAAAAGGTACATTTTTTGGGAGAACAACGGATACTTTCATCATGCATTATTTTAGCTTCGATGGCTTGTAAATTGCTCAAAGAAGGGGGTGAAGTATATCTAGCAAGTGTAGTTAATACAAAAATAAGCAAACCAAAACTAGCAGATATTCTAGTAGTTTGTGAGTTTCTAAATATTTTCTCAGATGAGCTTCTAGGATTGCTGTCAAATAGGGAGATTGAGTTTGGTATTGACTTGATTCTGAGCACCAGACCAATATCTAGAACGCCATATAGAATGGCTCCAGCAGAATTAAGAGAACTTAAGACACAATTGCAAGAATTATTGGACAAAAGGTTTATTAAGCCTAGTATTTCACCTTAGGAGGCACTGGTATTATTTGTTAAAGAAGGATGGCACTATGAGATTGTGCATTAATTATTGATAGCTTAACAAGGTAACTATCAGAAATAATTATCCACTGCCATACATTGATGATTTATTTGATCAACTTTAAGAGGCTAAAGTATTTTTAAAGATAGATCTCAGATTGGGGTATCATCAATTAAAAATCAGAAATGATGATGTGCCGAAGATAGCCTTTCGAACCAAGTATGATCATTATGAATTCTTGGTGATACCATTTGGTTTGACAAATGCCCTGGCAGCTTTCATGGGTTTAATGAATCAGGTGTTTTAGTAGTATTTCGATGGATTTATGATTGTTTTCATTGATGATATACTGATATATTTTAAAGACCAAGCAGAGCATACAGAATATTTAAGGATTGTGTTGTAGACTCTTTGGGAGAAACAATTATATGCAAAGTTGAGCAAGAGTGAGTTTTAGTTGAATAAAGTGGTTTTTCATAGTCATGTAATTGCAACAGAGGGTATTTTGGTCAAGCCACAAAAAATTAGTGCCATCATGAAGTGGGAACCACCCATTTGTTCAGTAGAGGTAAGGAATTTTCTGGGTTTGACAGGCTATTATCGGAGGTTTGTTCAGAATTTCTCTATTATAGCATCTGCAATGATAAAATTGCTTCAAAAGAATACCAAATTTGAGTCAATCAAGGAATATAAAAAAAGCTTTGATGAATTAAAGAACCGATTGACCACAGCTCCAATACTTGCTTTCCTTTTCAGTGGTGGAAAATATGTGATATATAGTGATGCCTCCCGTAAGGGTTTGGGTTATGTGTTGATGCAACATGGAAAGGTGATTGTCTATACTTCTCGACAACTTAGACCATATAAATTGAACTATCCCACTCATGATTTAGAATTAGCTATAGTTATATTTGCCCTTAAGATTTGGAGATATTATTTGTATGGAGAGAAATATCAGATATTTGAAGTGAATTCAATGCAGGGGTAAAATGGTAATTTTAAAACTTTTTCAAAATTATAATTTTACAACAAAAATTATTAATTAATATAATTAATTAATATGTATTAACTTGACACAAGGATCTAAATATGATATATATAGCATGCATTTAAATTTAAAATTTTAAATTCTACAGTAAATCTTTTACTGTTATGTGTTCAAAACACATTACCTTTGTGCGAGTAGTTGATCGCCGTAGTTTGATCACTGTTGGAAAGGTCCGATCATCACAATATAGCTACACAATATGTCTAGCCTCCATGGATCATCCACACGAAGCTCCCGATCTGATCGGCTCCTCACGAATACTAGTTCATCGCAGAACCCTTTCGACGGTCGATGCTGATCGAACTCCTTTGATCGATGTTTGTCGACTTCTTGGATGCTCTGAATTATCAACAAAGATACTTGAGAGGTTGATGAAGCTCTCTCTGAAGTTTGGTGGGCTCACGACACTCGTAGCTCACCTTCTCACTTTTCGAACCCCAGACAGAAACCCTAGGGTACTCACTGAAAACCCTGCACCCACTTTTGTTTCTTTTTTTTTCTCTCGTAAGTTTTTGAACTTCCAACTCATGCACAAGGCTTCCTCACGCCCACTATTCTCTCTCAGAAAAATTCTATGCACACCCCACCTTCTCTTCTCTTTTAAAATAGTGCAAGACGCATCTTATCAGCGTTTTCACCGCGTGAGAGGATAAAGCTAGGTGGTTGCTCACTTGAATTCAAATTGAATTTGAATTCAAATGCCAACCAACCTATCCTTATCCACTCAAGGTGTGAGAAGAGAAGGGGCATGGGTTCTTTGTGCATGGAGAATTTATACGAGAATTTTTTTCTCGTGTAGAACAAGTGGCACATAAGTGGATAAAGTGGCGCATGAGATTAGTTGCCCATTCAAATTCAAACTTCATTTGAATTTAAATGGCCAACCAACCATCTTTATCCATTCAAAATGGTACACAAAGGATGGGCATGGGAAGGCTTCTGTGTGGGAGAAAATTCACGAGAACTTGTTTCTCGTGAATTCAAATAGGCGCAGGTGAGGTGAGGTGGCGTAGGGAGATGAGTCAGGGTGGTTTCAAATCTAATTGAACCAACCTTATTAAAATAGGTTAGGCACAATTAGACTAAATTAAACCCAACACAATTAGGCTTAACTAGGCTCAATAAAATCTTAATCAAATCAAGAATTGACTAAGCCCAACCTCTGATCAAATCAGGGACCAAACCACCTCGGCGATTAGGTTAACTCTTAACCTAATCGGGTCAAACCCAACTGAATCCAATTCAATTAGACTTGATCCAAAAATAATTACTTAATCAAATTGAGTTAATTAGTAATCAAATCACTAATTAAACCTCTCATAAATACTGAGTCCAAATTTGATGGGCAATCGGGCATCAAAGTCCATCAATATGAAACCTTGATCGAAGAGTCCCAAACCAGTGGGACTCTTGACCCCGATACCCAAAATATGTGGAACTCATAATCAGAGAATCCTGATTCTCGATCACAGAGTTTCAGACACATAGGACTTAGAGTCCCCAAGTATTAGGACTCTTGGTCGAAGAGTCTCAGTCCAGTGGGACTCTTCACCGCCATCAGATCAGATAGGAACCTCTAATGTGTGTGACCCCGCAGGTTCGAACCTAAGCTGGTAGCACAGGAACCAATTTTTGTACTAATCGAAGTGACCATCTAGCAATGGTACCCAACATCTGGATAGGTCGAATAGTCGCAATTGCAACATTCAGAACCTACGCGAATATGGTTACTGTATAATTCATCCCTTTTGATCTCTGTGTATAGGACGACTCAGGATTAAACTGTCAACCCTGATCAGATCATCCGAATCATGCTCAACTCAAACAGTCCTGTGACTCCTCATTAGGACTACCCTGACCAAGATTTTGCTAAATTGAAACATAACTGTACACTGCTCCTGAACTGGAGTGGTCAATCCCATCTTGACACATGCATCGATAAGTCAAGTACTTGACTACACCCAGCAGCCTTCCATCACTGAATTAAAAATTCAGATAGTCCAGTGCCTAAGTGCAGTGAGTTGCTTGCAAGTCACCATGGCGGTCTCAGGTCGGAGAGACAGTTATACCCATATCCCATCAGAGCAAATCTTGACAGTAGAAAAAGCTCCGAAGTCGGTCACATTCAGTGCAGATGTACCCTTACATCTCACCTGTATGCCATACCAGTGTCTCCACACTCCTTGGTTAAGAGGAAAACCAACCCATATGGCACACAATGACCTATGCTTGATAAACATTGTTGTCCTTGGTAATAACGTATCATTTGGTCGCGAACAGGTTTAAGGACTAAACGACAAATCCTCCTTTGTTGAGTCTAAATAGTCCTAAGGACTTCACCACAACACAGGAGTTCATTAGAAGATGAAATAATTTATGATGAATAATGTCAAAATAATTTGTATTTATTTATAATTTATATACTAATACAGAAAAGAGTATAACCATCAACAGGCTGACGATTGGCTTTGGGATACTATTTTCAACAATCTCCCACTTGGCCTAAAGCCAATCGGTGCAGTATCTAATATCCATCTTCGACTTGAAGTCATCGAACTCCTTCACCGCAATGGCTTTAGTGAATGGGTCGGTCAGGTTCTCTTTTTCATCGATCTTCTGAAGGTTGACGTCACCTCGATCCATGATTTCCTGGATGAGATGATAGCGGCGCAGAATATGCTTCGTCCGCTGGTGTGCCTTCAGTTCCTTTGCCTGAGCAATGGCTCTAGAGCTATCACAATAGAGCAGAACTGGACCAACAAGGGAGGGTGCTACTCCGAGCTTGGTGATGAATTTTCTCAGCCACACCACTTCTTTGGCAGCATCTGATGCAGCGACATACTCTGCCTCGCAAACGAATCAGCCACAGTGTGCTGCTTGGAATTCTTCCAGCAGACAGCCCCACCATTAAGGGTAAAAATAAATCCCGACACACTCTTGCTGTCATCGTGATCAGACTGGAAACTAGAGTCTGTAAATCCTATAAGTCTCAAGTCCGATTCACAATAAACAAGCCACTGGTCCTTAGTATTTCTTAAATACTTCAGGATGATTTTAACAACCTTCCAGTGATTCTCCCCTGGATCAGATTGATATCTACTCACTATCCCTAGTGAGTATGCCACATCTGGTCGTGTACATGTCATGACGTATATGATAGATCCCACTACCGAAGCATATGGAATTCTACCCATACATTCTCTCTCTTGAGGTGTTGTCGGATAATTCCTCTTCGAGAGAGAAATTCCATGGCCTATCGGTAGATAGCCTTTCTTGAAATTCTCCATGCTGAACCTCTTCAGCATAGTATCAATGTACGTAGACTGAGATAAGTCAAGCAACCTTTTAGATCTATCCCTATAGATCCTCATCCCTAGGATGTAGAAAGCTTCTCCCAGATCCTTCATGGAGAACTGTGACGACAGCCAAATCTTTATTCCTTGTAATGCAGGGACATCATTTCTGATTAAGAGAATATCATCCACATACAATACAAGAAATATCACTACCAGATCATTAGCCCACTTATAAATGCAGGGCTCTTCTCCATTCTTAACGAAGCCATACGTCTTGATCGTCCTATCAAAATGTATGTTCTAACTCCGAGATGCCTGCTTAAGTCCATAAATAGACCTCTGTAGCCTGCACACCTTAGACTCATCTGTGGATGTGAACCCTTCAGGTTGTATCATATACACCTCTTCATCTAGCTCTCCATTTAGAAAAGCTATCTTCACATCCATCTATCAGATTTTATAGTCTAGATGGACAGCTATTGCAAGCATAATCCGAATGGATTTGAGCATTGCCATAGGAGAAAATATCTCGTCATAGTCTATACCATAATGTTGACGATATCCTTTGACAACCAGACGAACTTTATAGGTCTCCACCTTTCCATCTGCGCCCCTCTTCCTCTTGAAGACCCACTTACACCCTATGGGTTTTACTCCTTCAGGTGGGTCAACCAATGTCCACACATCGTTGACCTTCATGGACTCCATTTCGGATTTCATGGCCTCTAGCCATTTCTCAGAGTCAGGTCTCTGCATTGCATCCATGTAGGTGATCGGATCCTCATCATTTTCATCAAGTTCAACAGGATCGCTGTCTCGGACCAAGAAATCATAGTATCTATTCGGTTGACGTGGTACTCTACCAGACCGCCTTAAGGGTGCAGGAATAATGGGCTCCGAATCTGATCTAACCAAATCTGATTCAGGTTCAGCAACTTGTGTCGGTTTTTCCACCTGCCGAACTTCCTCAAGTTCGATCTTAGAGGCAATAGTCCCTTCACCAAGAAACTCTTTTTCTAAAAAGATTGCCTTAAGGCTGACAAACACCTTTTGCTCATCAGCTAGGTAGAAATAATACCCTTTGGTCTCTTTTGGGTACTTTATGAAATAACACTTGTCAAACTTAGATCCAAGCTTGTCCGTAATTAAATGTTTAACATAAGCTGGACACCCTCAAACCCTAAGGTATGAGAGTACTGGCTTACATCCTATCCATATCTCATAAGATGTTTTGGTTACAGACTTACTCGAAACCCTATTTAGAAGGTAACAAGCCGATTCGAGCATATATCCCCAGAGGGAGATCGACAGACCTGCAAACTCCATCATGGATCGAACCATGTCCAACAAGGTCCGATTCCTCCTTTCAGACACACCATTATGCTGTGGTGTTCCAGGAGGAGTCCACTAAGAGAGAATCCCATTCTCTCCAAGATATATCAGAAACTCATTGGAAAGATATTCACCTCCTCGATCAAATTGAAGAGTTTTAATATACTTTTCAGTTTGTTTTTCTACCTCATTTCAGATTAGTTTGAACATTTCAAACGACTCTGACTTATGCTTCATTAAGTAGATATACCCATACCTCGATAGGTCATCTGTGAAGGTTATGAAGTAGAAATATCCACCTCTTGCACTTGAGCTCATGGGTCCACATACATCAGAATGTATCAGACCCAAGAGTTCACTAGCTCGCTCACCTTTTCCAATAAAAGGTGATTTGGTCATCTTCCCAAGAAGACAGGACTCATAGATTGAAAGTGATTCACAATCACCAACTTCAAGAATTCCTTCTTGAGCCAATCTGTTTATCCTGTTCTTATCGATATGACCTAGCCTACAGTGCCAAAGGTAGACTTCTGACATATTTTTCATTATAGGGCATTTACCGAAGGTTTGAACCACATTAACAGGCTGTGATAGTAAGTAAATTTCATTATTTAGTTATCCAACAAATATTGTAACACCATTCAAAATGATATTGTAAATATTTTTTTTATTAAAAATTCATAACTGTACATGACCAAAAAGCCTACAGAAATAATATTTAATAAAAAACTTGGACAATAGTGACATTCACTCAGAATTACATTATGAGAGTTGATTACAAGGTTCACGATTCCTAAAGCTAGAACTGGAACTTTGCTTCCATCTCCAACGTTCAGGAACTTCTCGCCTTCATCAAATCTCCTACTGACCTGCAGACTCTGCATCAAATTATAGATATGATAAGGGCTTCCGATATCCAATACCCAGGCAGTAGTATCACAAATGAAAAAGTTGCAAGGTGTTATCATATAATTACCTTGCTTCTTCTTCGGCCTGTTCGGATCCAGGGAGGCAATGTATAGAGGATAGTTCCTCTTTCAATGCCCCTGCTTCTTGCAAAAGAAGCACTCTGTCTAGCTCTGGTTGGGCTTGCGCTTCTTGGTCTGATCCTGTGCAGACGTCCTAGCATGCGACTGCACCTTCTTATTCTTCTTCTTGTTCTTCTTCCCTTTCTTAAAGGATCGACGTCCAGAAGAAGACCCTCCCACAATATTCACCGACTCTTTATAGAGCTGGTGGTCCTTCTCAAAGTTCTGCAGCAACCCCAACAAGCTGTGGTAGTTCACTACAGGCTTTGTCATCCGAAAATGAGTAAGGAAGGGGAGGAAGGACTTGGGCAAAGAATTAAGGATCGCATCCTTACCGAGCTACTCGTGCAAGGGAAAGCCCAGTTTGCTTAGGCGCTCAATCATTTCGATCATGTATAGTACATGATCAGTGACTGAAGCCCCATCCCTCATCCGAGCATTAAAAATAGCACAACTAGTTTTGTGCCTTTCAACATCGTCAGGCGTGCCAAAGGAGTCATTCAACATTTGAAGCATCTTCTGCAGTTGAGCATTTTTGAACCTGCGGTTGAACTCATCATTCATTACCGTCAGTATTATACACCGAACGGTGGTGCGATCATTGAGCCACTTCTGGTAAGTATCTCAAACCACCCCTCTAGCATTCGGGGCTGGCTCCTCAGGTGCTGGATCCATTACTACATAAAGGATCCACTCATGCTCAAGGATGATTTTTAATTTTTGATACCAGCTATCGAAATTAGGTCCCATGAGCTTGTCATTATCTAATAATGACCGGAGCGACAGGGTAGTGGCCATAGCTGCATAAAGAAAAATCAGATCTTTATTAGTATATAAATTATTAATACTAAAGACTTGAACTTTAGTCTAAAGTTTCTTCCAGTATTTTTACGAACTGATAGTCTCAACCTCCAATTCGAAGAATTACTTTAATTCCTTAGTGGATACTAGAATTCACACAGACCACACACGAGCCCAACTTTGGTTGGTCAACCCATGTGCATCTATGGGTAGGTTCATAACCAGTTGTTTCTCTAAATAACTTCTAGTAATTAATTTTGTCCCAGAACCTAATCAGTAGGCTTTGGCCTCCACTGAGAAGATCTGGTTAGGTCCAACCATTAACCTGACTTGATTTGATGAATCAAATCAATAAATGATCAAGCCCAACTTTGGCCGGCCAACCTGACCACCATCAGAAAGACTCAACCAAATTATCATATTATGAATGATAATTCCATTAGTCAATAAGCACCAGGCCTTTGGGCCTCCAGTGATTATTAAACTAATGGACTCATTATCACTCACTTAATGAGAGGCTATGACTTAGTTATCATATAACATAATCATTTTTAGGGACCTAATAATTTTTGAGGATTTTATTAAAGGATAGAAGAGAAGAAATTAACCAGCCAATTTCAATCCTCCCACTGACTTCACCAAGTCAGATTAAAAAGGATTTAATTAAAGCCAGCATTAGGAGCACCTAAATCAGTCACACTGATTTACCTAATGACATGGGTGAGCCCTAATCACCAAGTAATCTAATCAAAACCTAACTCACTAGGTTGGTCAGGTAAGTGAGATCAGTGGTGAGGATAAGCCATTAACTCGTCAGAGATCGAATCAATGCGAGTAGCTCCCACTTAAAAATGACTGGTCAGACTGCCGAACTTACCTTAGACACCAACCGATTCATTAGTTTTAATTTGATCAACTTAGTAAATAGAGTTCCACCACGTAGCCATGAATTAAGTCCATCTTGGTCTAGTTAAAGACATGGACCCATTCAACTACAACTATTGGAGTTGAGTCTAGAGTGTTCTTAACCTAATCTAATTCAACTTTTGATTAGATTTGATCAATTACTCTAATTTAGTCCATTTTTTTAAGCTAACCTTAGGTCTAACTCAATTATGGACCTAATCCATCTAACCCATTGATCCACAGGTTTATACAATTATCTTAGATCTTAATTTACAATTCTAGACCAACTAGACAACACTTAATTCTTTTAATTAAGTATTTAGGCTGATGGGTCAGAGTTTGGTATTTCAAAAATAATTTTCAAATTTGAAAGGTTTTATTTTCTGTTCACCAAATGTGTTGACTCATTTCACAAACGGATCAGCATATTTCATAAACAGCAATCCTATTAGTAATTACATAACAGAAAATAACTCAATCAAAATAAATCATGAATATTTCTTTAGATCTAATCTAACACATTCATGATAAATTTTACAATTGAATCTTTACAATAAAGTACTTTCGCTGCTTCGTCTGCATGGGATATAATCGCATCGGTATCTCTACCACCATAGGAGAACCCCATCGAATGGGAGGAGAGGGTCTTTAAACCCTTCTTTTCTCCTATGACCGGATGACCATAGCAACCAGCCCAATTAGACTACTTACTACTTGGATCAAGTATATCTAAATTACCAATTTCAAAATTTAAATTTCAAATTTTAAATTTTAAATTTTGAATTTTGAATTTCAAACAAATTTCAAATTTTTGAATTTCAAATTTTGAATTTTAAATTTTGAATTTTAAATTTGAAATTTCAAATAAATTTTGAATTTTGAATTTCAAATTTCAAATTTTTGAATTTTGAATTTTGAATTTCAAATTTTGAATTTTGAATTTCAAATTTTTAAATTTTGAATTTTGAATAAATTTTAAAATTCAAATTTTAAATTTTAAATTTAAACTTTTAGATTACTACTTAATCTATGCATGCAAATGTATATCATATTTCAAAACCCGCTCTGATATCATTTGAAGTGAATTCAGTGCAAGGTTAAAATGGTAATTTTAAAACTTTTCAAAATTATAATTTTATAGTGAAAATTATTAATTAATCTAATTAATTAACATATATTAACCCTACATAAGGATCTAAATATGATATATATAGCATGCATTTAAATTTAAAATTTTAAATTCTACAGTAAATCTTTTACTGTTATGTGTTCAGAACACATTACCTTTGTGCGGGTAGTTGATCACCGTAGTCTGATCACCGTTGGAAAGGTTCGATCATCGCAATATAGCCACACAGTATGTTTGACCTCTGTGGATCATCTACACGAAACTCTCGATCTGATCGACTCCTCACGAATGCTAGTTCGTCACAGAACCCTTTCGACGGTCGATGCTGATCAAATTCCTTCGATCGATGTCTGTCGACTGCTCAGATACTCTAAATCATCAGAAAAAGTACTTGAGAGGTTGATGAATCTCTCTCTAAAGTTTGGTGGGCTCACGACACTTGTAGCTCACTTTCTCACTTCCCGAACTTCAGGCAGAAACCCTAGGGTACTCACTAAAAACCCTGCGTCCATTTTTATTTCTTTTTTTTTTCTTTCTCTAGAAAGTTTTTGAACTTCCAACTCATGCACAAGGCTTCCTCACGCCCACTATTCTCTCTCAAAAAAATTCTACGCATGCCCCACATTCTCTTCTCTTTTAAAATAGTGCAAGACGCGTCTTATCAGCATTTTCACCATGTGAGAGGATAAAGCTAGGTGGTTGCTCACTTGAATTCAAATCAAATTTAAATTCAAATGCCAACCAACCTATCCTTATCCACTCAATGCGTGAGAAGAGAAGGGGTGTGGGTTCTTTGTGTGTAGAGAATTTACACGAGAAATTTTTTCTCATGTAGAATAAGTGACGCACAAGTGGATAAGGTGGCGCATGAGATTAGTTGCCCATTCAAATTCAAACTTCATTTGAATTTGAATGGCCAACCAACCATCTTTATCCACTCAAAATGGCACACAAAGGAGGGGTGTGGGAAGGCTTCTGCATGGGAGAAAATTTATGAGAACTTATTTCTCATGAATTCAAATAAGCATAGGTGAGGTGAGGTGGCGCAGGGAGATGAGTCAAAGTGGTTTCAAATCTAATTGAACCAATCTTATTAAAATAGATTAGCCATAATTAGACTAAATTAAACCTAATACAATTAGGCTTAATTAGACTCAATAAAATCTTAATCAAATCAAAAATTGACTAAGCCCAACCCCTGATCAGATCAGGGACCAAACCACCTCGACGATTAGGTCAACTCTTAACCTAATCGGGTCAAACCCAATTGAATCCAATTCAATTAGACTTGATCTAAAAATAATTATTCAATCAAATTGAGTTAATTAATAATCAAATTACTAATTAAACCTCTCATAAATACTGAGTCCAAATCTGATGGGCAATCGAACATCAAAGTCCATCAATATGAAACCTTGATTGAAGAGTCCCAAATCAGTGGGACTCTTGACCCCAGTACCCAAAATGTGTGAAACTCATGATCAAAGAATCTTGATTCTTAATCACAAAGTCCCAGACACATAGGACTCAGAGTCTCCAAGTATTAGGACTCTTGGTCAAAGAGTCCCAGTCCAGTGGGACTCTTCACCAGCCATCGGATCAGATAGGAACCTCTAATGTGTGTGACCCCGCAGGTTCAAATCTAAGTCGGTAGTAAAGGAACCAATTCCTATACTAATCGAAGTGACCATCTAGCAATGGTACTCGACGTCTGCATAGGTCGAATAGTCGCAATCGCAACATTCAGAACCTACGCGAATATGGTTACTGTATAATTCATCCCTTTTGACCCCTGTGTATAGGACGACTCAGGGTTAAACTATCAACCTTGATCAGATCTTTCGAATCATGCTCAACTCAAACAGTCCTGTGACTTTTCACTAGGACTACCCTGGCCAAGATTTTGCTAAATTGAAACATGACTGTACACAGCTCCTGAACTAGAGTGGTCAATCCCATCTTGACACATGCACTGACAAGTCAAGTACTTGACTACACCCAGCAGCCTTCCATCACTGAATTAGAAATTCAGGTAGTCCAGTGCCTAAGTACAGTGAGTTGCTTGCAAGTCACCGTGGCGGACTCAGGTCGGAGGGACAGTTATACCCATATCCGATCGGAGCAAATCTTGACAGCAAAAAAAGCTCCAAAATCGATCACGTTCAGTGCAGATGTACCCTTATATCTCACCTGTATGCCATACCAGTGTCTCCATACTCCTTGGTTAAAAGGATAACCAACCCATATGGTACACAATGACCTATGCTTGATAAACGTTGTTGTCCTTGGTAACAACGTATCATTTGGTCGCGAACAGGTTTAAGGACTAAATGATAAATCCTCCTTTGTCGAGTCTAAATAGTCCTAAGGACTTCACCACAATACAAGAGTTCATTAGAAGATGAAACAATTTATGATGAATAATACCAAAATAACTTTTATTTATTGATAATTCATATACTAATACAGAAAAGAGCACAACCGTCAACAGGCTGACGATTGGCTTTGGGACACTATTTCCAACAATATTCACAAATCATAAAAGCTTAAAGTATATATTAAATTAGAAGGAATTGAACCTTAGACAGTAGAGATGGATTGAGTTGATCAAAGATTATGATGGTACAATTGAGTATCATCCAGAAAAGGCCAATGTGGTAGCAGATGTATTGAGTCGGAAGTCCACTGCTATCCTATCCCACATCAAGGTTGTATATTTACCACTGATGGTAGAATTGAGAGCACAGAATGCTGAATTATTAGTGGGAGATTCTAGAGCTTTGTTAGCAAATTTTCAGATCAGACCTATATTGGTGGATGAGATATGTAAAGCTCAATGTTAGGATCTTCAATTAATGAAAATCTTGGATGCTATTCAGAATGAAATTTGAGCAGACTTCACAATCAAAAATGATGGCACCTTGATGTATGGGAATCAAGTATGTGTTCCAGAAGTAGAAAATCTTTAGAATTGGATAACGGAAGAAGCCCACTGTTCAACCTATGCCATGCATCCAGAAAGTACCAAAATATACTGAACTATCAAACAAAACTATTGGTGGAAGGAAATGAAGAGGGAAATAGCTAAATTTATATCCAAATATTTGGTATGCCAACAAATAAAAGCAGAACATCAAAACCCAGCCAGAAAATTGCAACCACTTCCTATTCCATGATGTAGTATGGGTACTTATTGATAGATTGACCAAATCCACCTATTTCCTTCCCACTAAAATGACTTTTGCATTGGACAAGTTGGCAAAATTGTATATTGATGAGATTGTTAGCAAACATGGAATTCCTATTTCAATTGTATCTGATAGGGATCTCTGATTCACTTTTCAATTTTGGTCGAATTTATAGAAGGCATTGAATACTAAATCGAGTTTCAATATTGCATTTCATCCACAGACTGATGGACAGTCAAAGTGGACTATTCAAACTCTGAAAGATATGCTACAAGCATGTGTTATAGACTTGTCAGGCAGTTGGGATGAACATCTACCACTGATAGAATTTGCTAACAACAATAGTTATCATTCCAACATTGGTATGGCACCATATGAGGCTCTATATAGTAGAAAGTGCAAAACTCCAGTGTGTTGGGATGAAGAAGGGGAAAGAAAACTCTTAAGATCGGAGATAGTATAGATTACAATTGATCATATCAGATTAATCGAAGAAAGATTAAAGGCAGCGCAAGACCGACAAAAAAGCTATGCAGATCCAGAACACAGAGATGTGGTTTTCAATGTAGGTGATAAGATATTTCTTAAAGTTTCTCCATGGAAGGGTGTATTACAGTTTAGGAAGCAAGAAAAGTTGAATCCAGGATACATCGGGCCATATGAGATCATTGAAAGGGTTGGACCAGTTGTGTATCTATTAGCACTACAATTAGAACTCTCTCAAATTCACAGTGTGTTCCACATCTCCATATTACAGAAGTATATCTTAGATCCATCACATATTTTGCAGTCCAAAGTAGTTGAAGTAAAGAAAGACTTATCCTATACAGAAGAACCAGTGTAGATTGTGAATAAGGAAGAGAAACAATTGCATTCCCAAATGATACCACTATTCAAAGTGATTTGGCAAAATCATCATAATATGGAAGAGGCCACATGGAAAAGAGAAGATGAAATGAGAAACAGAGATCCACACTTATTCTAGATTGGAGGTAATGAAATTTTAAGATGAAATTTTCTAAAAGGAGGGGAAAATGTAACACCCCGAGTCGAGACTATGGTAGTTAGGAACTTGCATGTACACTAGCATTCATCTTGGTATGTGGCGCAGCATGTTATTTATGATATACTTAAGTATTTATATGTTAGCTAAATAAATAGTGGTAGAGCCCAGATTTAGTAATTAATTAAGAAGAAAATGATCGAGAAATGATCAAGAAAAAATGAAAGAATTAAATCGATAATTTTGGCTCAAACAGGGGTTCGAGTCGACTCGAATTTTAATGGAGTCAGCTTGATGATTGGAAAATAGTCAGATGAGGTTGAAATTCTAGATGTTTTGGGTTCCAATTTAAAATAATTATGTGGGAGATCTATTGAGCAGTTTTACTCCACAAATAAAGGATTGAAAATTTTTTGAGCACCACATCAATAAATCCATAGTTGAGTGGCTTTTCATGAGGAGGACACCTAGCAAACTAAAACTTAGTTTATTCTTCTAGTCATCAATCCTTTTTGCTGTTGATTTTGTCTTTTTACTAAAACAGAAATATTAGTGAGGGAAGGGAGCTGAAAAAGGAGGAATTCTCAATCCAAATTTGAAGGGAATTCAGCTAAGAATAGAGGTTTTAGTGAAAATCGGTTTGAAAAAGGAAAAATTTCTATTGGGAGGAGGAAAGAAACCTGGGTGGATAGCAGCAGGGATTTGATCATCTGAGATAAGTATTTTGATCCCTAAACTGAGCTTATACTAAACCTTGAATGATTTCTATCTAATATGAGGTTTAGGAGACTTGAATTATGAGAATTTTTGAACTAAAAATCAGAAAATAAGAGCTACCACTAGTTTTCTTGAAATTTATCTAAATTATTTTAGAAAAAGTGGTTTAAGTTAGAATTGTCTGAAATTACTGGAATTCTTAAGTTACATTGGGAATTAGCTAACTCTAGTTAAAGTAAACAACATAGAACTAAAGCGAAAAATGGGAAAAAGGGCTAGAAATTAAGCATATAAGGCAAAGTATGCATCTTCATCCACATGTATCATGTAGTACTATAATTGATAAGTGTGTATCTACTTCTTATAGGAGGGAAAAAGAGCCCAAAGGGGGCTTTGGATGAATCAAGCACCAAGGTAGTGCAGTAGCTATCTTGAGGTGAGTGAAAATCCATCTAACTCTGGTGTTTCATTATATTTTGATCTAAAAAAGTCTTATCTTGAAAAGAAGGCCAATTTCCTATTATTTTATAACTTATACACTTGTATGAAGTATGGAAATAGGATTGTTCTTTTGATAACTTATGAATACAGCTTTTATATATTATAAGTATTTATGGTCTGAGCAGCAAGGCAAATCATGGTTTAGAAAATGTTGAAATAGCTTATCAAGTTTTTATTGAATATGTTTTCAGCAGGCCATCCATAGGAGTGATCAATCTTTTGGATGTTCCTAAGTACCAGTGGCACCTCCTTGTAAAATATTATATCCATGGGGATCCAGTTATATCTGACGCACTGTATTGACTGCCCATAGTAGGGATGCATTGTGGGGTAGTTGGCGATAGCCTAGCAGCACCTCCTAGCAATTCCATATGCCGAGTGTGGCCTAATTTTATCCCATGATCGTATCGATTGCCCATAGTACGGGTGCACTGTGGAATAGTCATCGATTGTCTAGTTGTTTCTATTTTGATATTACTTGCACCACTTTACTCTTGTTTGGAACGTAAAGTTTTGAAAGCCTATTAATTGCTTATGATATATGTATCATGAGTACTACAGCAAATTTTCGTATTTTTCTACTGTTCGATGGATTGTTCACTCACTGAGACTAGTGTCTCATTATGTATTTTTATTTTCTTTCTCTTTTGGTAGATTTAAGACTTTATAACTCTGCATAGAAGTTGCATCCTCAGCACTCATTCTAGCGGAGGTTGGTCATGACGATTAGAGGGAGGAGTATTCATTTTGGATCCTTCATCCTTATGCATGCTAGCGAGTGTAGGGAGCTCATTTTGGGGGATTATATTTTGGCATTGTATTCTATGTTGAGTTATATTTTGGGTGGAGTATGTATAAACTAAAAGAAAGTGGCAATGGGATGTACTGTTAACTTAATGTAAAGGTATGGATGTTGAATGAAACTTAGTGTTGCTCTTCAACCATATTAAATGAGTGGAACTTGACTCTACTTTATGGTTGTGTTGATTGTTGGCTAGTGTATGGTATTTGCTTTATATTGTAGTAGGTTGGATATCCAGTTAAAACTTTGGCAGGTTGTAGTAAACGGCCAGGGTTTAATAGTGTTTTGTGAACCGCGACACAAGATGCTATCAAAATTCTGCCCCGTTGCCACACTCTTGTCCGATCTAGGGAGGGGTTTGATAGTTTTTCTTGGGCTCATAATTCAAACCAGTTGATTTTAACCTTGGCTTACCAACCACAACCATACAATGATTGTTTTCTCAGGCTAACAATCAACTTCGATTGATTTTAACCTTGGCTCACTAATCAAACCACTACAAGCATCCAATTCAAGGCTTGGACCAACCCAAGCTTCTCACCCCAAGAAACTTAAAAGACTACAAATGAAAGTAAGTTTAAGTAAAGAAAGAAAAACTCAATGAAGCCCCAAAAGAAGAAATCTTGAGTTGCTTGCTGGTTGCTTGATTTCTACTCCTTGTTGCTTGAGAGAAGTAGGTGGAGATCTTCAATGCGTGTGGCCTGACTCTCTCAATTTTTGAATGATAGAAGGACAAAAGAATCTCTGAAAATCACTCCTTCCTTTTTTTATTTTGCTCACACACTAGAATGCATTGAATATCACTTGAATGCTCTTCAATGAATATCCTCCAAGATCTCTTCAATGCTCCAAAATGATTCCTTATATATGAAGGAAAAAATTCGTTTCAGGGATGGATCGCTAGGGAGCATCTAAAAATTTTTCTATAATAAGCTAATATAGATTTTATTTTTTACTTGATACACAGCAGAATAGGGATCAAATTTTTAAAAAAATTTTGAATCTAAAGCCTCACAAAGATTTGAACGTACAAACCCTCCACTTTACGTGCACGCCAAACTTCTCAGAAAGGCGAGTTGAAGTCTCGAATCATCGCACCTTCTCAAAGTAGTAAGGGAGGGATGAATAGAGCCTTAGATGTGATGCCTCACACCAAGGAGTGGGATGCCAAGACCTCTTCATGCCAAGAGGGATGGGATGCCCAAAATCAGCACGCCAAGGAGAAGGATGCCTTCCTTCTCTAGGATGTCACCCCTCTCTCTTTCTTACTTTAGCACTCAATCTAATTATTATGCTTTGATGGTTAGAGGTCCTCCCTATTTTTAGATGATTTTTCATGACCCATTAGACTAGGAGTCCTAATTCAAATAGATTTTGAATTAATCCACCACTTATCTAAGAAGAAGTTTCGAATGAGATAGGATAGGCACCCAACTTGGTGCCCCCATGCATCCACGCCTACACCCATAAGGGGCAGCAAAACCAGCACCCCCACCCTCCTTTGGTCAGCCATGAGGAGAGAGAGTCTCAGTAAAATTGAACTCTAAGGATCCAATCCAAATATGGATCAATTCGAATCCAATTCGAACCTGATTCGAACCAATTTCGAATAGACTGTCAATCTCAAATTATTTAAGATTTAGGATTAAATTTAACTTAAATTTTTCAATCTAATTAAATTTAATTTAATTTAAAATTAATTAGCACTTAAATTCAATCTCTTATAGACTCCTTGGATCATAGATCAAATCTTGTTCATCCCAGGAATTGAACCTGAATCTCATGTCTAGTGTTAGCTAGACATAGTCAACTATTTAATCCCGTATAATCCATAATTTAATTCTCGATAAAGTCAATCTATATATTCAATCAAGTTATGTACTTTCAAATTGAACATATAGGCATAGGTCAATTCTTTCCTATGTTGCTTGACTTTGCGTGTGACTCCATAAGTTCGAATACTAAGTTGATAGTACAGAAATTATTTTCTGTACTAATCGAAGTTACCATCTAACAATGGTTTTTGACGTTTGGATAGATCAAATATTTACAAGACAATATTCAAGAACCTATACATATGGTTATCGCAAAATTCATCTCTTTGATCGTGAATGCTCTAAGATGATCTAGGATTAAACTGTCAATCCTGAAAAAGTCATCCATATTATATTCCAACCTTTTAAATCCATCATATGGATTATACTGATCAAGATTTTACTAATTAAAATACAGTGATGTATTAGCTCCTATAATCCAAAGGAATCAATTCCTTCTTGATCTACTCACTGATTTCATAAGTACTTGACTGTACCCAGTAGCCTTCCATCACTGCATTAAAAATATAGATAGTTTGGTACCAAAATATAATGAGTTGCTTGCAAATCACTATGACAATCTTAGATTAGAGGAGCACTTATGTCCATATGCTTTACGAGCTACTCTTGATAGCAGAGCACTCAGCAGGTGACTCACTTGTTCAGTGATGATGTACTCCTACATCTCGTCTGTATGCCATACCAGTGTCTCCATTCTTTTTGGTTAAGAAGACAATCAATCTATATGGCACACAATGATCTTCACTTGATAAGCATCATCATCTTTTGATGACGTATCATTTGGTCACGAACATATTTAAGAACTATACAATAAATCCTCCTTTATCGATTACTTTATGTTCTAAGGACTTATCATAATATAAGATTTCTAACAAGGAAGATGTTACTTTGTGATGAAAAATATCAAAATAATTTTTATTTATTGATTAATAATTTATATACATATTATAAAGGGAGCACAATTGTCTAGATAATTGGCTGTAGGATATATTTTCAAACAACTCTCACTTGGACTAAAGCCAATTGGGACAGTATCTTATACCCATCTTCCACTTGTGATCATTGAACTCTTTGATCCCGAGAGCTTTAGTGAATGGATCGGCTAGGTTCTTCTTCTCATCGATCTTCTAAAGTTTGACGTCACCTCAATCTATGATCTCATGTATAAGGTGATAGCAATGTAGAATGTGCTTGGTATGCTAGTGTGACTTTGGTTCTTTCGTTTGAGGTATGGCTCCAGTGCTATTGCAGTACAGTAGAACAGGACCATCAATAGAGGATGTCATTCTAAGCTCAGTGATAAATTTTTACAATCACACCACCTCTTTTGCAGCATCGAATGTAGAAATGTATTCTACTTCGCATACTGAATCGACCACAGTATGTTGCTTGAAACTCTTCTGACATATAGCTCCTCTATTTAAGGTAAATACATAGCCCGACATGCTTCTACTGTCATCATTATTTAACTAAAAATTAAAATCAGTGTATCCCATAAGTTTCAGACCAGTGTTTTCATAGATAAGCTATTGGTTCTTAGTACTTCTCAAATACTTAAGGATTATCTTGACCACCTTTCAATGATTTTCATCAGGATCAGACTGATACTTACTCGCTATCCCTAGTGAATAGGCCACATCCGGCCTCGTACACATCATGACGTACATGATAGATCCCACTATCAAAGCATATAGGATCCTACTCATGCACTCTCTCTTCTGAGGGGTTGTCGGATAATTTTTCTAGAAGAGAGTAATTCTATAGCCTATTAATAGATATTCTTTCTTGAAATTCTTCATGTCGATCTGTTTCAACATGGTATCAATGTACGTAGATTGGGACAATCTAAGCAATCTTCTAGATCTATCTCTATAGATCATCTCTATGATATAGAATGCTTAATCCAAATCCTTCATGGAGAACTGTGATGATAACTACAGCTTCACATTTTGCAAAGCTAGGATGTCATTTCCTATTAATAGTATATCATCTACATATAGTATAAGAAAGATGATTGCAAAATCGTTAGCCCATTTGTAGATGTAAGGCTCTTCTCCATTTTTAATGAAGCCATACATTTGGATCACCTTATCAAAATACATGTTCCAACTTCTAGATGTCTGCTTTAGTCCATAAATGGATCTATTTAATTTGCACACTTTAGATTCGTCTGTGGATGCAAATACTTTAGGTTGTATCGTATACACCTTTTCTTCTAGCTTTTCATTTAAAAAAGTGATTTTGACATCTATTTGTCAAATTTTATAATCTAAGTATGCTGCTATTGTAAGCATAATTCGAATGGACTTGAGCATTGCCATAGGAGAGAACATCTCGTCATAGTCAATACCACAATACCGATGGTAACCCTTGGCAACTAAACAGGCTTTATAGGTCTCCACCTTCCCATCCACTTTTTTTTTTTTGAAAATCTACTTGCACCTTATGAGTTTTATCCCTTCAAACAGATCAATTAGTATCCATACATCATTGATCTCCATGGACTCCATCTCGGACTTCAAGGCTTCTAATCATTTTTAGGAGTTGGGCCTTTGCATGGCTTCCATATAGGTGATCGAATCCTCATCATTCTTTTTCAATTTGATAGGATCACCATCCTGGATCAAAAAATCATAGTATCTATCCGGTTGATGCAGTACTCTATCGAATCTCCTAAATGGTACCTCTACATGCTCAAGATTTGATTCTCCAGTCAAATTCAATTCTATAAATGCCCATTCTTCTATCTCATGAACTTCACTAAGTTCGATTTTAATGGCATTAGTTTCTTCTTCAAGCAACTTTTTTTCTAAAAAGATTGCCCTGTTGCTGACTAACACCTTTTGTTCTTCAGCAAGGTAAAAGTAGTATGCCTTAATTTTCTTTGGGTATCCTACGAACAAGCATTTATCGAACTTTGATCCAAGCTTATCTGTCTTTAAATACTTGACATAAGCTGGATACCCCCAAATCCTAAGATGTGTGAGTACCGACCTACGCTCTGTCCATATCTCATATGGAGTTTTATTGACAGACTTGCTCAAAATCTTGTTAAGAATATAGCAAGCAGTTTCAAGAGTATATCTCCAAAAAAAAATTGGCAGACTTGCAAAGCCCATTATGGATTGAACCATATCTAATGGAGTTTCATTTCTCCTCTTAGACACCCCTATTATATTATGGTGTTCCAGGAGGAGTCCACTATATATGAGAGAATCTCATTCTCCCCTAAATATGTTAGAAAATCACTGATGAGATATTCACCTCCTCAGTCTAACCGAAGAGTTTTAATACACTTTTCAGTCTATTTTTCTATTTCACTATGAAATCATTTGAACATTTCAAATGATTCAGATTTGTGCTTCATAAGGTAGACGTATCCATACCTCGATAGGTCATCTATAAATATAATGAAGTAATAGTATCCTCCTCTAGTGCCTATATTCATAGATCTACATACATCACTACGTATTAGACCTAGGACATCACTGACTCGTTCATCTTTTCTTTTAAAAGATAATTTGGTCATCTTACCAAGTAGACAAGATTCACAAGCCAGTAATGATTCACAATCATTAATTTTAAGGACCCCCTCTTTGATTAACCTATCTATCCTGTTCTTATTCACATGATCCAGCCTACAATGCCAAAGATAAGAATCGCTGACATTATCTATTCTAGGATATTTATTTGATGTATACATTATACCAACAGACTGTGATAATATGTATATGCCATGTTTTAATTATCCTCACATAATTGTAGTATCATTCACAATGATATCACAAAAATCATTCTTTATTAAAAATTTATAATCAAATTTGGCTAAAAGGCCTACAGAGATGATATTCATCAAAAAGAAAGAACAATAATGACACTTATCTAATATGGCACTACTAGACTTGAAAATAAGCTGCATAATTCCTAAAGCTAGAACTGGAACAAAATTTTTATCTCTAATATTTAGGACTTGCTCACCTTCTCTAAATTTTTTATTGACCTGTAGTCTCTGCAATGAATTACAAATATTAATTAGACTTTTGATATCTAATATCTAGATAGTAGTATCACAAATAGAGAAATTACAAAGAGTTATCATATAAGTACCTTGTGAAGTAACTGATTGCTTGTTTCTTTTGTTCTTTAGCTTGTTTGGATCAAGAGAAGATATATATATAGGATAATTTCTTTTCTAATGATCCAACTTCTTATAAAAGAAGCATTATGCTTGGTTCTTGTCGACTTTCGACTTTTTGCTCTGCTTTGGGTTTGGATCGGCGGCACTATTCTTCTATACCTTTTTTTTCTTTCCTCTCTTAGAGAATCAATGATCTACAGATGAACCTCCCACTATATGCATCGGCTCCTTCTAGAGCTGATGATCCTTCTCAAATTTTTACAGCAATCCCAGCAAATCCTGGTAGTTCACTGCAGGCTTGATCATTATGTAATGACTCAAGAAGGGTAGATAGGATTTCGGTAGCGAGTTGAGGGTAGCATCCTTACCTAACTATTCATATAATGAAAAGTCAAATTTGCTTAAGCATTCAATCTACTCGATCATGTACAATACATGATTCGATAACTAACACCCCCTCTTGCATATGGGCATTGAACACAGCATAGGAGGTTTTATGTCTCTTCGCATCCTCAGAAGTGTCGAAGGACTCATTCAATATTTGAATCATATCCTCTGATTGCATATCCTCAAACTTATGACTAAGTTCATCATTCATAGCTGCCCTCATGATGCAACGCATAGTCATGCGGTCACTGAGCTACTTCAAATAAGTGTCTCTCACAGTACAGGGTACGTTGGTAGCAGATTCTTTAGGTGCTAGATCTGTAAGCATGTATAGGATCATCTCATGCTCCAGGACGATCTTCAACTTTCAATACCAGTTATCGAAGTTGGGTTCAATAAGCTTGTCACTGTTAATGAAGCAATAGTGTGTTGGTCGTAGTTGAAAAGAAAATCAAATATCTATTAGTATATGAATTATGTTTGATCCTAAAGATATGGACTTTAGCCTAAAGGTTTTTTCACTATTTTATTTGAATTGGTAGCCTCTACCTCCAATTCAAAGAATTATATTAATTCTTTAGTGGTACTAGAGTCCACACAAATTGCATTCAGGTCCGAATGTAGCTCGACCAACCTTAATGCATCCATGAATAGGTTTCTAACCAATTGTTCCTCCAAACAACTTCTAATAATTAAGTTTTATCCTAGGCATCTTTTCAGCAAGCATGTGGCACCTTCATTGAAAATTTTGGTTAGGTCCAACCATTAACATGACTATACCAAGCGCATCTAACAAATGAATGTCCAGGTTCGAGTGTGGCTTGACCAACCTGAGTATTGATCTGAAGGTCACAACAAGATGGTCATTTGATGAATGATCGTTCCAATACCCAATAGACACCAAGTATGTAGCACCTTCAATGTCTATTTAGAATATTGGACTCATTATCATGCACCTTAATAGGAGGCTATGAACTAGTTATTCCCATAATTTTGAAGGAACCAGATCTTGGGTTTCAGGGTTAGATCTTAAAATTTTTTCAAGATCATGCAGTGGAAGACTAAAATAAATCAAAATTTATTTTATAAAATCAGAGAATTCTCAGATCTAAGATGCTATTACATGATTATTACATGGCATTAAATCAAAAATTAAAACATATAGAGAATGAACTACATGTTGATCATATCAACATGTTTCTATGCTACATCTAATGTATGTAATAAATAATAGATTAGATCTATTACCTTGCAAGTTAGATATTCTAATCTTGCTGATCCAAACTTGAGGATGATATTGTAAGCCGCACATGCATCTGGCCTATAGGAGTCATCCACACAAGTCCATGAATCTCGATCAGAAGTCCTGCTCCAGGAAATCAACACGTATGTTAGTACTGTGCTGATCCTTCTTCGATGGTTGATCAAATGCCTCTTTCTTCTTGATTTGGACTCTTTCAAACATAAAAAGTAAGAGGAGGAGTTTCAGATCTAAGATATTCTCAAAAAACTCAAGATGGAGGAAGGAAAGAGATGAACACAACAACCCTAGAAGAAGACCCTCTTCTTCTTCTCTTTGCTCTCTCTAGACACCTTGTCTTGTGTCTATTATATCTCTATGTCCCAAACTTCTTTCTCTTTAATTTTTGGATACCCCAAAGGTCTCTCTTTAATCTATTTTTTACAAAAATTTTATGAAGAAATTTATTTTATATAGAGAGATATGATAGAGTCCTTGTCTAGATCAAATACCTAGTCAAGGTTTATCCAAACATGGCAAGATAAGGGGCGCCCAACTCTTCGGTGCCCCCTCCTTCTTTTTGTGCATGGACCAACAGAAAAGGGCACCTATCAAGTTCCATAAAAGCCATGAAAATTTTAAGAAAGATCTGGATAAAATTGATACAAAAAGAAAAGAGTTTTGGATTTCTAAAACTCTATCTCATAGAATTTAAAATCCAAACTTATTCCTACTTTGATTTGATCCACAACCATCTTCCATGTAAGAAAGAAGAGAAGAAACCTTTTGTGCATGGTGAAGATCTGAGAGAGAATTTTTGTCACACAAAATAAGAGGGAATTGGTGTGGAATAAGAGAGAGGGAGTGGGGGGCTTTTGTGGTGCAAGGTAGAATCTTAGTCTTACTAGGATTCTATCTTATGAGTTATTTTAATTTGATTTCTCAAACCAAATCAAATCAAAATTAGATCAATCTAATTAAAATAGATCTTAACCCAATTAAAAATTTAATTTAATCAGATTAAATTAAATTTAAATCTATTTTAATTTTCTAATCAAATTAGAAATTAGGTTGACCCAAGTCCTAATTAAACTAGGACTAGTTTTTCCTTGCACTTGGCTTATCCAATAAACCAATTAGACTTGATCTAATCAAGCTCAAACTAAATATAATTAAATCATATTCAATTAGATTTAATTTCAACCCATTGGCTTAATCAAATTAAGCCAATTAGCAATCAAATTGCTAATCGATCCTCCTGCAACACTTACACTAGGTTAAATGTCAATCGTATTGATCGTTTAACCCTAGAACGATTCTTAATCATTGATCAACCATCTGATCGGATCGTGAACTCTAATGTGTATGACATCATAGGTCTGAACCTAAGTCAATAGCATAAAAATAAATTTTTGTACCAATCGAAGTGACCATCTAGCAATTGTACCCGACGGTTGGATAGGTCGAATGTGTAGAACAACATCTTTAGAACCCATGTGGATATAGTTTTCATATAATTCATTTTCTTGACCAAAATGATCATAAGATATCTCAGAGTTCAACTGTCAACTCTGATCAGGTTGTCCACATTGTATTTCAAAATATCAAATCCATCTGATGGATTACCCTGGCCAAGTTTTGCTAAATTGAAATACAGTGACTCATTCTTCTCCAACTCTTGGAGTGGTCAATCCCATCTCGATCATACTCTGATTTCATAAGTACTTGACTGTACCCAAAAGCCTTCCATCACTGAATTAAAAATTCAGTTTGTCCAGTATCAAAGCACAGTGAGTTGTTTGCAAGTCACTGAGACGATCTCAAGTCTAAGGGACACTTATACCTATATCCCATCAGAGACATTCTCGACAGTAAAATACTCTGGAGTTGGTCATATCCAATGATGTACCCTTACATTTTATCTGTATACCATACCAGTATCTTCACACTCCTTGGTTAAGAGGACAACCAATCCATATGGCCTACAGCGATCCATGCTCGATAGAAGCTGTCATCCTTATTAACAGCCTATCATTTGGTCGTGAATAATTTTAAGGACTAATCAATAAATCCTCTCTTTATCGAACTTAAATAGTCCTAAGAACTTCATCATAACAACGAAGTTCATTAGAAGATAAAAATTTATAATAAAAATATCAAAAATATATTTTATTTATTAACAAATCAATTACAATACTTGGTTGCTCAACCGTCAACAGCTTGACGATTGGCTTTTGAGATATATTTTTCAATAATTTTATCATTTTAAGAACCTAATAATTTAGAAAATTTGATTTAATAATTTGAGAATAAGAGAAGAAATTGATCTGCAAGTCATAAATCCTTCCACTGACTTCACTAAGTCATGAAGAGGATCAGATACAAGTAAGTCTAAAGATCCCTAAATCAATCATATTGATTTATCTTAATGACATGGGTTAGCTCGAATTGATTAGTAATCTAATCAAAACATAATCTATCATATTGGTTAAGTAAGTGAGATTGGTGGGAGGGATATACCATTAACTCGCCATAGGCACCATCTAGGTGAGTAGCTTTCAATTAATGATCATCGATCAAAAACCTATCAAACTTACCTAAGACATCAATTGATTAATTAGTTTCAATTTGGTCCACCAAAAGATTCGAGCTCAACCACTAAGCCATAATCATAGTCCATTTAATAAGGTCAAAAATATGGACTTGATCATGCTTCAACTATTGAGGTTGATCAAGAAAAATTTTGATCTAATCTAATTCAACTCTTGATTAGATTTAACTAATTTCTCTATTCAGTCCATATTTATTTTTAATCCTAAGTCTAACCAAGTAGAAGGACCTGATTCATACTGACCCATTGCCCATCGATTTATATAGTATCTTAAAAATCTTCAATTATCAAACCTAGATTATTTTGAACTTAATTTCAAATTAAGTGTGTGAAATGTGTATTTCAGTTTGTAAAACTATTCTACTAAGATTTCAAGTGAAGCATACTACATATTTCATATCATAAAAACTAATTTTTATAACTATGTTTAATAATTAAACATGTATAATTATGATCAAAACTTTATATATACATCACATGTATTATGACAGCTTTTAGATCACTTCCAATTACATCTAATGTAACATGCTATTCAGATTTTAAAATAATTTTATATCTAAATTTATCTTATTAAAATTGTATTGAGTTATAAATTATTTTAGATCTAATCTAAATATATTCATAATCAAAATAATTTATAAAAATCTGTTCACTATTTTTTTTCATGAAACAAAATTACAATAATACCCCTACACGTCATAAGAGAACCCATTGAATAGGTAAGAGAAAGACATGTTAGAATTTGGGGTTTGGTGCATGCATATGTATTTTAAAATATTATTTTTTAAACATTGCAGCAGAGAATAAGATTAAAATACTTTTAATCTAAATTATACATGAATGAAAATATAAAACTACATAGATCTATTACATATGTTGAAATTGATATATGCTGAAATTCAGATTATGATCAAAGCACATATCTATTTCATAATTTTTTTTTTAAATCTGGATCTAAAAGATAAGAGATTCTCTCTTAGCCACACAAGTATCCGATCTCTACAAGTATCCACTCAGATTTAGCCTGGAACAATCCTCTTTAATCAAAAATTTTTTTCTTCAAAAATTCAGCCTGCTGAATCTGAACGAAGCCTAGATTGCGATCAACACTTGATCTTCTTCTTCTCCTCTTCTCTAGAGTTTCTTCTTGCTATGTGCTGCTATCAGATGTTAGAAACCAACAAGAAAAAGGCACCCAATAGCCTTAGGCATGGAACACTTTCGGATGCGCATCCCAAGAGAAGGGGAGTGTAGAATGCCCAAAAGAGTAGAGAAAAAGAGAGGAAGAGAGGGTGTGGAGATCTTCTATGGGCATGGGGCTTGCTAGTTTGGATGCTCTAGGGACCTTAGGAGAGGTTCTTTTAAATAGGCATGAGGATTGAATCCTATTCAATCTTATAATACAAATCCTACTTGCATTGGGTTTCTTATTAACTTAAGTTATCCAACTTACTTTAGGAGATCCTATAGGCACCAATAATTAGAGCCCTTGTACTCATAATTAAACACCCCAAAACACACTTAAGAGATGTCCCATAAGAGAACTAAAGGCCCTTTAATCAATGGACATGCTCAACTTGATCAAATTAAGGTGGCGCCCAAGAATAACTATCAAGAAAATTAATTTGAGACTTACACCCTTAATTTATATGATCTATAACCTTAGACTCTAACAATTGGAGTCTCATAAATCTTAATCATGTAGGTTATTAGCAGGTAATTAAGTTAAAATTATCTTATCAAATAAGTAATCCTAACGAAAAGAGAAATTGGATCCAACCATGTGCTAACAAGGTTATCATGAATCCAATAAATTTTTTTAAATCTAATTGACACTTCATAAGCTCAATTACTTATTTCAGGCCTAATCTCTTTGTTGTGTGATCCCACAAGTTTAATTCTATCTGGTAGTGAGATATACAATGATCTCTATCAAAGTATCATTGAAACTCTTTTCAATGGATCGAAATGATTCCACTTTAACTCAGTAAGGATTATCGATCCAGAACAATCCTAGTGAGTTCTCACAATCTACCAGTGTCACCTAGCAATATGTAGTGATAACCCAATAGAATTGAAATGAACCTCTAGGTATAGTTAATGTGTGATTCAGTCCCTCTATCGTGAGTCTCGATTAGATGGCAGGTTATGAATAAATCGTCAAATCTCGACATGAGTCATATGATAGATTCGATTAGCTCAAGTTCAATTGTGACTTGTATGAAAATTTTTTTCCATCTATTATATTATTGTGGTCACAGACTCTTGGACTTAGCCTCTCAAATCTCATAGGACTACTTCTCTCTATCAAGGTCGATAGATCCTATATTGATATGCACCCTATTTCTACAGTGGACCAACTGTCGCCAACATTCATTATAAGAGCTCATTAAGATCCATGTTTATATATCAATCAAACTCTAGCAGCCTTACTGCAAGTAACAGTGCCATCTTAAGTCAAAAGATTAGTCACACAACTACAGTATCAAGACAATCACTGACGATCGAATAGAAATCTAAGTGATCTCTCGTATGGTCACGCTTAGTACTAGTTGTTCTCTAATAATTATCCATACTCGTCATCCAGTGTCTTCACTATAGACTAGAGATCTATCTATTTCAAAAAAAAGTGATTTGTGTGCCAGTCTATCCAGATCTATCACCGTCCTCATGATGATCCTATGATCGAGAGTATTTAGGAATTAAATACATATCTTTAATTCTCAAGACCTTGAGAATATGTAGCGAAATAATTCTATGGATGACTCAAAGACACATCACATTTGAATGAAAAAAAACTTACCCTTTTATTGATCATATCAATATATTAAGTACAAAATTGTATCCTAAATACATTACAATGTGTTAGCCATATTGGCTTCTAAGACATACATCTAACAATCTCCCACTTGGACTAAAGTTAATTGACCACAAATCTAAGTCCCATCTTCTCAAGGTGGACTTTCATTTGGCTTAACTGTTTAGTTAGCAGAACTGTCATATTGTCCGTGGAGTCTACTCTTCACACCTCGATATGTTTCTTTTCGAGATAGTCATATATGATATGAAACCATCGTTCGATGTGCTTAAATTTTTGATGAGACCTCAGTCCCTTAGCAAGTGCTATGGCTCGATTGTTGTCGCAATACGATAGTATGACATCTGATGTCATAACCTCAAGTTTCATGATGAACTTCTTGAACCAGAAGCCTTCCTTTGCAGCATCTAAAGTAGCAACATATTCAGCCTCTGTGGTTGAATCCGCTACGATAGGTTGCTTGAAACTCTTCTAGCTAACTGTACCATCATTGCAAATGAATACGTACCCTAATATAGATTTTCTATCATCAAGATCAGACATGAAGTCTGAATCAGTATATCTCTCAACTCGCAACTCAGAGTTCCCTCCAAAGATCAAGAATAAATCCTTAGTCCTTCTTAAGTACTTAAGAAAATTTTTCATAGCTATCCAGTGCTCTTCGTCTGGATTCGACTAATACCTGCTCGTGACACTCACGATAAGGATAATATTAGATCGAGTACATAGCATGGCGTACATGAGGCTCTCTATGGTCGAGACATAAGAAATCCTACTCATGCACTGCACCTCCTCAAATGTGGTCAGACACATCATCTTGGAGAGACTAATACCATGCCTAAGAGGTAAGAGACCTCTCTTAAAGTTTTTCATGCTGAACCTCTTCAGTACCTTTTCTATGTACAGCTTTTGTGACAGGCCAAGTATCCATTTAGGTCTATCCCTACAGACCTTTATTCTGAGAATATAAGATACTTTTCCTAGGTCTTTCATAGAGAATTCTTTGGACAACTATCTTTTGACTGTGGTTAGCATGGGATTATCATTTTCAATGAGGAGAATATCATCCATATATAATACAAGGAAGGTGATCGCACTTTCACTGACCTTCTTGTATACACAAGGTTTTTCTTCATTTTTAATGAAATCAAATGATTTGATTGTCTCATCAAAATGATGGTTCTAACTCTAAGAAGCTTGCTTTAATCTAGACCTTTGCAGCTTGCAAACTGTGATCACCATCACTGGACATGAAACCCATAGGCTACTTCATATAGATATCTTCCTCAAGATATCCATTCAGGAAGATAATTTTCACATCCATCTATCAGATTTCATAATTATGGTAAGCTTCAACAGCAAGCAAAGTGTGGATAGATTTTAGCATGGCTATGGACGAGAAGGTTTTCTGATAGTCAATGCCCTTGCGCTAACTATAACCTTAGCCACAAGCCTAGCTTTATAGGTCTCTATCTTACCATCGGCACCTATCTTCTTTTTGTAGATCTATTTATACCCAATGGGTACAATACCCTCAAGTGGATCCACTAAGGTCCAGACTTGGTTCGAATGCATCGAGTCAATTTCTGACTTCATCGCATCTAACCATTTCTCAAAATCGATGTCAGACATCATCTCGTCAAAGGTATTAAGATCATCAGTATGACCCCTATCTCTCATAAAGAATATTTTCTTTACTTCCTCCATAAGCATACCCATGTACCTTTCAAAAGGTCGGAAGATCCTACTAGATCTACGAGGTGGTAGAGAAATATCAACTACTAGCTCATGGACTATGGGTTCCTGAGGATCTATAGCTCTTGGCTCTTCAGAGACTTTCTCTTCGAGCTTCACTAATCTCTCACTGCTGCCATCCTAGATAAACTATTTTCCCAAAAATATAGTGTTTTGACTCACAATCACATTGTGATCTTATGGAAAGTAGTAGTATCTCATAAATTTTTTTGGATACCCTATAAAGCGAGCTATAATAGATCTATCTTTCAACTTATCCGCCATCTATCTCTTAACATAGATCGAACATCCCCAAGTCTTGAGATAACCCAGACTCGGCTTCTTACCGAACCATATCCCATATGGTGTGGTAGGAATGAACTTTGATGAAATCCTATTTAACAAGTGAATGGCAGTTAACAAGGCATATCTCCAAAGAAATAAAGGTAGATCAATGAAGCTAATCATGAATCTGACTATATCCAATAGGATCCTATTTCTCCTTACGGATACTCTATTGAGCTGAGGTATTCCAGGAGGCATCTATTAAGAGACTATACCATTATCCTTAAGATATCTCAAAAATTTTCAACTAAGATATTCACCTCCTCGATCAGATCGAAGAACCTTAATGAGTTTGTCTGTCTGCTTTTCTACTTCATGTCTGAATTTTTTGAACTTTTTAAATATCTCAGACTTGTGTTTCATCAGATACACATACTCATACCTAGATAGATCATCGGTAAAGGTAATGAAGTAGGTATAACCACTCTTGGCATGCACATCAAATGGCCCACACATATCGGTGTGTACCAGGATGAGTAACTCAGTGGCCCTCTTCCTATGTCCTACAAAAGATAACTTAGCCATCTTTTCTTGAAGGCAGGATTCGCAAGCTGGATATGACTTTAAGTTAAGAGAGCCAAAGATCTCATTTTTTTCCAGTCTATTTATCCTATCCTCTCCAATATGGCCTAGTCTATGGTGCCATAAGTACTTATGATTAATTTCATCTTTGAATCTCTTCTGGCCTATGGCACTCACTATTTGCTCATTTAGATTTATATTAGCATCAACATGCAAGTGATGAAGAATGTCAATTAAAAAATCTTGTGCAACCAGTTTATTTTGTAAATAAATAGAATAAAAATCTTTATTGAAATAAATTTCAAAACTTTTCTGTGCTAGCACAGACATAAAAATTAAATTTTGACTAGCTACAAGAACATAATAATAGTTTTTCAAATCTAATCTAACACCAGACGATAATCAAAGAAGATAAATGCCAACGGCCTCTGCAGCAACCTTTACTCCATTGCCGATCCGAAGGATCATGTCACATTTTCTCAACCTCCTACTTTCTATCAGACCCTACATTGAGGTACATATATGAGTACTTGAGCTAGTCTAATACCCAACTAGAAGTAAAAAAAAATCATAAGGTTAAATTCAATTATGAGCATACCTTCAAAAGGTTTATCATCCTTTTTGATCTTTAGGCTCTTCAGATATTTAGGACAGTTCCTCCTCCAGTGGCCTTTAGCATGATAGTGAAAATACTTTTTCTTTGCCTCAGCCACCTTTGGACCATCCTTCTTCAGCTTACTCTTTTTTCTACTTCTTCATGGATTTAACCTTCTTCTTTCTAGTAGACTTTCTCTTGGAAGAAGAAGTCCGCTCCATACCGAGAATAGTGCCCCTTAAACTCTTCAAGGTACCTTCCGTGGTGACCAACATGTTGACGAGTTCGAAAATAGTGCAGTCAAGTTTATTCATATGAAAATTCACAATAAATTGACTATATGAACTGTTAAGGGATTGAAGGATCAGATCCATCTGTAATTTCTTTTGCATATCTAGCCTAAGCTTTTCAAGCTCCTCAATGTCTTTGATCACTGTCATACAGTGCTCATGGACAGACTACCTCTCGTGCATCTTCAGATTGAAGAGTCTTTTAGACACCTCAAAGCATGCTGTACAGCTCTGCTCACCATATAACTCTTATAGGTGAGTGATCATGGCCTAGATAGTGGGCATATTCTCGTACTGACTTTGCAACTCATTTGATATGGATGCCAGCATATAGCACTTGATCCGACTATCTTCATCTGTCTACTTCTCAAAAGCAGTACTTTGCTTAGCAGTAGGATGGTTTGGTAGCACTACGGGATCCTGATCGAGAACATGGCTTAACTTTTCAGAGATCAGGACAATCTTGAGATTTTTGAGCTAATCTTTGAAATTATTACCGATCAAATAATTGGTTTCAAGGATGTGGGCTAGAGGGTTTGAGGTTGACATGATGGTTTAACTACAAGAGTAGAGATTCTAGTTAGACTTTTTGCACTTAATATTTATATTTGCTTCTAGGGACTTTAAGATGCAAACAATAACTCCCACTAATTTATCGAATCCCCCCACTCCTCGAGAAGGAAACAAAAATCCTAACGCGATAAAAAATTTCTAGTGGGTGCTGCGGTCCCACCGATGACATGCACCTCACCTAATAGTTATTGATAACATGCACATCGATGCGTAAGCAACTCTTTACTCAGATACTTCTCTAAGCATGTTGCAGCGATTTGGTCTCTAAGTCATGTGGGCTCATCTAACAGTTATTGTCCATATTTTTTAGTTAAGTCGACCCACCATTCACAAGTAAGTGCAAGGCCGTCATTAGGTCCCTCACCTAACAATTATTGGGTCCAATCCCATCCTTATTATGGAGCAACTCTTTGCTAATAGAGTGGTTGTATATTTTTGATACAACTGAACCACTGTAACCAGTCGGAAACAATCAACGTCAGTAGCATGTCTGCACATCTACAACGATGGAAGACCTATAGACTTAATATTTGTGAGAAGATTTAGATTTAGGTCTCATCTAGTCAGTCATCATATGACCGATCTAACTGGCATGGGCTAAACCAAATCACTAAGTAACCTAATTTAAGACCCAATCTTCCAAATTGGCTAGGTAAGTAGAGATCGGTGGGGGTCCCCCCGTTACCTTTCTTAGACACCAATAAATTGGTCAGGTTGGCTAACAGAACCAATTAAATAACTGCATCTCATTAACTTGCCTTAGATACTAATAGATCGATTGATCAGAATTGGTTAGCTCTAGTAAATCGGCTCAAACCAATAAGCCAAATTAGGTCATTAGGTTAATGGATTCTATATATGAGATTCAATCAATTTGATCAACAATAATTGTATAATTATTAACTTAATTGATCTGACCCTTATCAATACTTGATTTAGTTTGATCAATTACTCAATCGAATTATACCCATATGACTCAAATCAAAAATCTTAAATGCAATTCTATTACATGACCTAATTAATGATTTTTTTATGATCAAAATTCTCATGCACAAACATAAATTTTATATTCTAAAATCATATTTCAGATCCAAATTTTTTGCATGAAAGTAAATTTTAAAATATAAAAATAATTTTTAGATTTTAATATACAAACATATATCATATATATGCATGTAAAATCAGATCTAAATAAAATTTCAGATCTTAGCATGATATCATATATCTCATATACTAATCATGGATTAGATTAAAAATAAATTTATAATCTAAATATACAATCATATATTACATATATGAATCAAAATTCAGATCATATAAAAATTTTAAATTTTATGCATGCATCTATGTATCACATGAATAGAAACTAGAACTCTTTCTAGATCAAAATTCAGATCTATGCATGTAATTACATATCAACTATGCATTCTAAAATTAAATTCAATATCAAATTTTAAATTTAAAGATCCATCTATACATCTCATGTATCTAGAAAAAATTTAATTTTAAAATTTTTCAAAATATGTATATCAAAATTTAGCATATGAATTGTTAAAATTTGAGGTTTGATTCATGCATATATGTTTCAAAATGTTAGAATTTGATACCTTAAGATTTATCTCATATTGAGCCCACAGTGAGGTTTGCGGTAAAAAATAGAGTCCAACGAGACCAAGATCACCCCAAACAGAGCTTGGATGGAGGAGATACGAGCTTTTGAAGTCGGCACGAGACCCGAGACAGTGGAGGACCGTCGGTGGAGCGGCGGTGGCGTGCAGCCCAAGTGGGGCCAATGCATGGGATGTGCGACCCAGGCGCATGGCCCAGCCGGGCGCACAGCCCAGCCTGTGTGCAGGCCTGCATGCGGGTGCGGCCCAAGCCTGCGTGTGCTGGCCGACGCAGGCCCAGGCGCCTTGCTTGGGCCTGTACCCCGATCCACTGTGGATCGAGCGGTCCATGGCGGACCGCGTAGACCGCATGGGCATTTCTCATGCATTTTTCATGGTCCACGATACTTTTTCATGGATCGATCATGATCGGACGGCCCAGAAAGTTTTTGGTCTTGATCTGACAGTTCAAGGGCTTGATTTGGCTTGTTTAGGAGATCTAAACCTAATCTAATTAGGTTTAAACCTTGTTTAAGGCTTTTAAAAGGCCTGTACCTCAAAAGAGAGCAGTGAGTGCTTCAATTTTTTGCAGAGGAAGCTGTGCGGAACTCAAGAAGAGAAGGAGACAGGCATGAGGCCGCTGAGATAGAAGGAGTGGGGCTCTTGGACAGCAGACGTCGATCACTTCAAGGGTTCAGAGGGTCTTCCAAGAGAGAGAGCTTTTATGAGGAAAACTTTAGGTGAGAGAAAAATTGGATGTACGAGGATTGAGGGTGAGATCTCCTCTTGTAAATTTTTTTTTTCATAGTGAAGTTTACATGTCCCATGGAGGTGAGCCTTTTTGTGGCTGATCCACGTATTTTGATTATTTTATTTTGTTTCTTCTTTCTTCCTGCTGCATCGCGTGGTACTGAAAAAGTCTTGGGAGGTGGTGTCCTGGCCAGACATACACCCAACATAAAATTTTATTTTCTAAACACCGTAATAGAGAATAAGATTAAAATACTTTTAACCTAAATTATGCATACATGAAAATATAAAACCATATGAATTTATTTCATATGCTGAAATTGATGTATACTGAAATTCAGATTATGATTAAATCACATACCTATTTTGCAATCTTTTTCTTCAAATCTAGATCTGAAAGAGAAGAGGTTCTTTCTTAGCCACACAAGTATCCGGCCTTTATAAGTATCCACTCAGGATCAGCCTGAAATAGCCCTCTTTAATCTAAATTTTTTTCTCCAAAAATTCTGTCTGCTGAATCTGAACGAAGCCTGGATCGCGATCAATACTTGATCTCTTTTCTTGATCTTCTTCTTCTCTTCTTCTCTAAAATATTTTCTTGCTATGTGCTGCTACCAGATGCTAGAAACCGACAAGAAAGATGCACCCAATAGCCTTGGGTGTGGAACACCTTGGGACACGTGTCCCAAGAGAAGGGGCATGTAGAATGCCCAAAAAAGTAGAGAAAGAAAGAGGAAGAGAGGGCATGGAGACCTTCTATGGGTGTGGGGCTTGCTAGTTTGGATGCTCTAGGGACCTTAGGGGAGATCTCTTTAAATAGGCATAAGGATTAAATCCTATTCAATCTCATAATACAAATCTTACTTGCATTGGATTTCTTATTAACTTAAGTTATCTAACTTACTTTAGCCGACTATTTAGGTGCCAACTATTGGAGCCCTTGCACTCATAATTAGACACCCCAAAACATACTCAAGAGATGCCCCATAAGAGAACTAAAAGTCCTCTAATCAATGGACATACCCAACTTGATCAAATCAAGGTAGCGCCAAAGAATAACTATCAAAAAAATTAATTAAGAACTTGCACTCTTAATTTATATGATCCATAACCTTTGACATCCAACAATTGGAGTCTTATGAATCTTATTCATGTAGGTTATTAGCAAGTAATTAAGTTAGAATTATCTTATCAAATAAGTAATCCCAATGAAAAGAGGAATTGGATCCAACCATGTGCTAGCAAGGTTATCATGAATCCAATGGATTTTTCTAAACCCAATTGACACTTCATAAGCTCAATTACTTATTCCAAGCCTAATCCCTTTATCATGTGACCCCATAGGTTTAATTCTATCTGGTAGTGAGATATGCAATGATCTCTATTAAAGAATCATTGAAACTCTTTTCAATGATTGAAATGATTCTACTCTAACTCAGCAAGGATTGTCGATCTAGACAATCCTAGTGAGCTCTCACAATCTACCAATGATACCTAACAGTATGTAGTGGCAATCCAGTAGAACTGAAATAAACCTCTAGGTATAGTTAATGTATGATTCAGTTTCTCTATTGTAAGTCCTGACTAGATGGCAGGTCATGGATAAATCGTCAAACCTCAGTATCAGTCATGTTATAGATTCGATTAGCTCAAGTTCAGTTGTGATTTCTATGAAAATTTTTTTCATCAATTATACTGCTGTGGCCACAGACTCTGAAACTTAGCCTTTCAAATCTCATAGGACTACTCCTCTCTTACAAGGTCAATAGATCCTATCTTGATGTGCATCCTACTCCTATAGTGGACCAACTATCGCCAACATTCACTATAAGGGTTTATTGAGACCCATGTTTATATGTCAATCAAATTACAATAGCCTCACTGCGAGTAGCAGTACCATTTCAAGTCAAAGAACCAGACACATAACTACAGCATCGAGACAAACACTAACAATTGAATAGAAATCTAAGTGATCTCTCGTAGATCACGCTCAGACTAGTTGTTTTCTAACAATTATCCGCACTCATCATCCAGTGTCTCTACATTGTAGACTAAAGATCCGTCTATCTCAAAGAAAGTGATTTATGCATCAGTTTTTTTGGATCTATTACCATCCTCGTGATGATCTTATGATCGAAAGTATTTAAGAATTAAATATATGTCTCTAATTCTCAATACCTTGAGAATATGTATCGAAACTAATTTCATGGATGATTCAAAGACACATCACACTTGAATAAAAAAAAACTTACCCTTTTATTGATCGTATCAATATATTAAGTACAAAATTATGTTCTAGATATATTATAATATATTAGTCATATTAGCTTCTAGGACATACATTACATGTATTATGACAGCTTTTAGATCACTTCCAATTACATCTAATGTAACATGCTATTAAGATTTTAAAATAATTTTATATTTAAATTTATCTTATTAAAATTATATTAAATTATAAATTACTTTAGATCTAATCTAAACATATTCATGATCAAAATAATTTATGAAAATTTATTCGCTGTTCTTCTTCATGAAATAGAATCACAATGATACCCCTATACGTCATAAGAGAACCCATTGAATGGATAAGAGAGGGACATTAATCCCTTCTTCCTCTTATGATCGGATGGTCTGATAATTTTATCAATCTGAGTACTAAGCTACTAAGATCTGAAATCTTATTTCAAATAAAAATCACATCTACATTTAATTTTTAAAATAATATATGCGTGTACATGACTTTGATCATATCAACTATATTCTTTATCTAATCTAATTAGATTTAATACATCATATCAGATCTAAAACTTAACTTATGTAGGATATAAAATATTAAATTCAGATATATAATCACATAGAAAAATATTTAGATACATATATGAACATATAAAGATAAAATTTCTGATTAAATCTGTTTCGATGTTATACAGAATTTTGATAGAAATCAGATCTAAAAATCTGTTAAAATAGATTCAACTCAGATTTAAAATAAGTCTAACTTCAAAATCAAAATAATAATATTAAAAATTTATTAAAATTAATTTAAAATAAATTTTAAAATAGATTGTTATTCCAACAAAAATCTATAATAAGAAAAATTCTGTTATAACAGATTTATAACAAATCTTAACCAATCGTTGATTAGGTTCATAAAATCTAATCAAAATCAGATCATTAATTTTATTTAAATAGATCTAAATCAGATTTAATATTTAATATAAAATTTTAATCATATACTATATGTAAATCTATCAGAAAAAATCAGTTATGCATCTATATATCAAAGCCTGGCTCTAATATCAGTTGAAGGAAAAAATCTGTTTTAGGGACAAATGGCCAGAGAGCATCAGTTTAATATTTAATATAAAATTTTAATCATATACTATATATAAATCTATCAGAAAAAATCAATTATGCATCTATATGTCAAAGCCTGGCTCTAATATCAGTTGAAGGAAAAAATCTGTTTCAGGGACGGATGGCCAGAGAGCATCTAAAAATTTTTCTATAATAAGCTAACATAGATTTTATCTTTTACCTGATATGCAATGAAATAAGGATCAAATCTCCAAAAGATTCTTTGAATCCAAAGCCTTATAAAGGTGTGAATGTACAAATCCTCTATTTCACATGCATGCCAAACTTCACAGAAAAATAAGATGAAGCCTCGGATCGTCGAACCTTCTCTAGGCAACAAGAGAGGGAGGAATAGGGCCTTGGATGTGATGCCTCACACCAAGGAGTGGGATGCCAAGATCTCTTCACACCAAGAGGGATGGGACACCCAAAATCAGCATGGCAAGGAGAAGGATGCCTTCTTTGTCTTGGACGTCACCCCTATCTCTTTCTCACCTTAGCACTCAATCTAATTATTATACTTTGAAAGTTAGAGATCTTCCCTATTTATAGATGATTCCCTATGATCCATTAGAATAGGAGTCCTAATTTAAACAAATTTTGAATTAATCCACCACTTATCTAAGAAGGAGTTCTAAATGAGATAGGATAGGTGCCCAACTTGGCGCCCCCATGCACCCATGCCTACACCCATGATGATGGGCGGCAAAACCAGCACCCTTACCCTCCTTTGGTTGGCTATAAGGAGAGAGAGTCTCAGCATAATTGGACTCTAAGAATCCAATCCAAAAATGGATCAATTCGAATCCAATTCGAATCTGATTCGAATCAATTGCGAATAGGCTGTCAATCCCAAACTGTTTAAGATTTAGGATCAAGTTTAACTTAAATTTTTTAATCCAATTAAGTCTAATTAAATCAGATCTAATTTAAAATTAATTAGTACTTAAATTCAATCTCTCATAGACTCCTTGGATCATAGATCAAATTTTATTTATCTCCAAAATTGAATCTAAACCTCATGTCAGTGCTAGCTAGACATAGTCAACTATTTAATCCCATATGATCCATAACTTAATTCTTAATCAAATTAGTCTATATATTCAATCAAGTCATGTACTTTCAAATTGAACATATAGGTATAGGTTAATTCTTTTCTACGTCGCTTGACTTTGTGTGTGACTCCATAAGTTCAAACACTAAGCCAGTAGCACATGAACCATTTTCTGTACTAATCAAAGTTATCATATAGTAATGATTTCAATATCTAGATAAATCAAATATTTATAAGACAATATTTAAGAACCTATGCATATGGTTATTGCATAATTCATCTCTTTGATCCTGAATGCTCTAGGACGATCTAGGGCTAAACTATCAATCCTAAAAAAGTCATATACATTGTATTCCAATCTTTCAAATCCATCACATAAATTATCTTGATCAAGATTTTACTAAATTAAAATATAGTGATGTATTAGCTCCTATAATCTAGAGGGATCAGTTCCGTCTTGATCTACTTACTGACTTTGTAAGTACTTGACTATACCCAGTAGCCTTTCATTACTATGTTAGAAGTGTAGATAGTTCGACACTAAAGTACAGTGAGTTGCTTGCAAGTTACTATGATGATCTAAGATCGAAGGGATACTTTTGCCTATACACTTTGCAAGTTACTCTTGATAGCAGAGCACTCAGCAAGTGAGTCACTTGTTCAGTGATGATGTACTCTTATATCTCATCTGTATGCCATATCAGTGTCTCCACACTCTTTGATTAAGAGGATAACTAACCTATATAGCACACAACAACTTTCACTCGATAAGTATCATCATCCTTTGATAATGTATGATTTGGTCACTGTTGGGTATAAAATACCCCCCAGTCGAAGTTCGTGATGGGAGCGACCCTCTGGAAATCCAACTGACTTTCGACCTCCGGCAACGTCTCTTCAAACCTCCCAGACAGCCGAGCCTCCGCCACACTCTCAAGTTTTGTCGACGAGCAGGACGCCGCCAGCGCCGATCGGATTCTTCGTGACATTCGGACTCCTACGGGAGCCGGACTTCATCCCTGACTCTAATTGCAGGTAAACTCCGTACAGGCTCCTACGGGAGCTGGACCTCGCCCACGACTTCACCTGCAGACTCCGTCCGGACTCCTACGGGAGCCGAACCTCGCCCACGGCTTCAGCTGCAGGTAAACTCCGTCCGGTCTCCTACGGGAGCCGGACCTCGTCCACGGCTTCAGCTGCAGGTAAACTTCATCCGAACTCTTACGGGAGCCGGACTTCGTCCCTGACTCTAATTGCAGGTAAACTCCGCACAGGCTCCTACGGGAGCCGGACCTCGCCCACGGCTTCAGCTGCAGGTAAACTCCATCCGGACTCCTATGGGAGCCGGACCTCGTCCACGGCTTCAGCTGCAGGTAAACTCCGTCCGGACTCCTACGGGAGCCGGACCTCATCCACAGCTTCAGCTGCAGATAAACTTCGTCCGGACTCCTGCGGGAGCCAGACTTCGTCCCTGACTCTAATTGCAGGTAAACTCCGCACAGGCTCCTACGGGAGCCGGACCCCGCCCATGACTTCACTTACAGGTAAACTCCGTCCGGACTCCTACGGGAGCCGGACTTCATCCCTGACCTTGATTGCAGGTGGACTTCGATCGGACTCCTACGGGAGCCAGATCTCATCTCCGACTCTAGCTACAGGCAGACTCAGTCCAGACTCGTATGGGAGCCGGACTTCATCCCCAACCTCTACTGCGGGAAGGCTTCGCCCGGACTCCTACGAGAGCCGAGCTCCGCCCATGACTTCACTTACAGGTAAACTCCGTCCGGACTCCTACGGGAGCCGAACTTCGTCCCTGACCTTGATTGCAGGTGGACTTCGACCGGACTCCTACGGGAGCTAGATCTCGTCTCTGACTCCAGCTATAGGCAGACTCAGTCCGAACTCCTACGGGAGCCAGACTTCGTCCCCAACCTCTACTGCTGGAAGGCTTCGCCCGGACTCCTACGGGAGCCGAGCTCCGCCCATGACTTCACTTACAGGTAAACTCCGTCCGGACTCCTACGGGAGCTGGACTTCGTCCCTGACCTTGATTGCAGGTGGACTTCGATCGGACTCCTACGGGAGCTAGATCTTGTCTCCGACTCTAGCTACAGGCAGACTTAGTCCGGATTCTTACGGGAGCCAGACTTCGTCCCCAACCCCAACTGCTGGAAGGCTTCGCCCGGACTCCCATGGGAGCCGGGCTCCATCCCCAGCTCTGGCTACAGGAAGATTCCGTCCGGACTCCTACGGGAGCCAGACTTCGCCCATGACCCCAATTGCAGGTAGACTCCGTCCGGACTCCTACGGGAGCCGGACTTCACACCTGACTCTAATTGCAGGTAGACTCCACCCGGGCTCCTACGGGAGCCGGACCTCATCCCCGCAGCTTCAACTGCAGGTAGACTTCATCCGGACTCCTACGAAAGATGGACTCCACCCGTGATCCCAATTGCAGGTAAACTTCGTCCGGACTCCTACGGGAGCCGGACTTCACCCTCAACTGCAATTGCAGGTAGACTCCGTCCAGACTCCTACGGGAGTCGGACTTCGCACCTGACTTTAATTGCAGATAGACTCCACCCGGGCTCCTACGGGAGCCGGACCTCCTCCCCGCAGCTTCAACTGCTAGCAGACTTCGTCCGGACTCCTATGGAAGACAGACTCCACCCGCGATCCCAATTGCAGGTAAACTTCGTCCGGACTCCTACGGGAGCCGGACTTCACCCTCAACTGCAATTGCTGGTAGACTCCGTCTGGACTCCTACGGGAGTCGGACTTCGCACCTGACTTAAATTACAGGAAGACTCTACCCAGACTCCTACGGGAATCGGGTCTCGTCCCCAACTCCGACTGCAAGAAGACTTCATCCGGACTCCTACGGGAGCCAGACTCCGAGCTCCTCTCAGACGGGTGGCTAGCCACCTCTCCCAGCCAGACACTCCAGCTGAACTTCGACCGACAGGCCTAGGCCCACTGGTAGGCCGCAGCAACAGCCACGACCCTACTCCACCTCCTGCAATAGATTCCGCGTGGCTCCATCGCTCCCTGGCAGGCCGCAGTGATGGCCACGACACTGCTCCACCTCCTGTGATGGATTTCGTGTGGCTCCATCACTCCCTGGTAGATCACCATAATGACCATGATTCTGCTTCACTCCCTGCGATGGATACCGCGCGATTCCTCCCACCTCCTGGCAAGTCGCGATAACGGACGCCGTTCCACTACCCGCAACAGACTCCACATGGCACGTCCCGATGGTAGCCACGATCCCACTCCACTACTCTTCGTAACAAACTTCGTCTGACTTTGGGCAGCCCACTGCCAGACGATTACGGATATCGCTATCAGTCTACTGCCCCCTTTTGCCTATAAAAAGGGGCCCCAGATACGTTATTCTCTAAGCTCTCATTTTTACCTAGAAACTCTGCTAAAATTTTTATTCGAACACTCCATTCTTGTTGAGGCAGAGAACTGACTTGAGCGTCGGAGGGTTTTGCCGGAGCAACCCCACCTCCGATTTAGACTTCTTTTGCAGGTCCCGACGACGACCGCGACTCCCTCAACTCTAGCCTCTCTGGCGCCAGTGGGTTTTTGCACCAATAGGATTGGCGCTAGAGGAAGGAGAGTGTCTTCGCAGTACCCTTGTTCTTAAAGGAGCGCTTAACGGGACCGTCTCTGGTCATCTTCCCCGACGTCCACTCCTCCTTCCCCTACTTGATCTTCACCTGATGCCTCCCCGCAAGGCATCCACATGGCGATCCATGGCCTCCGCGGCCAGGTCTCAAGCTCCGACCTCACCTCCAGTCTCCCAGCCTCTACCTCCTTCTTCGACAGCGGTGGTTGGCATGGAGCAATTCGACCTGCTAGTGCAGCAGATCAGAGGCCTCACTGAAGCTGTGCAGGCCATGCAACAGCAGCAGCAGCCGCAAGCATCGGTGCGGTCGGAAAGAGCATCGCTAGAACTCCAAAATCCGACGGCGGGATGGGCCACTTGGGCCAGCCACCCGGTCTTTCCCGAAAAGATGAATCCAAGGGTGGAAAGCCCCCAATCTGACCACGACTCCACCCCTGGAAGATCCCTGCCTCTATTCTGCCAAAGGACCCTCGAGACCCGAAGTCGAGAGGATTTCCTGGATCGGAGACTCCAGGAGATGAACCGGCGGATCGAAGAACTCTACCATGCTCCCCCCGCTTATGGTGAGGATATTTGCACTGACCCTCCCTTTTCTCAAATGATCATGCAGGAGCCGATCCCGTCCAACTTCAAACTCCTCCAGTTCGAAAGCTACGACGGGACTTCAGACCCGGTTGATCATCTGGAGGCCTTCCGGACGATGATGCTGCTTCATGGCGCACCTGATGCCATTCTATGCTGAGCCTTCCCATCCACCTTGAAGGGAGCGGCGAGAAACTGTTACTCGGCGCTGAAGTCGGGTACCATCTTTTCCTTCGATCAAATGAGCCACCAATTTGTGGCCCATTTTGTTAGTAGTCGGTGCCCCCAGAAGGGCTCGGAGTCCCTCATCAATATCAAGCAGAGGGAGGGGGAGTCCATTCGAGCCTACATCAACCGTTTCAATGTTGCCGCGTTGGAGGTCCGGAACTTGGACCAGTCGGTAGCAATGGCCGCTCTGAAGGGCGGCCTTCAGAAGAACGACCTTTTGTTCTCCCTGGAGAAGAAGTACCTCAGAGATTTTGCTGATCTATTGGCTTGAGCCGAAGGGTATGCCCGAGTGGAAGAAGCCTTCAAAATGAAGGATGAGGAGACTGCGAGAGAACGGCAGGCGGGAGACTCGAATAAGCCCACAGTCGAAAAAGGGCCGAGAGAAGCTTGGCCATGTTCTCGATCCCCTCCTGGGCACAAGTGTATCCATACTCCACTCCGGGTACGTAGGCAGAGAAGTTCGGATCGCGGGGTTCAGCGGGGTTCTCCACCAGGAAGATTCTGCAACTATGCCCCCCTCAATGCCTCAAAGATCCAGGTACTGATGGAGGTCAGGGAGCAGCTCCCCAGGCTGGAGAGGATGCGCACACACCCCGGGAAATGCAACCCCAACAAGTTCTGTCTCTACCATTGCGACCACGGCCACGACACGGAGGAATACATCCAGCTCCGAGACGAGATCGAGGAGCTCATCCGGCGAGGTCGGCTCGATAGGTTCATTCGACGTCGGTCTGAGGGTAGAGAAGATCGGCCAAGGGCCCAGCCGCAACCTGAACCGCCAAGGAGGGAGGAGCAGCCCGAAGATCGGCCTCCAATCGAGACCATCGACTCCATCACCGGAGGGCCTCAAGGAGGAGCAGACCTTTCACGACCACGGAACTCGGGAAATCTGTAAGTGTACTGCTCACGACTTTGCTCTGAATCTAAATTCCTCTCATCTTTGCATGTCTTTCCCTTTTGGGCATGGATCTGTTACGATTGGGGATGACCCCTTCAAACGATTAAAACAAGATCATGTTAAGAACAGGAGGGGAACCTCGTCCTAACATGAGCCAAATGAAAGTCCGATTATTTTAAGATCAGATCAGGGGAAAGGCCCATATAACGGCCCTCGAATGCCCCCTGAACCATGCTAGGGACAAGAGGAGAACCTCACCCCAGCATGAGCAAAGTCAAAGGCCCGGTTCTTTTAGACCGGATGGGGGGAGAGGCCGAACAATGCCCTAATATGCCCCCACAGCCATGCTAGGGACAGGAGGAGAACCTCGTCCTAGCATGAGCAAAGTCAAAGGTCCGGTTCTTTTAGACCGGATGGGGGGAGAGATCGAACAATGTCCTAATGTGCCCCCACAGCCATGATAGGGACAGGAGGAGAACCTCGCCCTAGCATGAGCAAAGTCAAAGGCTCGATTCTTTTAGATCGGATGGGGGGAGAGGCCGAACAGCGCCCACATGCGCCCCCACAGCCTTGTTAGGGATAGGAGGAGAACCTCGCCCTAACATGAGCAAAGTCGAAGGCCTGGTTTTTTTAGACCGAAAGGGGGAGAGGCCCTTGCAACGACCCTTATGTGCCCCCACAGCCCCATTGGAAACAGGATGAGAACCTCATCCTAACCTAAGCTGAGATCGACTATGTCAAGAACAGAAGGAGAACCTCATCCCAACGATGACAAAAACTCGACCGCCCAATAAAATTGGATAAAGAGAAAAGTTCCCTCCATGGCACCTCTACACTTTCACGCAACCCCTCAAAAAGCAAGGGGAGGATCCTCACTCGAAGAGAGGAGAAAAATTAAAAAGGAAAGCGACGAATTACGCCGGCAACAGACGAAAAACAAACCGCACCAAAGACCTAAGGAGCCTCGTCTCAACAAAGATGGGAAGTTCCTACCAAACATCTTCGGTCTCTAAGAAGGCTCTCGACACAGGTCGAGAAAACAGCGACACCTTCGAGATAATACGGAGTTCGGACCACCAAGCTCGATCCTACAACCATGGACAACAAGAAAAGCAAGTCAGCGACAGTTGGACACCTTCAAATGACGTCAACGTCGGACAAGTCATAAGATAAGAGAAGTTCGACGGGCGATGATTCAATACAATACATGGATGAGGTAACACAAAATTCCTTTTTTATTCCATTTGTGAAATGTACACCACGAAGCCCAGAAGGCCAAAGGAAGAAAAGCAAACGATAAGAGGAAGACCTCATCCTAACCAGAGTTGAAATCTGTTACGACAGAAATAGGGAAAGAACCTCATCAATTAAAGTCTGATCGTTCAAGACCAGAAGAGAAAAAGGAGGGGATCTTCCCCAGCGGTCCCTTCGCGATAAGACTCCGTCCGGACTCCTACGAGAGCCGGACTTCGTCCCCAGCTTCGGCCGTCGGTAAACTCCGTCCGGACTCCCACGGGGGCCAGACTCCGCCTCCAACTTCAACTACGGACAAACTTCGCCCGGACTCCTGCGGGAGCCGGACTTCGCCCTCGGCTTTGATCAAAAGAAAACTCCTCCCCGACTCTTACGGGAGCCGAAACCTCATCCCCAACTTCGATCGCTGGTAAGTTCCATCCGGGAGCCAGATTTTGCCTCTGACTTCAATTGCAGGTAAACTCCATCCGAACTCCCACGGGAGCCGGACATCGCCCCGACTTTACTTACGGGAGCCGAACTCCCGTAGCCCCACCAAGAGCGGAGGAAAAATTCCAAACGAAAAAGAAAAAAGGAGGAGGGGCTAAAAAGGAAGGCGATGGACCATGTCAGTGATGAATGAAAAATAAACAGCATCGAAGACGCAGAGAACCCCGTCTCAGCAAGGATTGGGGTTCTTATCAAGGACCCCAGCTCTCAAGGAAGCTCTCAGCGCGAGCCTGAGATGAGACTTCCTCGGGGCGACGAAAGATCAGACCTCCGAGCCCGAGCCCCGATGGGGGGCACCAAACCCGAGTGGCCCCGGACAAATCTGCGGCCATGGATGAAAAGGATGGGTCGATACGATGGCAATCAGGTACCTCCGAACGATGTGAAGATCGAAAAGAAGCTCGGCAAGCGATAATTCAACATGTGAGTATAAGAGGTAGCAGAAATTTTCCTTCTCATATTATTCATCCAATATACATTACAGAGCCATTAGTTGAAGGAGAAGGACAACTGAAAGGCAAGCCGACGTGACCACTACCGGCGACCTATGGACGACGTCAAAAAAAAAAAAAAAAAAAAAAAAGAGAAGAGAAGAGAAGAGAAAAGAGAGAAAGAAGAAGAGAAGTAAAGAGAAGGGAATACGACAACAACAATGGTAAAGAAAGGAAGTTCGGCAGACAATAATTCGACGCAAAGTGCAAACGAAGTAACAAAATCTCCTTCTCATTTCTCGATGTACGTTACAAGATCCGGAGGGCCAGAAAAAGAAAACATTATTACAAGACTCAAAAGGGATGCACCGGAGGCTACTTCGAGCCGTAGACTTCTCTTCTTGGTTCTATCCTTCCCAGCAGCATTTTCCAGCACGTGTGACAAGCCTCTCGGCTCTCGCCCCCCGCCTCGTTTCGCTCCACCTCCAAAATCTCAACCCTAGGGGGAAAAAGATGGGATAGATTCCAGAGGGCAGCAAGGGCAACAGCAGCGGCGACGACGACCTGTTTCAAGAAGAACCGGAATTACCCCGGAGGCAGCGGTGGTGCCGAAGGCATGCGCCACCGCCATGTGCTCCATGACAACCACCATCCTGGGTGTTTCGGTAAGGTCGGCATGCGCTACTTCCACCGTCCCCGCAACAAGTTCTGCTGCCCCGCCGTCGGAGCCGACCGCTTCTGATCCTTCGGCCCCGATGGCATCAAGGATCCCGCCACGGCTTGTGGTGAAGGCTCTGCCCCCTTGACCGGTGTCGCCCCGTTCAGCTACTTCGAAGTTCTCAAGCAGAACGTCTTCACCGGTTGTCCCCGTTATTAAACCCATGTTGTTGAAGGAATTCTCCCTTGAGCCCTAGTTAAAGTGGTGGGAACCTCAGCAGCGGCTTGACAATCGGAGAACTCACAGACCGCTGTTCTCCTCCTCGCACTCTTCTTAGTCTGTGACATCATCTTGAGATTGGCCTCCGGGGTGGAGGCCCCGGTGGGGGAACCCCTTGGAGAGACTCGAGGGACCGGAAGCGGCGGAAAGCCGGCGGAGATGGCAAAGACCGACACGAAAGGCGCTTGGAGTCAAAAGGGGCACCGATGGAGTGGCTGAGTGGCCAAGCTCTCAGGCGAAAGAAGGATGTCGTGAAGCCCCGGGAGGAAAGGTGGGGGCTTAAATAGGCAACGGGGCCTGGCGCAGTTATGGTGGCAGGTGTCCCTAGGCCAACCAGTGCCCACCACGTGTCCCGCGTGTCCCACTCACCGTGACCTGGGGTTGACCGTTCGTAAACTTTCATGGCGCGATGCTTGGGATCACGTCCCGGTGAGAGTTTCGAAAAGACTCTTCAGGTTGCCCTAATCGAAAAAAGGCTCCAGCATGCGCGCATTAAATGCCAACATATCTGAGGACGATCACACGCGGACATCGAGGGAAGAACTTCGGCTGCGACAATCTTTCTGTACTTCCTTCATTCGAAATTCGAACTCGAAAGTAGGGGGACTGGTGTTGGGTATAAAATACCCCCCAGCCGAAATTCATGACGGGAGCGACCCTCCGAGAATCCAACTGACTTTCGACCTCCAGCAACGTCTCTTCAAACCTCCCAGATGGTCGAGCCTCCACCACACTCCCAAGTTTTGTCGACGAGCAGGACCCCGCCAGCACCGACCGGATTCTTCGCGACGTCCGAACTCCTACGGGAGCTGGACTTTGTCCCTGACTCTAATTGCAGGTAAACTCTGCACAGGCTCCTACGGGAGCCGGACCTCACCCACGACTTCACCTGCAGACTCCGTCCGGACTCCTACGGGAGCCGGACCTTGCCCACGGCTTCAGCTGCAGGTAAACTTCGTCCGGTCTCCTACGGGAGCCGGACCTCGTCCACGACTTCAGCTGCCGGTAAACTTCGTCCGGACTCCTACGGGAGCCGGACTTTGTCCCTGACTCTAATTGCAAGTAAACTCCACACAGAATCCTACGGGAGCCGGACCTCGCCCACGGCTTCAGCTGCAGGTAAACTCCATCCGGACTCCTACGGGAGCCGGACCTCATCCATGGCTTCAGCTGCAGGTAAACTCCGTCCGGACTCCTACGGGAGCCAAACCTCGTCCACGGCTTCAGCTGCAGGTAAACTTCGTCCGGACTCCTACGGGAGCCGGACTTCGTCCCTGACTCTAATTGTAGGTAAACTCCGCACAAGCTCCTACGGGAGCCAGACCCCGCCCACGACTTCACTTACAGGTAAACTCTGTTCAGACTCCTACGGGAGCTGGACTTCGTCCTTGACCTTGATTGCAGGTGGACTTCGACCGGACTCCTACGGGAGCCAGATCTCATCTCCGACTCCAGCTACAGGCAGACTCAGTTCGGACTCCTACGGGAGCCGGACTTCATCCCCAACCTCTACTGCTGGAAGGCTTCGCCCGGACTCCTACGGGAGCCGAGCTCCACCCATGACTTCACTTACAGGTAAACTCCGTCCGGACTCCTACGAGAGCCAAACTTCATCCCTGACCTTGATTGCAGGTGGACTTCGACCAGACTCCTACGGGAGCTAGATCTCATCTCCGACTCCAGCTATAGGCAGACTCAGTCCAGACTCCTACGGGAGCCGGACTTCGTCCCCAACCTCTACTGCTGGAAGGCTTCGCCCGGACTCCTACGGGAGCCGAGCTCCGCCCATGACTTCACTTACAGGTAAACTCCGTCTGGACTCCTACGGGAGCTGGACTTCGTCCCTTACCTTGATTGCAGGTGGACTTCGACTGGACTCCTACGGGAGCTAGATCTCATCTCCGACTCCAGCTATAGGCAGACTTAGTCCGGATTCCTACGGGAGCCGGACTTCGTCCCCAACCCCAACTGCTGGAAGGCTTCGCCCGGACTCTCATGGGAGCCGGGCTCCGTCCCCAGCTCTGGCTATGGGAAGATTCCGTCCGGACTCCTACGGGAGCCGGACTTCGCCCACGACCCTAATTGCAGGTAGACTCCGTCCGGACTCCTACGGGAGCCGGACTTCGCACCTGACTCTAATTGCAGGTAGACTCCACCCGGGCTCCTACGGGAGCCGGACCTTATCCCCGCAGCTTCAACTGTAGGCAGACTTCATCCGGACTCCTACGGAAGATGGACTCCACCCGCGATCCCAATTGTAGGTAAACTTCGCCCGAACTCCTATGGGAGCCGGACTTCACCCTCAACTGCAATTGCAGGTAGACTCCGTCCGGACTCCTATGGGAGCCGGACTTCACACCTGACTTTAATTGCAGATAGACTCCACTCGAGCTCCTACGGAAGCCGAACCTCATCCCCGCAGCTTCAATTGCTGGCAGACTTCGTTCGGACTCCTACGGAAGATGGACTCCACCTGCGATCCCAATTACAGGTAAACTTCGTCCGGACTCCTACGGGAGCCGGACTTCACCCTCAATTGCAATTGCAGGTAGACTCCATCCAGACTCCTACGGGAGCCGGACTTCGCACCTGACTTAAATTGCAGGAAGACTCTACCCGGACTCCTACGAAAATCAGGTCTCGTCCCCAACTTCGACTACAAGAAGACTTCATCCGGACTCCTACGGGAGCCGGACTCCGAGCTCCTCTAAGACGGGTGGCTAGCCACCTCTCCCTGCCAGACACTCCAGCCGAACTTCGGTCGGCAGGCCTAGGCCCACTGGTAGGCCGCAGCAACAGCCACGACCCTGCTCCACCTCCTGCAACAGATTCTACGCGGCTCCATCGCTCCCTGGCAGGCTGCAGTGACGGCCACGACACTGCTCCACCTCCTGCGATGGATTTCGTGCGGCTCCATCACTCCCTGGCAGATCACCATAATGATCATGATTCTGCTTCACTCCCTGCGATGGATACCGCACGATTCCTCCCACCTCCTGACAAGTCGCGACAACGGACGCCGTTCCACTACCCGCAACAGACTCCACGTGGCACGTCCCGATGGTAGCCACGATCCCACTCCACTACTCTTCGTAACAAACTCCACCTGACTCTAGGCAGCCCACTGCCAGACGGTTACGGATATCGCTATCAGTCTGCTGCCCCCTTTCGCCTATAAAAGGGGGCCCCAGATACGTTATTCTCTAAGCTCTCATTTTTACCTAGAAACTCTGCTAAAATTTCCGTTCGAGCACTCCATTCTTGTTGAGGCAGAGAACTGACTTGAGCATCGGAGGGTCTTGCCGGAGCAACCCCACTTTCGGTTTAGACTTCTTTTGCAGGTCCCGACGGCGACCGCGACTCCCTCGACTCCAGCCTCTCCGGCGCCAGCGGATTTTTGCACCAACAGTCACAAATATGTTTAAGAACTATATGATAAATCCTTCTTTATCGATTACTTTATAGCTCAACGAACTTCATCACAACACAAGAGTTCTAACAAAGAAGATATTACTTTATGATGAAAAATATCAAAATAATTTTTATTTATTGATTAATAATTTATATACATATTACAAAAAAAATATAATTATTTAGATGATTGACTTTAGGATATATTTTTTAACAATATAATCTCGAGATTTTTCACTACTTTAAGTCATCTGAAATGGCTGCATTTAATGCTCTAACCATTGGAAGAGAGAAACTAACCGTTGGGAGTGATTAGAGGTAAAAAGCTATAGTTTCGATAAACTAGCCATTACAGTCACTGGATCGACTCAACCTTCTTTGAGTCGGCTCAGTTCCTTATTGGGTCAGCTTAGTTGATCACTTGGTTAGCTCAGCAGATTTGATCCAAAATATCGTGTTTCTGTCACTGTCTATCTTCTGAGACTGGATCGGCTCACTGATCCTTTGGGTCAACTAACTCTGTGTCTGGATCAGCTTAATTTAGAATTGGGTCGGCTAAGTGAACACTACCTAAAAATTCAATCTTCTATCTTTTGATATATTTTGAGATTGGATCGACTTAGTCTTCTACTAGGTCGACTCAGTTGGCATGCCAAAGATTCCTAGACAGTCTTTCTTCTCTAATTTGATTTCTAAGTTAGACTTATCTTCTTAATTTGATTTAATCCTTATTAAAATTTTTTGCTAGATGTGTCTAGTCTAGAGTTTTTTCACTGAGTTCTTGAGTGGTGGTTCTTCATTTGGTTGTCAGAAAATACTTAAAAATTATGAGCACTTAGAATTTTAAAACTACACATCCTCATAATAATATTAGTAACTTAACAATTTATACTCAGATACTTTTGTTATCATCAAAATCAAGCTAAGGTCAATAAGAGAGAAATTTCAAATTTGGTAGGAGAGGGGTTTGAAAGGAATTATCGCTCGAGAAAAATTAAAAATGGAATAATAAAATCTTGGAATATTTTTAATTAAGAAATCCATCCCAGATCAAGGAGTTTCAAATCTATTGAGGGAATAATGAATATGGGTCGATTCCTTATAAAGCTATTTTTCTTCAAGAAGCCATGAGTCGACTCGATTTTAAGAGTCAACTCCTTGATATAGAAAATAATTTAAAGAGTTTCAAATCAAGAAAAATTGATCAAAATGAATAGGAATAAATAGAAAGTCAAACCAAGGATCAAGAATAATATTCAACTCAATTTGGGGGATCAAAAATTAATCAATTGTGGGGGGGGGTGTTCCAATAATCAAATCAAATAAGAACAAATTAAGAGAAAACTAGATGAAGTCTCTAAAAGGTGAGATTCAGCTAAGAGATTTTCAAATTCTTAAGGGGTCAAACTATAATGCAATGTAAATCAATAACATCAAGCATGTGATCTTTTATAATTTGATGACTTATCTTGATATTTTTCAAATCAAGCAATTTTTGAAATATTTCAATAGTTATATGTCTTATGAGAATGTCAAAAGTTGATTAGTGAGATTTTCAATCAAATATTTTTAGATGCAAGTAATCTTATTTTAGTTAAGTTTCACAAGTAATATCATGTTATCAAGTGTTTGGGAGCATGCTGAATTTAAAATGAAACTTATGCTTCTTATAATCAAAATGAACCAATATTAAGAGAATATATTCAATCAAGCAATGAAAAATCATCACAATATCATGCATATGTATGAAGCATCAAAATCAATCATTCAACCAAAGTAATATCAGAAAATAGTGATGGTATGATGTGAGAAAGATTTAGCTTTTACTAAACATCATCACCCATCCTTTCAAATTCTAAGCATCCATCCTTTATGAATTTGCTTCTTTCATTTTATTGGATGCTTAGCATACCTGTAATATGACTTTTTAATTTTTGATACCCAAGCCATCTTGGGTTAATTTGAGTTAGAGCACATGGTTTTCTTTGGAACCTAAATTTGTTTAATCAAAGTATGACCATGTCTTTTAATATTACATTCAAAAATTTTATGACCTACTTTATTATATTTAAATACACTATAGAATGATTTTCATGTATAGTTTTACCAAACATATTTTTGATAACTTTTTATTTTCTTGAAAGATTGAAATCAATTTCAGCTTGTTGAAAATAACTTTTTGATTATTCAAAATTATTTGAAGCTTTTGAGAACTCAATATAAATTTATCTGCAAAAGACTTCAATCTTTCAATTTCTTTCTTTTGTTCATCATTTTCATCAATAAAATCTTTCTTTTCTTCATTCATTTCTTTCAAATAATTTTCTTTTTCTTCCACTAAAACTTCTAATTTTTCAAAATTTTCTTTTAATTTAGTATTTTTTTCTATCAATAATCTTTTAGATTTTAAAAATTTTTCTTTTTCTTCAACCAAAACTTTCTTATCCTTCAAAAGTTCTTCTTTTTCCATTAAAATCATATTCTTTTCTTCAGCTAAAGATATATTTAAACTTTTAAGCTCTTTATTTCTCAATCCTATCTTTTTGTATTCATCTATTAACTCATTAAAGATTTTAAATAATTCTTTAAATGTAAAGTCGGAAGAGTTTTCAATATTTATCTTGTCATTTTGAGTCAACCTTCCTCCTCGTTCTTCTTTTCATTACTTTGCTCCCCCTTAATCGATGCTTTCCTTTTTTTTTGTTTCTTCTTTTTTTTTTCTTTTCATCCTCATGAGTCATGAGGCATAAGTTGGGGGGGTGCATTCTTACCCTCTTTGGAGTATGATTTTTCTTCTTGATTTGATTTTTTGTAAGTTGTTTCTAATTTATCCCACACTTGCTTTACTGAAATATAGGAAGAAATTAGATTGAACTCATTTATATCCAAGGAACAATAAAAAATATTCATGACCTTAGCATTTAGTTAGATCATTTCTTTATTATGCTTATTTAATGCATTGAATGTGTGTGAGCCATCGACTTTAATTTTTCATAAATTATAATCATGTACTTGTATAAAAATTTTTATTCTAGCTTTCCAATATATATAATTAAAGCTATTAAAAAGAGGGGGTCTATTTATAGAATAACTTTCAATAAGAAAAGATTCAATTTGGTTTGTCATGATCTTTGATTCTAGACTGCTAAGTCAATAACAAATAATAGAGTACCTGTTCTGATACCAATTATTGATAAAAAAGGTAGCAATCCAAGAGAGAGGGGGGTTGAATTGAGTTCTTTAAAGATTGTAACTAATTCTAAAATTTAGATAAGTATGTGCTTCAAATTAAACTTATTTGAGTGTTTGTAAAAAGTAAACAATATGTGGCAGTAGAATAAGTAGAACTATATAAGAATTAAAATGATATAAGGCATACAAAGTAAGAGAGCAAAAGGCATAAGACAAATACAATAATTTATAGTAGTTCGGTGCAATTCTGTACCAACATCCACTCTCCAAGAGCCCATTAAAATTTTTACTATAATCTTTTTAGTTACAGCGTGTTTATTTTATTCGAGCTCACAAACAAACTTAATTGATTTTTCGGGATCAGCAATCAAAATCTAACACTGATTATTTTTTATGCTCACAATCAACCTAATTAATTTTATAGACTTATCAATTAAAATCTATAAAGTCTAATTCTAGGCTTGGACAGGCCTTTATCCTAAGTTTCTTTCTCCTAAAAAAAATTTATAAAGAAAATAAAATACAAGGATAAGAAATTAGTTCAAAATAAAAATAGAAATGAACTCTTTAAAGTACTGAGAAGTCACTAAAAATTTGCTTTTTAGATGCTTCAACTTCTCCCGAGTGATGCTTGAGAGGATGTAAAAGAAGTTAGAGAAGATTACTCTTGAAAGCTCTTAAAAATCAGTGCTCAACTTTTCTCTTTTTTTCTCTTTTTCAAGAATGTTCAATGAACCTTACTAATTTGAATGTTTTCCTCTTTAATCCCTCTAAATATTTCTTTTCAAATGATTCTTTAGCTTTTAATAGGCTTGGAAGAGGCTTGAAAATGAGTTTTGACTATTGGAGAGCTTGGAGTAGCCATTAGATCCAAAAATTAGTCATTAAAAAAATAACTGTTATTGCTATCGCTGTGAATAGAGTTGACTCCATTTTCAAGTGAGTCAGCTCAATTTGCAGGTGAGTCAGCTTGGATTGAAATCGAGTTGGTTCGATTCTAAAAATATAATTTTCTATCTTCTCTGAGAGAGTCGGCTCAGATTGAAATCGAATCGATTCAGCTCTACTCCAGTCTTCTTCCAACATATCAGAGTCGACTCAAAATCTTTCAAAGTCAGCTCCAAATCTTTCAACTTTATTTTTCTTTATATTTTGGCCTTCCAAAGCTCCAGTCTCTTATAAACTATATTTACTTCTTCTAATTTTATTTACCTTCATAATGAGCCATCCAAACTTGTGAAAATTTATTTTTTTAAGTACTTTGGCTTGGCATCTTAAGAGGATTTATTCTTAAGATAAATTTTTCATAGTGAGCATCTAAAAAATCTTATATCCAATCTTGAAATATATGATTAGTATCATAATTACTTAATGATTATATCCAAAATCCTACATCCTACATCAAAATCAATTATAGAGTCAACCACATTGCTTTCCTTTTCTTCTTATTCTAGTTGGTGATGGGGCTAATATGACTTCAGTTGCACTATCATTTCTTACTCCAACCCATTAATCTAACTTGCTATATTTGACCTTCAATAAGCAGATTTTGTATTTGGGCTCAATAGATTCTGGTTATAAATAGTTCGACTTGTTTAAACCATTTCATAATTGGGTTGAGTTCAAGTTCCAGCTCTTTGAACCATTTAACAAGTTTAACTTATTGAATAATAGGTTCGGGTTGGGTTAAGCATGCTAAGTAGGCTACCTTCTTATGAAATAGGTTAAAATGTTTTATCAGTTATATAGGTAAATAGGTTATATGACTTTATGAGTTAACTAGGTTTCTTGTTTATTAAATATGTTAAGCAAGTTGGGTCAGCTTATTTATTAAATATGGTATGTTCAACTTTCAAATCCTCACCTATTTAATAAATAGATCATATTTAGATTTGAAATTTTTTGATCTGATCCATATTTGACTCAACCCGCATATGACCCAATCTGACCTGATTGCCACCCCTCACTAATAAAAGCAATTTTGAAAAATAATAGATGAATAATGTCTCTATCTCCATACCTATTAAAAGGAAAGGATAGAGAAAATTCAAACCCCCTCCAAAATTCAAATTAGAAAAATCATAAAAAAATCTAAAATACTTAAATTTTTTTTTAAAAGGTGAACTAGATATTTTAAAATTATCTAAGTATGTTAAATATATCTATATATATTAAAGATATCTAAATATAGTATAATATATTTTCATATATCTAAAATTATGTTAGAAAAATAAAATAATATAAAGGTATCGGTTTATAATCCACACATATAAATTATTTATAGAAGAAATTTATTTATCCCTATGCAAATAATTTTAGGGAATCACAAAAATTTTAGGGAAGATTTGAAGCTGCACATGTTGAAATCATCAAAATTTGATGAACATATCTATATATGTTAAATTTAATTAAATATAGTATAAATAAATTTACAAATATCTAAAATTATTTTAGAAAAGTATAATAATAGAAAGGCATCCATTTGTAGTCCCCCCGTAGAAATTATTTTAGAGAAAAACTATTTGTTCCCATGCATTAATTATTTTAAGGACGTGTGGAAATTTTAGGGAATATTTGAAGCCATTCAGTTAGAGTCATCATGTAGAGCCCTCACGCATTGGAAGTTACTAAAAATATCAACATTTATAAGAATCTTCTTAATAATTTTTAAAAAAATTATGTAAAAAAATTTTAATCCACTCATTTAGAAGTTTGTTAGGGAAAGGAAATATTTTAGGAAGCCTACTTCTTAATATTTTTAAGAAGTGTTTATTGAAAGGCATCCATTTATACACCACACAAAGAAATTATTTTTCAAAAATAATTTGTTCATGCATAAATTATTTTAGGAAAGCATGGAAATTTTATGGAATATTTAAAGCTAGATATGTTAAAATTATCTAAGCATATTAAAACATGTCTATATATATTAAAGTAATCTAAATATATTGGAAGTTTGTTTGTAGATATCTAAAATTACTTTAAGAAAATATAATAATAGAAAGATCTCCATTCACAGTCCCCACATAAAAAATTATTTAAGAAAAAAATTATGCCGTCCATGCAAAAATTATTATAGCAAAGTGCAAAATTTATTTTGAAAGTATTTGGCTCTGGACTATATCTAAGAATTGTTCAAACCCATCAACTTGAATGAGTCCATCTGATTGTTGAAGATAAACAAATTCTTTAAGTGCACCTCATGTGCAAGAAGGATGGGAATTATATATATAGACAATTCATTGCATAACCCTTTGAGAGTAGTGTAGTAGGTTGCAATAGAATTATTGCATTCTTTGTGATTTGAGATTGCATGATGAATCTCAAATATCTAAATGGAAGCAGCCAAGAAATAGTAGAGTTGATTTTGCTGTCAGCTATGGAGAAAGGTAAAAGAAAAATTAGGATTGTAAGGTGATGATTCAATGGATGTTATGGCTCTAATACCATATCAAATTTGAGTAAAATATGTGTTGTGTACAAGAGTACAAAGGTCCAGAAAATCATGTTCTCAAGATTTTACTGCAAAAAAGAAAAAGCAAATACACATTGCAGAAACAATCTCTAATACTATTTGATATTATCTAGTATGATATATCGGCTTGAAAATTCTCCGACAATCTTTGATATTCTATGATAAATGGTATCAGCTGTAAATCGATATTCTTTAATGACTACTATGCTAATAGTTTTCACATGCTATATTGGCAAAATTATGCACGGATTCCTTGCGTATATACACTTCTAAATATATGAAATTATATAAATATCTTCGCAAAATTATTTTCTACACATATACCTTTATAAATTTACTTTTTGTACTTATAGCTGTTAAAGATATTTTAGTCATTTCAATTTTAAATGGTTCAGTTCTTACCCGCATTACATGGGTGCATATGCACAAAAAATGGAAAAAGTAGGGTATACATGGAAGTCGAGGGTTTAATATGAGGGCATATATGTGGATAGCAACTTTGCAAGGGCATTCATATAATTTTCATATATATTTAGGGAGATGTATGCTAAAAAAAAATATATTAACTGGATGAATTATTGATAGATCTTATCATCAAACTTTTGCAAATCTAATAATATGCGATGTTGGATGGAAAATACCATAATGATGAAGTAAGATGTTTGTTTATTCCAACCAAAATGGAATAATCAAGAACAAGGACTAGGATGTTCTAATGTTTGCCAATATAGCAAAAATTGAAATATTATTTCACAGCTTATTTTCAATATTTAATAACCACAATCCTAAGCTAATAATATATACCACAAAGATCTAACTAATCTCACAACACCTAATTTAACACATGAAATTTGTCATTCTTATTGATTATTACTTTGGCCTTTTATTCTAGTAGGAGGACTTGAAAATAAAAGGAGGAAAGAAAAAGATAAAAAAGAAACACGGAAGACCATCTAAGGAATATCAATCATTTTAGAAGTACGGTTATGGCCAGAGCAAGAGTGGAGAGCTTTCGTGAATCATCATTCTCTTTGGTCAATGGCGACTTTACTTTCAGCTCTGCAAATCCAGTCTCACAAGTAATACTCACATCTATGGCCGCACTAAGATCGCTGTTCGCATCTAAGTAGTGCTTGGATGTGATGGCACTAATGGCATCATTCAACGTATCAACCAAGCCAGAATACATACTTGAACAATCACTTAAACATTGACTGGTTGCATTGTCTGTTGTCTTCTTCAATAGATTGGAGATCGTCAACTCGGTGCTTGTAGCATTGGCCTTGATCAACTTGGTGGCAATGATAGCCAGTCCCTGGGTGTCAGCTAAGGCGCTTCTAGGATCGGCACTGAGAGTTGCGATGCAGAAGTTGTAGTTGATGTTAGGATTGCTTGCTGCTATTGTCTTACATGTCTCCATGACAGAGGCATTGACAAGAGATAAGCTTTGGTTAAGGGTGAGAAGGAAGCAAAGGAGAGCCACAAAAGCGGTCATTGTTTGTGGAGACGAGGAGATGGGAGAGTTTGTAGAATGGGGATGGGAGAGGATTGTTTTATAGTAAATTTTTGTGATGAAAAAGGAGAGTTTCCATTCCTGGTACTTTTCCATATGTAGATCGAGGAAGATATTAATAGATTTATCCATAAGAAAAAAAAAATACTATATCACTAGTATATCCCAAATTAAAGAGCATTTGGACTTAGAGACAACTTTCTAACATTTATAAAATATTTTCCACCATGCAGAAATATCTGAATTATTCTAGGAAATGTAGGGTCATTTCTTTAGTTATTTAACAAATGCAGAAATTAATTTTTATTGAGACCTATATAAAACACACATTATTTTGGAGATGTAGAAATTTTGGAAAATATTTGAATCCATCCATTTAAATTTCCAATACATCGAAAGCTATTAGAAATATCACATTGGACTCTTCTTAATTGTTTTTGAAAAAAAAAGTTATAAGGAAATTTATTTGAAGCTTTCCATTTAGAAATTTCGTGGACGAAAATTTTTTTTAGAATGCGAGCCTCTTAATTAATTAAAAATATTTTCTTCTACCCAATTTTTAAAATTATTTTAGGAAATACAGAAATCTTATTAATTATTATAGGAAATGTAGAAACTCTTATTAATTTTTTTTATGGAGCCCTATTGGCATGCAAAAAAAAATTTAAAAATATGTATGCCAATCGAGCAAAAAATTCTTAATCATTTTAAGGAATATAGAAACTCTTATTAATTATTTTATGAAATATAGAAACAGTTCTTAATTTTTTTTCCTGAGCTCTATTTAAATTTAACACATGAAAAAATTGAAAATAAATAACCTTCCAGTCAATGTCATGATGATCTAATTAATTGGAAGGGTTAGAATGCTAGTCGATGTCATGGATGGTCATTACTTATTAAATACATTCCAGTTATAAGTTGTTTCTCAATCTATTTTTCAAGAAATTAATAAGAGAAATATATATGGAAATATATAAAATTATTTTAGAAAAAAATTATAATAGAAAGGCATTGATTGATAGTCACCATAAAAAAATTATTATTATTTCTTATCAAAAAATAAGAAATTATTATTGTAAAAAATTATTCATCCACATAAATTATTTTTGAGAAGTACAGATATTTTAGAAAATATTTGAAGCCATCCATTTAGAGTTCCCACATAGTGTCCTCATGCAAATTAGAAATATAGCCATGCACTAAAATCTTCTCAGTTATATTTGAAAAAATTTTTGAAAAAAAAATTATTTGAAGCCATCCGTTTATAAATTTCTTGGAGGAGAAGAATTATTTTAGGAAGCCTACTTCTCTTTTATTTAGAAAATATTTTATTTATGGAGAAATTTCTTACTTATTCTAAAAAATACTGAATCTCTTAGTAATTATTTTAAAAAATACAGAAACTTTTCCTTTTTAATGTTTGCCAAGCCCTATTTAGGAAACATACAAATTATTTTGAGGACGTAGAATTTTTAGAGAATGTTTGAATTCATCCATTTAGAGTCCCCATGCATCGGAAGACGTTAGAAATATCACGAGGAACTAGACTCATCTTAATTACTTCAGGAATAAAGTTATGAGGAAAAATTATTTGAAGTCATCCATTTAGAAATTTCCTAGGGGAAAATTTATTTCGGAAAAACTGCTTCTTAATTATTTTAAAAAATATTTTCTTCTGCTCAGTTATTTTAGGAAATGTAGAAATTTTATTAATTATTTTAGATAATATAGAAACTCTTCTTAATTATTTTATACTAAGCCCTATGAACACGTGAAAAAATCCTCAAAGAATTGCCTTCCAGTCAATCTCACGGTGATCAAAGTGATCACTGGAAGGGTTAGAGTGCCAGTTGATGTCAACGAATGGTTACTAATTACTAAATATATTCCACTTATAATTTATTTCTCGTTCTGTTTTTCAAAAAAAATTATTTATTTTTCTATTATATAAATTTATATTTATATCTTCAATATCTCCTAACTCATCGCTCATGAGTATCGTTCTTACCACTGCGGGAAAAAAAAAGAGAATAGTGACTTTTATTTGGCGATGCTAGATGAAAGCGTAGTAAGTGTGTAAAACGGTGTTGCAAATTAACCGATCAAATCTAACTCTTAACGACGGTTGTTAGCATGATGAAATTTCTTAATCTTAACTACGATTATAAACGTCATCAAAGGTCAGTATTTCAAATTGGACGATGGTGATGAACGTCATCGGACTCCAATCCTCCGCGTCGCCGAACTCCAAGCCCCGTCTGGACTACCCCTGGCTTCCCCTAACCCTGCTCGGTTTCCCAAACCATCGACGTAAGAAGCCTCTCTACTTCTTCTTCATATCCATATCTCCTTCCTCTCCGTCGATTTCTCTTGTTTTCGATCTCCGATCTTTTAGCTACCTTTTATTTTTATTTTTTCTGTTTTTATCTTTATTGATGAAATCTAGGGATTCGATCTGTGAATGAGTGAGATCCTGTTGTGTGAGTTCTCCGATTAGTTGCTACGGACTCAGAATTACTCCGATCTCTTGTTTTGGTGAGGTTTTTCTATTCTTCTGTGGATTTAGAAGATTTATCTTGGATTGATGTTATTATTCTTCTTCCTTTGGTGTTCTTATGCCTGTTTACCTTTGTGGTAGCATCCGATTAGGGCTATTGTGCTCTAGTTCTTTAGTATGCTGAGAGTTCATAGGGCATTTAGGCTATCGAAGCTTGTTTTGGTTTCTATTCTTGGCCGATTGAGTACTTTTTCATTGTTATATTTTATAGATAACAATCAACAATTTTGGAAGATATATGAGACTTCATATTTGAAACATACAGTAAAATTTATTTTGCTATACTCTTTGATTGTGTTTTATATTGACAACAGATTCAATATATGCCTTGATTTCTGAATTTCCATGAACCGAGGTTTCATTTGCTACTTTTAGATGGATATCTGTGGATTTCTATCCTGGTATTAGGAGCCATGCTTGTTTTCCATAAACTATCTTTATGCATTACATGGTTTTTGGACTGTCTAGGTTTAGATTTATGGTTTCTTGATATGACCCTGGGAAAACTCTGATTGGTGGTGTTCTTTTGATGGTTCGGAAGAGTTAAATTGGGGTTTAGTTGTGATGGAACTGTTGTGTTTGACACGATGCAGAGCTGGAGCTATGTAATTACTACTGCTCTATGTTACTTATATAAACTCTTGCGACAGCAGTCAATAGTTTTGTATTTAGAATATTGATGGTGAGCGGTGCATTGGGGTTACTATGGTAATGTTATTATTGCCTTCTAACTCAATTGTATCATACTCCGCCAGTTACTATCACCCACTGACTCAGAAATTTACATTCTCCATTGCACTTTGAAGCTTGAAGAATTAAGAATACTTCTTTTATCCTTTATTAACCAAAATATTTTATGCTTATGCATTTGACTTACAGATCCCAATTCCTACATACATTGTCATTCTTTAACAAAATTCACCACTATTGATTTCAGTGCTAGCAGTCTTTATTTGCATCATCTCATTATTGTAGTTAATATTTTTATTTACTCTAATTAAATGTCCATGTATTTTTCATGTAATTGTGTTGCATGGAACATATATTGCTTCATGCTCTGTTTGTGCGGTACATATTGAATATAATGATAAACCTAATTATTTGGGTCTAATTGATATTTGCTTTACAAATCCATATTTGCAAATCATTTATATTCAGGATCACGTCCATTATCATCCCAAGCTGTTCCAGATCTTGTTTACGAGTAGCTTCCATGTTTTAGTCTTTTTCTGCCTTGGTGTGATCTGAGCTCTTCTACCTGTTGGGACTTCCCCAGATTTTAGCTGCACATACCCATACCTCTTCATTTGATTCTTCATTATATTTACTCACCTATAGTTACTTCCAGGCTCTTGCTATTCGGCATGCACATGTAGTTTTCGCCTATAAGCTGATCCAAGAATGTCTCACTCTGTATCCATATTAACTTTGATTATCTTTGTAATTTTCTCTTACATTGCACTTATTTTTTTAATCTTTTGGAAGCTTGATGGTGCCAATTGATGTCACGGATGTGGGTCTAAGAGCCTGTAGTTGGTTCAAGCCAATGTCCACTAGCTACATTGTACATTTACATAATGAATATTTAAGAAACTATCCTTGTCCAATAGGGGAGGTGTTCTGAATAAGGGGGTTTTTGTCACATTGAAAGCATTGAATGTTGGGATTCTGTACAGTGTTGGAAAAGAATGTGTTTACTTATGTTGATACGGTTTCTAATCTACCCATATCCTTGGGTAGCCGAAGAAAATAGATTCGGATTGTATCTTTCACACCAAAGAATGATTGATCTTCTTTCATGATGTGGACATTTTATGTTATCAGGCATCACAAAAATTTGTTCTAGATAGCTAATTGTCTAATAGTATGATGTATGATGAATTGCATTAGAATTGTAAAATTAGAAATTATTACTTCGGGTATAATTTTCAAAGACATGATTTTATAAGATACATGCAAGGTGTCAATGCTCATGAAGCCAATATTTGACTTGTATCTCTTGTATTGGAGTATCTTCCTTTTTTTAAAAAAAAAAATTTGGTGAGAATGCTCTTGCAGGAGCATAATACATCCTTGTGGCTACAAGAAGGCACTAGTCTTCCAGAACCTTATTTTAAGACTTAATTACAAATGATAAAAGCCTCATCCAAGTCAATATCTCCTGCTCTATATTGTATAATGATATATCTTGTATCATATATCATATATTGGATCATATATTATATAACATATACTTTTTTTCTATAGATAGAAGAGCATGGGAGGGGCCCCGGTAAGGTTGAGTTCTATAGAATGACTCATATGCATCGAGGTGGTAGCTTTGTACAAGAGGAGTCCAGAGAACTAATCGTATGTATTGATTTATTTATTAAATAATTTATATTATAATTTTTTATTATTAATATATAGATCTGTTCTTTAATATATAGGATAGGGCAATCACACTTATTGCAGAGCGTATCAGCGAGTCATCATCATCTGCGGAGTGCAGTAGCGTCGAGGACCAGGTGTTTACTAAGCTTATGGGACCAGAGCATTATGGCAGAATAAGAGATTATGGAGTTGGAGTTATCCCCACTCAGTTATCTGCAGTGAGCAGATATACTCAAGAGTGTAGACAGAACAACAGCACTGCAGAGGTCCATAGGCTAGAGACACAGATACAGGAGATGAGTCAGAGACATTACTTACAGATAGAGGAGCTAAGACGGAGCTATCAGACAGAGATCGTGTCATTGAGGACTCAGATGGATCAGATTACATCTTTTTTATGTGGTTTTGCCTCGCATCAGGTAATTAGCTATATATGATTTTTAGATTTTATATTATTTTCATGTATATCTTTATTGTATAGGCTTTATGAGTTGTATGTACTAATTTCTATATTCTCTACTTAGTAAGCTTTTTTCTATTCCTTACAGGGTCCCAATACTTTCAGTAGTCGCTGAGATGATGATACCATGCACAAGTGATAGATCTCCCCCTTTTTTTTTAGAATGGGTTCTACTTGAATTCCCTCTTGTTCAGTTTGAGCTTTTAGTTTAGGGCTTATAATTTTGGTTTCATTTATTATGGGTTCTTTTGGGTGTAGCTTCGAGGTAATCCGGGTCTAGGCATGATGGATATGGTGGTTTGTTATGATTGATTAATAGATATCCTTTTAAGAGCATATCTTTCTCTTTTGAACTTCGAACTGAATGAAATGGATTTTATTTTATTTACTTCAAATGGCCTGAGCGATTGTCGGTTTTATGATAGATCATGCACAAATTATGTTGTCCATTTAGATTTTTTGGGTGGTTGAAGATCTTAGAATGCTGGTATCTTCTTTTAGCTTTTATTATGGTAATCATCTCCCACCTGGTATAAGCTTTCTATTTGGGTTACATCTTATATCCAACAGACTGGCAACATCTGCTTTATGTAAAGTATGTTCAGTCCGACGTTTCATTTGGTTGCTAAAACAATCTCTTCTTGCTGATCTATTATGATGCATAGGTTGGATTTTATCATTTGCTATTGGATTGTTATTTTGCCGTTGATCAAGCCTCAGTGGTTGCCGATATTCTGTGATGTGATGTTGCAGGGTCTTTTTTTTTATAATTTTTTTGGTGTCTGTGTGTGTGTGTGTGTATTAGGGGATGGGGGTGGTGTTTACAAGAAATTTATATTCTTTACATTTTCTAGCTTCTATCATGCAGCTTGTAATGGTGGAGCTGGAAATATTTTGAACAGTGTTTATGCATCGTTCATTGATTTTGCTGATGAAATTGGAAGTTTTTTTGCTTTATTATGCTATGGTGATTCATGCAAACGAACTTGTAATGTTATAGCATCACAGCCAGGTTAAGATTTCGATCATATGTTGATGAAATTGGATTCCTTTGTTTTGTCGATATTGGCTGCTTTACTGCTTCTAAAGCAGATGACCTTTCAGGGAGCTCCACTTGTGTTGAATCACATTTTTTATTTGAAATAACAACGAAACAACTCTGCTGGGACCTTGGAAGACAGACGTTCTTCCCGTGATGGATTAATATGTCACTCAAAACGGACCATATACAGGTATGACCAAGAGAGAAGGTCATATTCATTGAAATTAATATGTCACTCAAAACGGACCATACATTAAATACTGTCACATAGGGGCTTGTTAATTTGTTCTCAGTAGATCTGGATCTTGATGTAACCAAACTCTTGACTTGGTCGCTACGTGAGAAGAACATGTTTGTCGAACATGTTAAACAGCAGTTATTATTTTTATCATTGTTACCATCGCTTAGGGAGCTAGATTTGTTTGAAAAGGATATTAGCAATCATAAGTGCTCATATTATTGGTGGTATTGCTTATTTTTCTGTGCTTGTGAATTTCAAATATCAGCATCATATATTACGTTGTGCATCACAGGCATGATGAGCTAATTTAGTCCAATTGGTGTTTATAAGTACTCAGTTCAATTCATTTGCCACTAACTCTTGCTTCACAGGTTTCAGTCTTCAGTTATTAATTCACTGAGATTCACTGAGATAAGAAAATAAATCTAGGACTTTTTTCCCAAACTAGACATCAGTACAGTTTATATTGTCTCTGTGCCAACCCGAAGTTCGCACGTAAGCAGAGAGATACTTTCTAATACCCAGAATCATTAATCAGATAATTGAATTTGCAGCAAGATACAAATCCAACCTCTCAATCTATTAATACTCTGATCGGTGCATGACTTCCAAGCCACTCGCTCCTGATGCATGAATTTCCATGATTCTATATTTTTTTTTGATATTTTTTGTTTAAAAAACCTTTGTGACACTTATAATGGTCGCAAATGACCATGGTGTCATGTTTTCCAACGATGGAAATAAATGTTGCAGAAAACCATGTTAGCCGCGCTCATCTACGTCGTTAGATACCACTGAGACGATCCTTTCTGCTGGACCCCGACGGCGTTTAAAAAGATGAAAAAGCCTATAATTTTGTCACCATTCTACAAGCGTCGTCGGACTCCAAAGATGGTTTCCCACTCCTGCATAGTTGGTGCGCACCTGACGTTTTGAAAAACGTCGTGGACCCATTTAACAAGCGTTTATTTGCGTTGCCAAAAGTCAAAAATAACGTTGCCTATTACATATTTTCCTGTAGTGTATATAGTATATTAAACTAGAGTATTCAGCATGTTATTAGTAGTAAATAAGGGCAATGCATTCGTTATGATGTCCCTTTAATAATCAACCATCATTAGTTATCTGGGCATTTCCTAGAGTTGTAACTTAAATGGACTAATAATTGTTATTATGAAAAAAATATTTGGGTTCATGACAAAAGCCACCCATAGGATGGTTGTTTTATGTACCACCTGCCTGCCACTTTGTTCAAATGTGAATTACAGTTTTACACCAATCTGCATCAAAGCAATACAATTTCAATAGTAGTTTCATTTAGTAAAATTCTTTTCTAGCTCAATATCTCATCAATGTTCATCACAATACCCTGCATCCCACCTCCTAGGCCCACACTTATCTAGATTGAGAAGTAAGTGAAGTGTAAGGCACTCTACTCCCTATGGTGTGACAACCTAGTCTTGTTTGGACCTGGTCCATTTGACGGGCCCAAACATCGGAAGCAGCCCAATAGACAAAAAAAATCGATGGGAAGAAGACTCTCCCTTCCTCCGGACTTCACCGGATGGCGATCTATGCCGAGAGGGACTCCAACACCTCCCCTCTGCTCTATTTAAGGATCCTCAGCCTTCTCTTTCCCTCCCACATCGAAGAATTCGAAGTTCACCAGAGTTCTCTTCTTCTTTTTGAAAGCTTAGTGGACTTCTTTTCCCATCTTCCTCAGCCACTATAGCCCTTGTTCTGATTGGCTATTAATTGTATTTCTTTAAAAAACTAGAGCCCTATTTTTCCCCTAGTTGTTTTTCCTTTCTTGCTTGATTTTTTTGGTGCCGATAGTCACTGATACCCTTTGGTTGGGGGAGCTTTAGCCATGCCACTGAGGCCCTGACCATCCCCACCACAACCACTTAGGCTGTGCCATCTTTTCTGGAGAAAGAACAAGTCTCCTAATCTACCAAGAAGAAAAAAAAGAAAAAGAAGAAGAACAAAAAAGAAAAGAATAGAAGAAAGAGAGAATAGAGATTTTCTCTCTCTTCTATTCCTCTTTCTTCTCTAATTTCTCTCTCCTTTCTATTTCATATCTCTACAAGTTTCTCTCTCTATAACTTTCTCTCTTTTAAGATTTTTTGGATCTTCGAGAAGACTATCTCAATGAGTTTTATTGACCTTTGTAAAGGGATCCTGATCCATGGTTGCCGAGTAAGATACCAGAACCCATCCTGGCAAAACTAGATCTACTAAATTTGATTATCCTTGTTTTCTGTTTAAGCATATGTATACTGGTTCAATCATGATTTGATGAAATTATCTTGCTTAAATTAATTAGGATGTTAGTCATTACCATTTGGCCAGTTTTTGTGAGTTTCAAAATTTAGGATTTTTAGTCTTAATATAATCATGATTAAATCTTGATAAAAGTATGATTTTGGATATCAAGTTTGAAAAAAAATTTTAGAAAGGTCATTGGTTGTGCAAGACTAAGACACCTCCATATCGGATAAAAATGGCTACTTGAGATGATGCTAGAGAGATATCAAACCAATAGGATAGCAGCACTCCTCAATGGATTGGTGGCATCCCTCTAGGAATGCTCAAACTGAGCAACATGAAACCGATGCTAGAGAGATATCAAACTAATAGGATAGCAGCACTCCTTAGTGGGTTGGTGGCATCCCTTTAGGAATGCTCAGACTGAGCAACAAGAAACCAAATATGGCCTAACTAACACAAATATTAGTTGGTTTAATGCAATTGCAACAGCAATTTTAGCTACGGTTACTACAACAATAGTTGCAGCCATAGTTACTGCAATAGCAAGTGTAACAATAAATACCACGATCATATGAAGAGTAGTAGAAGCAATGAAATAATACTATAGAATTTAAAAAATCTTCTCCACAGGCTTTCAAGGGAGGTACAGAAGCTTTTGAAGCTAAAATTGCCTTATGGAGATGGAGAAAGTATTTACTTTTAAGAGATGCCATAATGATGAAAAGATCTTATATGCAATGTATATGTTACAAGATGAGACATTCAATTGGTGGCAGAGATTGAAACACACATATAAACAAAATAGGAAATAACTCATTTAGGAGAGATTCCAAAGGATATTTTATGGCCAGTGCTTTTCTCAAATTATAAGGACTTAGAAGGAGTAGAAATTTATTTATTTGAAACAAAGGAGTATAATTGTTATAGAATATAAAGCTAAATTTATGAAGCATGCCAAATTTGTAATAAGTTGGTCAAGGATGAGTATGATCCAATGCATAAATTTGATATAGAACTGAGGATAGAATTTAGAAAATAATTGTGCCATATGAATTACTACTTATGCAGATGTGGTGAATAAAGTACTGATAATTGAAAGAGAAGTCTATAAAGAATGTACAGAAAAAAAAAAAAAATCAAATGAAGAGATATAAGCCAAATGATTCTAAAGGATATAGTGACCAAAATACTGAGGGTTTGAATCAGAGATCAGTAAGTGAAAACTCTTGACTAGTTGATAGCATCAAATGTTCTTATTATGATAAAACTCATGCTGATAATGAAAACAGTTGGACCATTGATGCTTGCTTTAAATGTGGTAAGATAGACTACAAAATAGTTTAATATCCATAAAGAATAAAGAGTCAGCCTACCTTGATAGCTGAACAAAATAAGAATGGAAACCTAATAATTCGGATCCAAGGAAGGGCCTATATTTTTATACAACAAGATGCATAGACTTTCGATGCAATGGTAATGAACTCTAAGACTAATTTCATTCATAAGGTAAGTAATGATTTACCCTCTCTAGATTTTTCATTTATACAATATTATTTTGAATATCAAATAAATTACAAATTGATTATATATGATCTACGAATCTTACAAAAATATGTTTTGAATGGGAATTGATATGGAATCTTAAAATAATATTTCTTGGACTATTACTATAATCATTTATTGATTTGAAATCATATATGTATATTCTGATTAGATAATTAAATATATATTATTTTGAAAATTTTTTTTTGATATGTATCATATTTGGAGTCTTAGACTAATTATATTTTGAATTCTGCCAATTAGGAGCTATGCGTTGGCACTCTGAGCTTATGATTTTATTTTTGATCCGACATAAGTTATAAGGATAATATTCTAGCTCTGCCATAGGATATAAGAGTGGTATATTCCAGTCTGGCCATAGGATATAAGTATACTATTACGGCCTTGTCACAGGGTATAGTGTGGTATTCTAGTCCAGTTATAGGATATAAGTATAGTATTCCGGCCCATATTAGGATATAAGTATGGTCATAGTTAAAGGCTGATGAGTTGAATGAAATTTTTTTAAAATCAGATTATTCAATATGATTAGTTTCAAATTAGATTTATGATTGTATATGTGAATATTTCAAAGATATTGGAATTACCGAGTTTGTGTTTTGAAAATAAATTTGATTTTATTTGTATTATGATTAATGATACATTATATTTTAACTATCGCTTCTTTTGTTCTCATATAAATAATCTAGTTAAGATATTCATTACTTACTGATCTGTCAAGCTCATTATTTTCTCTTTATTTCTTTTTTAGATTTATATGCTTAGTTTTGAATAAGGGCACTATTTTGGAAGTGAGATTATATTGAGATTTCTTACATGCTTGTAGGAAGAGTTCTCCATGAAAATATGATGGTTGCCATGATCCTTAGTTCATGATTTCAGATTTGAGGCATGACAATTATTATGGCATTAGAGCATAAGTGGATTGAAGGAAATCCAGGTGATCGGCATGCTGAAATTTCATCTCATGAAACTAGGGCAGTGAAAGCATAAATTAAAACTATTTTAATTTATGGCATGCAGAAGGATCTAATTGTAAAATCACCTAAGAATCTAGTTTAGACATGCATGAAAAGTATTCAGATCTAAAAAATAGAAATAAAAAAGTAGGAAAGATCGATTACCTTAATCACTTTTCCATCTTCCTATCGGATCGGATCCTGCGGAAGTCCAGGATTTCTGATGTAGCCGCGTAAACGTCCGACCTCTGTTGGTATCTATATAAAAATAATTTGATTGGAGCATTGAGGTGACTGAAGTACTACAACCTTACAGACCTCACTCCTTTACTTGGACCCGGACTCCTTCAATATCTTGAAGAATAGGGCTGCAGCACGATCTCATCGTGCTAATCTGCTCTAATCAGATCAAAACCACCATGAAGAGAAGAAGAATCTTTTTTTTTCTCTTCCTCTCTCTCTAAACTCTCCTTTCAGATCTGATCTAGAGGATATGAGGCATTAGGACATGATAGAAGGGAGATTGGGTGTTGGAGTTGAGACATGCGGCAAGAAAGAAAAGATCCCATCTAATTTTCAGCGCACGCAATTTCTTCCTAATGTTTTGTCACACAAATACATCAGCCCAATGCCCTTCCTTAATGGATTTTGTCCTCTTCCTTATTTGAATCAAATTCAAATAAGAAGAAAGGACCAAAATTGGAAAGGATGACTCATAGAGGAGGGGCACCAACTATTGGCGTCCCCTTTTCTTTCATGCACGCTCCACCTTCTCTTCAGATTTTTGTCATACAAAATCTCAATTTCCACACCCACTTCTAGATAAAGATAGTCTCTATTTGAATCAAATTCAAAAATAGGATAAAAGATATGGATGTGAGAGAGTCCCAGATGAGAGGGGCACCACTATTGGCACCCCCTCTCTATTCACACATGCAAGAAAAAGAGGGCAGCACTTCAGCACCCCTCTCTCCACGTTTTAGTCAGTAAATCAGAGAGAGAAGCCCAAAAAAAGTGGGCTTAGGTGGTCTTCTTTAGTTGGATCCAATTTAGGTTCAAACCAAATCCAATTCGAGCCCAATTCGAATCTAATTCGAAAAGGCTGTCAATCCTGATCTAATCAAGATTATAATCCAAGTCCTACTTGGATAATTAAATTCAATTAACTTTAAATTAAGTCAAATCTAATTAAATTGAATCTAATTTAAACTAATTAGAGCTTGATCCATAATTCAATAAGGTCCAATTATATTGCAACACTTACAATTAAGTCCTTATGCTAACAATTATCAGTTTTTTTATTTGCAACTCTTTACAAATTGATCCAAGTCATCAATCTAACCGATAACTTAATCATGATCTAATCTATTGATCGAAATGAGCTTCTTTTGTATATGACTTCTCAGATTCTATTCTGTCTGATATTGAGATATACTATGATCTCCATCACCGTATCATCGAAACTCCTTTCGATGGACGGAAACAATTCCATCTCACCCCATCAAGGATTGTTGATCCAAAAATGATCCTATGAGTTCTCATGATCCACCAATGATGTCTAACAGCACGTAGTAGCAATCCAACAGAGCAGAAGGATGAATCTTTCGATATAATTATCGTATAATCAAGTTCCTCTATCAAGAATTTCGATAGGATGCACATCATGGAACCTCGTCAAACCCCAAGCATCCATTGTTAGATGTGTGCCCTAGAAATGAATTGTTGGATGGTACATTTTATAATTTTAGGGCAAAACTTTATACTTGTAAATCATTTATCATTAATAAAAGATAATTTGATTTCAATCATGTCTGTGTCTATGATTTGTCCTAAAAATTAATAAAGATGATCTTGTATATTCTCAAGGTATTGAGAATTTGAGACATGCATTAATTAGTGGTTAGTTTCTAAATGCTCTCGATCGAAGGATCACCATGAGAACAGTGATCAATCCATTTGAGATTGATGTACGGATCACCTCCCTTTTTGGGCAAATGAATCTCAAGTCTGTGGTGTAGGGACACTGGGGTGAGAGTGCGGTGGTTGTTAGGAAACAACTTGCACTAAGTGGTGGTTGTTAGGAAACAACTTGCACTAAGCATGGCCAACATGAGAAACTACTTGGATGTCTACTCATTCATTAATGATCTTCTTGATGCTGTAGTGGTGTGAGTGGTCTTTTGACCTGCAGTGTCCTTGATTATTCATAGGGAGGTTACTAAGTTTGACTGCACATTTTCTTGGTCCCTAGCTATTTGGATCCTTATTGTGTATGTTGGCTACAATAAGTTCAGATTCATTGTTTGGAGTAGGATGCATCTAGATGAAATCTATTGATCTTGATAGAAAAAGAAAAGTCTTATATAATTCATGAAATTGAGTTCAAAAAGTCTTTAGCCAAGGCAAGTGTGGATAGTGAAAAAAAATTTTCACGAGATTCATAAATAAACTCGAGTCGAGCCAATCTTACATGTGACTGACGATGAGATTTGATGAGTTCTCCATAACCTCTGTCAAGTCGGGACTCATGATTGAATCACACGATATCTACATCTAGGATTTCATACTTTCATTCTATTGGGTTGCCACTACATACTGCTAGGTATCACTGACGGATTGTGAAACTCATCGGGTGTCATCTTGATGATGATGACTCTTGAAGGACAGAGTTGAAATTTTTCAACCCATCAAAAAGAGTTTCGATGATATTATGATGGAGATCACAAAATATCTCACTACCAAATAGAATGAAACCTATGGAGTCACACACAAAAGTGGTTCTTGTTCGATCAGATGGCTGATCGATGATTATGAATCATTGAAGGGTAAAATCATCAATTTGACTGATGATTAATCTTGTGCAAAAGTTATAATTACGTAATTCACTAAGTGTCAGTGAATCATAGAAGGATTTATTAGCAATTGGATTGCTAATTGACTCAATTTGATTGAGCAATTGAGATTCAGATCAAGTCTAATTGAATTGGATTCAATTTGACTAAGTTTGGGTTTGATTAGATCGAGCCTAATTGTGAGGGAGATTAATTTTTGATTTGATCAAGACTTGGATTCAGTTAATTTTTAATAAGATTAAGATTTAATTGAGGATATTAAATTTTTAATTTGATTAGGTTCCTTTTTCTTATTTGGATCAAATCGAATCGGATTCAGTTTAATTCAAATTTGAAAACCCTAGAGTCCATTGGAGTTGGGACTCTCTCTCCACCTCCCTCCCTTTGATTTTCACACCCAATTTTTTAGGGCAAAAAGGTTTTGGTGTGAGAAATATTTTGCATGAGGTTTTTGAGCACAGGTATGAGCAAGAGAGGATGTTTTGGTAGGTTTTTGGTTGATGACTCATCCACCTTATCTTTTGATCTCTTTCCTAGTTTGAATTTAATTCAAATCAAAGAATAGAGATAAGAAGAAAATCTAATCTATGTTTATGGCAACTAGGTGGTGCCAACAACCAGATTCCTCTCTTTGGCATGGAGTAATATGGGCGTGAGAAATCAAATCTGATTTCTCACGCCAATTGCTTGCCACATATGATTTGATTTCTCACGCCAATTGCTTGCCACATATTTTTTGATGCTAAAAAATTATTTGACGTATGAAAGTTGGCACCCCATCTCCCAAGAAACCCTAGTCCTTCCTCTTATATATAGGGATTAGTTTTAGACCCTATGTGATAGAGAAAATCAAAAAAATTTAGAAAAAAATTATTTTAAAAAATCTAAGTCCTCTTCCTCCTTTTCTTCCTCTTCGTTCTCCCTAGTTCTCAAGAGAGTCTGTGAGATTTGTGAGAGAACAACCTCAGCCATCAAAGAAGAGTCTTCTGTAAGGAAGCTAGTACCCTGGTGAAGACACCTACCTCTAGTTAGAATGAGTCATCATGTGGATATCTGTGGAGGTCGGATGCCTATGCGGCTAAAAGAACCCATTCAAATCCATGATCATCAGCTGCAGTGTAGATCGACCTGCACAAAGGTATTGAGATTCGATCTCAATAATTTTTTTTATATTTTTAGATTATGTACATGTCATAGATCCAAGAGCTCGGGTAGTATAGATTAGATCTTTTGCATGTGGGATTAAAGAGATTTAACCTAGATCTATTTTCCACTACTATCAAAAATTATTTTGAAATTCATACGTGCAATCTATCCGATTTTTCTAACAGTGGTATCAGAGCTAAATTTTTTTTGACATATATAATCTAATTTTTGATTTAGATCTAAAAATATGAGTAGTTTAAAATTGATCTTGTGCTGATATAAGGCTGTCCTGATATTGGATTAACCTCCTATATTGAAAAGGTTGTCCTAGCACAAAATTGATAGTTTTCAAAAAGCTATTTTTAAAACCTTTAAATCAATATTTTAGATCTAAAATCAGATATATTTAATCATGTAAGATCTAAAATTAGAATGATTAAAAGTTCGTATCAGATTGATATAATGTTATCCTGATATAGGGTTTATCCCCTATATTGAAAAGGTTGTCCTAGTGTGATGCGAATCGATTTTTAAAAAAATAATTGTAAAATATTTTAATCATTATTTTAGATCTAATTTTACATGTATGAGATATGTGTTTATTAGTTTTAAATCTGAAACTTAATATATATATGTCATATATGGTTGTAGTTTAGATCTAAAACTGCATGCATGTGAGACATGTTTTAAATATAGATCCTTTAATACATATATTAGATATGTATTTTGATTTATTTTAGATCTAGATATTTATACATATATTAATATATATTTTTGATTAATTTTAGATTTGAAAATGATATATATGATACATGGTTTGTACATCTATGGTCTAAAACTTACTTTTCAATCAAACTCTAGATCTAAAACCATAGGATCTTTTATTACATGGTAAAGTTGTTTAGATTTGAAATTTATTTCTTATCTAAATTAGAACTTTAAATGATACAAAAAAATATGAAAATATAAAATTATATTTAATACAATATTAATTGGTTTAGATTAAAAATTGCTTTGACATCTAAACTGAACCCATGTCCATAATGCACTTAATTAAGAATTAAGATTTGAAATTAAAGGACCTAAAATTATGAATTTAAGATCTAAATTTTAATTGCATAAAATATGAGTTTGGGTATGGGTTGAATCAATTAGGTCTAGAGATTAAACTACAATAGGGTCTATGATTAGGTCAGGTTAGAACCATTTTTTCAATTTTGAATAGTTGATCGAACCCAATCAGATATTGATGGGTTTGGATCAATAGGGGCTCAAAATTGAGATTAGTTATAGTTGGTCAATCGATTCATACTTGATGTGAATTGATTATCTCAAGATTGATTTTGGCTCCTTGGTTCGAGCTTGAATAACTAAGTCAATGAATTTGATTCTAATATACTATTTGGTGTCTAAGATAAGTTTGGCATTATTGATTGATGGTTTTTAATTGGGAGCTACTCGCATAGATGGTGTCTATGGTGAGTTAATGATACATCCCTCCCATTGATCTCACTTACCTGGTCATTTGGTCGATTATGGATTGAGTCTGGTTGATTAGTGATTCGTGTTCACCCATACTAGCTAGGTGGATCAGACATAAGATAGGTTGATCTAAACCAGTTTAGTCATTATAGTTAATGTATGTGACTAAGTAGATGAGACCTAAATTAAATCTCCTCAATTGAATATTAAGTCTAGTGATATTTCACTATTGTAGAGATGCGGGTGCCTTTTTTGACGTAGATCATTTTCGACTGGTTACAATGGTTCGGTTGCATCGAAAAGGCACAACCACTTTATTGACATCTGATGTCCCAGAGTTGAGATGGAGTTGGACCTAATAACTATTGAGGGATCCAATGATGGCTCTGCACCCATTGGTGAATGGTGGATCTGACTTAACTAAGAAATATGCTAATAACTCTTAGGAGAAAACATAGGACTTAGAGACCGAATATGCTGTATCTTACTTGGTGAAGCAATGGACAAGGTATTGTCCACTCATTGGTTCATGTGTCGCCAATAACTGTTAGATGAGGTGCATACGGATCAGTGAAAATGTAGTACCCATTAAAAACTGATTGCATATAGGTTTTCATTTCTCTACCTGAGGAGTGTGGAAGATTCAAGAAAATAGTAGAAACCTTATTTATTTTTAAAGTCCCTAGAACAACTTTAATCAAATACAAACATCTAATTAGAAACTACTCTCTCTATAGATAGCCATATCGAGTTCCAACCCACTAGCCCAAATTCTTGACACTGATAGGTTGATCGAGTCTAATCACAATGACTGGCTCTGAAACTTGAGATTAGATCTCAGTTCTGAGAAATTGACTCATGTCTTTAACCAGGATGAGCTTTCTGAAAGCACATCTGATTTGCTCATTATTGAACCTAATCTAATAGTTTTCTCTTCTTCTAGTTAGGTTCTAGACTCTGATTTGAGTGCACACTTGTGCACTTCTATGCGGGGTCTAAAGGAAGTTAGAGGGCTGAGAAAAGGTGAAATTACTCTCCGAGTCAGCAATGGGGTAAAAGTTGCTGCCATAACCGTCAGAATCTATTCTTTGCAATTACCATCAGAATTTAATTTAATTTTAAAGAATTATTATTATATTTTTGTAGTCAGTAGAATTTGATTTCTGTATCTATACTGGCATAGGATAATTATAATTTTTATTTTAATAAAGACTTGTACATAATTTATTTGAAAAATAAATATGTTGCACATGCCCATTTGATAGACGGTCTTTATTATTTGCATGTGGATGCAAGTGTTAATGTTAATGAGCAAATAGTGAATACCATAGGGTTTAGGAGACCTGAAGATAGGATCAGCCAAAAGTATTTGTGGCATCTTAGGCTAGGTCATATCGGAGAGGATAGACTCAACAAACTGAAGAAAGATGGTCTTCTCAGACCATTGACTTTCGAGTCTTATCCGATTTGTGAGTCATGTCTTCAAAAAAAAAAAGACTAAGCTGCCCTTTGTGGGATAAGGGGAAGGGTCACTAAGATATTAGCCCTGGTGCACACTTGTTGCTTCTTAGATTGATTTTGATGATTACAAAGCAGTTGAAGGGGTACTAATATTTCTCACTTGAAAAAGACTTATTGCTCTTCAGGGGCAAAATTATAATTTTATCAAAACTCTGATTTGAAAGTATCAAATGATAGAACAAAAGATTTGTGATCCACTGGTGAAAATTTTATTGATTTTGGATTTGTATTTTGAAAGATATGCATGATTGAAAATCATGAGTCGACCCATGAGTCGACTCATGGCACATGAGATGACTGGCACGCTGAAATTCCTGGCCGGCACAGACTTGGCACATCCTGTGAGTCGACCCATGAGTCGACCCCCAGGCATGAGTCGACTCATGAGTCGACCCCTGTGACGAGATTTTTCCGCAACGGCTAGTTTTTAATACGTTTTAAATGCTTTTAATGCTCATTTAATGTGGTCTAACGGCTCTTTTTCAGTCTAGAATGATTTTTACTATTTCTTAAAGCTATAAAAGGGACAAAAAGGTGGGAATCAAGAAGCGTATTCAAGAAGAGAGATTTTGAAAAAGGAATTTCAAGCAAACTTTTCAACCCTAAGCAAGAGCTCACTCAAAGCATTCAAGAAGCCTTTAATCCAAGCTCACCAACTCCTCAAGTGCACATTCAAGTCTCCAACCACCTTGAGGAAATCCAAAAGGGTCTTCTTTTCTTTGAGTAAAGTATATTTAAAGTCATATTCGCTCATTAAAAGAGCTTTTTTTGTACTTATTTGTGCTATTGATTGTTATACTCGATTTGAGTGATTGTTTTTATTTTGGAAGGATTCCAAAACAAGGGAAGGTTGATCCGAACCTAGAATCGGAGTGTATTGGGTTGGCTTGTACCCGAAAAATAAGTGGTCTAGCTTGGGATAGCTAGAGTCGGAGTTTTCGACGTTTGTATTCGGGTTGAATACAAGTTAGTAGATTGAAATTCTCAAGTAGGAGCTTGGGGAGTGGATGTAGGTGCAAGGTTGGCACCGAACCACTATAAATCCTTTTATTTGTGGTGTGCCTAATTGCTCTTCTTTAACTCTTCATTATTCTCTTGCATTCTTGCTTTTAGCCATTAGCCTTGAATTAATTTTATTCTCCCTATTTGTTTAGCTATTGTCAAACATTTTTCATAAGTCATAAGTTAAGCTTAAAATTTTTAGAAACCCAATTCACCCCCCCTCTTGGGTTGCATAGCTGGGCAACAAGTGGTATCAGAGCCCGGTGCTCTAGCCCTACTTTGATCTAAACAATCAAAGAGCCAAAGATCTATGACAACTCAAGTCGGCACTTCTCTAACCGAGGGGCAATCTACCAACCGACCTTCACTTTTCAATGGGTCTAATTACACCTATTGGAAAGCTCGGATGAAAATATTCATTCAAGCACTCGACTATGATATGTGGAGTATCATAGTGAACGGTCCTCACACACTCACTAAAATTATAGATGGTGTGGAATCAACCAAATCCGAGAAAGAATGGGATGAGGTTGATAAGAAAATGGCCCAATTAAATGCTAAAGCAATGAATGTTCTTTATCGTGCTCTTGATGCTAACGAATTTAATCGCATTTCTACTTGCTCATCTGCTAAAGAAATATGGGATAGGTTAGAAGTAACCCATGAAGGAACCAATCAAGTAAAGGAGTCTAAAATCAACATGCTTGTGCATAAATATGAATTGTTTAAAATGGAGCATGATGAGTCCATAACTAAAATGTTTACTCACTTTACTGATATTATAAATGGTTTAAAGAGTCTTGGTAAGTCCTATACTAACAGTGAGCTTGTAAGAAAGATTCTCAGGTCCTTACTAAGAACTTGGGAAGCCAAAGTGACCGCCATCTAAGAAGCCAAGGACTTGAACATTCTATCCTTGGAAGAGCTTCTTGGATCATTGATGACTCATGAGCTAAGCATGAAGCAACATCAAGAGGAAGAAGTCAAAAAGAAAAGAATGATTGCCCTCGATCCACAGCTCTACCAGATGAAGAAACTGATGACACTGAAGATGAAGAACAGGATCAAGAAATGACACTCATTACCCGAAGATTCAAGAAATTTTTGAGAAAAAGGAAACAAGGGATGAGGAAGAGGCCATTCACAAAAGGAGAACAGAGCAAAGAAAAAGAGAAAGACCAACCCCTTATCTACTATGAATGCAAGAAGCCGGGACACTTCAAGTCCGAATGCCCACAACTGAAGAAGGGTCCCAAGAAGTACAAGAAGAAGGCCATGATGGCCACTTGGAGTGCGAGTGATGACTCAAGCTCCGAAGAGGAAAACTCAACCGAACAAGCCAACCTGTGCCTTATGGCACACGAAAATGAGGTAATTTCCAAAACTCCTAGTGACTTTACATTTGAAGAATTACATGAAGCTTTTTATGATTTAGTTGATGAATTAAAGAAACTAGGGATGAAGAACAAAGATCTAAAATTAAAAAATTAATCTTTATTAAAATAAAATGAAAATATTTCAATTGAAAAATCCACCCTGCTTCAAGAAAATCAAAGTTTAAAGAATGAAATTGCCAAGTTAAAATCATTAGTTGAAAAATTTACCTTGAGTTCAAATAAACTTAATATGATTCTTGAAAATCAAAAGGCCATGTATGATAAGGCTGGACTTGGCTATAACCCCTTGAAGAAACAAAAATATCTAAAAAATATTTATGTAAACTCTTTAAGTAACAAGTCTTCTAATATTACTTGCTTCAAATGTGGTAGAGTAGGACATAAGTCATACACTTGCTTCTCTAACAAGTCTGCAGATTCAAATATAAAGAAAATATGGGTTCCAAAAGGAACCATTATAACTAACCAAAAAAGATCCAAGAAAGCTTGGCTACCTAAAACAAAAACTTGACTTTTGCCTGCAGGTGTGTCTAGCATCCCAAGGAGGAAACAGGAAATGGTATCTTGACAGTGGATGCTCGAGACACATGACTGGTGATGAATCCCAATTCATCACTCTTGATGCTAAGAATGGAGGGATTGTCACCTTTGGAGACAATGGCAAAGGAAAGATCATCGGTATAGGTAACATTGGTATCACTCCCTCCAAATACATTGAAAATATTTTGTTAGTAGATGGTTTAAAGCATAATTTACTAAGCATTAGTCAATTTTGTGATAAAGGATATAAAGTTATTTTTGAATCGTCTGTTTGCATTATAACTAGTCCTATTAATGATGGCATTAAATTTATTAGACATAGACATGGTAATGTTTATATGGTAGATTTAAATGATTTAGTCAAAATAAACATGCAATGCCTAGTATCCTTGAATGCTAAAATTAATGAGACTAGTTGGCTTTGGCATTGCAGACTTGCACACATTAGCATGCATTCTCTTTCAAAATTAATTAAGAAAGAATTAGTTCTTGATTTACCAAAATTAAATTTTGAAAAGGATAGAATTTGTGATGCATGCCAACTAGGTAAACAAACAAGAGTTTTATTTAAATCCAAAAATATTGTTTCAACCTCTAGACCCTTAGAGCTTTTGCATATGGACTTATTTGGACCTACTAGAACCACTAGTCTAGGAGAAAAATGATATGGTTTTGTAATTATAGATGATTACTCTCATTTTACTTGGGTTTTCTTTTTGGCACACAAAGATGAAACTTTTCATGTTTTCACTAAATTTTATCGAAAAGTCACTAATGAGAAAGGATTTTCAATTCAAAATATTCGAAGTGATCATGGAACTAAATTTGAAAATCAAGACTTTGAAAACTTTTGTGATAAAAAAGGAATAGGCCATAACTTCTCTGCACCTAGGACACCCCAACAAAATGGGGTAGTAGAAAGAAAAAATAGAACCTTAGAAGAAATGGCCCGTACCATGCTATGTGAAAGCAACCTTCCAAGATATTTTTGAACGGAAGTAATTAACACAGCATGTTACATTTTAAATCGTGCTTTGATTAGACAAATTTTAAAGAAAACCCCCTATGAGCTTTGGAAAGAAAGAAAACCTAATATTGCATATTTTCATATTTTTGGTTACCGATGTTTTGTATTAAATAATAGTAAAGAAAGACTTGGAAAATTTGATGCAAAATCAGATGAAGCAATCTTTCTTGGTTACTCCTCCACTAGTAAAGCTTTTAGAGTTTTTAACAAAAGAACCTTAGTAGTAGAGGAGTCCATACATGTTATCTTTGATGAATCTAATGATCTTCCTTCAAGGAAGAATGAAGGTGTTGATGATGCAGATCCTCTTATACAAGGAATAAAAGAGATCACTCTGAAAGATTCAACAATTCAAGAGGATGAGGAACATGAAGACAAACAGGATGAGAGAGGTGAAGAACATCAAGAACAACCTCAAGGTACAAATGACCTACCCAAAGAATGGAGGTATGTTCACAATCACCCTAAGGAGTTAATTATTGGTGATCCTATGCATGGGGTAAAAATTCGTTCTTCACTTAAAGATGTATTTAATCATTGTGCTTTTGTCTCTCATCTTGAACCAAAAATTATTGAAGAAGCTAAAAATAATTATAATTGGATTAATGCAATGCAAGAGGAACTTAATCAATTTGAAAGAAATAATGTATGGACTTTAGTATCAAGACCTAAAAATTATTCAATAATTGGCACAAAATGGGTCTTTAGGAACAAATTAGATGAACATAGAAATGTAATAAAAAATAAAGCAAGATTGGTTGCTAAAGGTTATAATCAAGAAGAAAGAATTGATTTTGATGAGACCTTTGCACCTGTTGCTAGATTAGAGGCCATTAGACTTTTACTTGCATATGCTTGCTTTATGAAATTTAAATTATTTCAAATGGATATCAAAAGTATATTTTTGAATGAATATATTGCTGAAGAAGTCTATGTAGAACAACCCTCAGGTTTTGAAAATCATGCTTTTCCTAATCATGTTTTTAAATTAAATAAAGCTCTATATGGTTTAAAACAAGCACCTAGGGCTTGGTATGATAGGCTAAGTAAATTTTTACTAAATAATAGTTTTTCAAGAGGTAATATAGACACAACCCTCTTCATTAAAAGAAATCAAAATGATATGTTAATTATACAAATATATATTGATGACATTATTTTTGGGTCTACTAATGAATCTCTTTGTCAAGACTTTGCTAAGCTCATGCAGGGGGAGTTCGAGATGAGCATGATGGGAGAACTTACATTCTTCCTCGGACTCCAAATCAAACAAACAAAGGAAAGAATCTCCATCACCTAAAGCAAGTACACCAAGGAATTACTCAAAAGATTTGGAATGGAGAACTCCAAAGCAATTGGCACACCCATGAGCCCCTCATGTAAGCTTAACAAGGATGAAGAAGGTAAATATGTAGACTTAAAATATTATAGAGGTATGATTGGCTCTCTATTATATTTGACTGCAAGTAGGCCTGATATCATGTTTAGTGTTTGTTTGCGTGCTAGATTTCAATCTAATCCTAAAGAGTCTCACTTGAATGCTGTTAAAAGAATCCTTAGATATTTAAATGGTACTCAAACTCTAGGATTATGGTACTCTAAGGACTCACTAATTGATTTATTAGGATATTCAGATGCTGATTTTGCTGGATGTAGATTAGACAGAAAAAGCACTAGTGGAACTTGCCAATTTCTTGGAGTTAACCTAATCTCCTGGTTTAGCAAGAAATAAAATTCGATAGCACTGTCTACGGCTGAGGCCGAATACATTACAGCCGGAAGTTGTTGTGCTCAAATCTTGTGGATTAAGCAACAACTCGAAGATTTTGGTATCAAACTTAATGAAACACCCATAAGATGTGATAATACTAGTGCCATAAATCTTACTAAAAATCCAATTCAACATTCAAGGTCTAAACATATTGAAATAAGACATCATTTTATAAGAGAACATGTTCAAAATAAAGATATAATTCTTGACTTTGTTTACACTGAAAATCAATTAGCCGATATCTTTACAAAGGCCCTAAGTGAGGATAGATTCTATGAAATTAGGAGAAATCTAAGAATTCTTGATCCTTTTGCCTAAATATTTCTCCAATTCCAAGGAATCGATGTCAAAAAATTTTTGAGCTCAATTTCCATTATCTCTCTTGGATCTAAACGCTCAAGATTATACCTCTCACAACTTGTCATTGAGCAAAAATTTTTCTCCCAAAATTCTGAATTTTTTTAGAATTTATTCATATTTTTCCTGAAATTTTGTGAATCATGAGTCGACCCCCTAGGGTCGACCCAATGGCATACTTGAAATTTTTGGCCAACATCCCACGGGTTCATTTCTTTTTAACTTAAAGCCCGTTCATGAGCCGACCCCTCCTTCTTCGTCTTCCTCCCTCCAAAACTCGTCGTCCTCATCTTCGTTCTCTCCAAATCCAAAGTTTTAGCCCAAGATCCTTCTCCCATCACCTCTCCACCTCAAATCGCCCCTTGGGAAAGGAGCTTTTCGCATTTTTCTCCCTTGATTGAAGCGGTTGGAGCGTGCCCTAGCTTCCACCATTCTTCTCCAAATCGGGATTTTTCTCCACCAAAAATCTCTTTCCATCCTCTAATAACCCTCCTTCTCCTCACCCATTTGATCTTTCGAGTCTCCTTGCCTGCTCTTGTGGTGAGAATGGCCCCAAAAATGAAACTCCCTCAAAGAAGGAAATCAATCCGTGAGCTGGAAGAAGGCGTGCGCAGGAAAAGGCAAGCTTCTCAGACCTCCTCTGCTCCCATTCCTGCTTCAGCATCTGCACCAGGCTCCTCTCAGTCTCCTCTCAGCCCTAGCAAAATTCTACTCTCTGACAGAAAGGTAGAAATCGACAAGAATGTGGACTTCAGATTCTTTGAAAAAGAAGGTTTCTCCTTTGGTTCAAAGATCAAAAACCAAGGTTGGGGATTTTACTGTTCTCTCAAAGAAGTTACTTATGTAGATTTGGTTAGAGAGTTTTATCTGAATCTGTGCTATGGCAATGGAACAGTAACTTCTACTGTTAAGGGAATTGATATCTGCTTAGATCCTATTATTTTGGGAGAGATTCTACATTTGCCCTGTGAGGGATATTCAAACATGAAACTCCCACTGAAGGAAGAAGGGATCAATGTGATTTTAGGAGGACCCTACTCGGGAAGCATAAATAAACTAGAAGCCAAGATCCTGTCCATTGAAATGAGGATTCTACATCAATTGATAACAAAGCTTTTCTTCCCAAGAAGTGGTAGACATGACCTCCTTTCAGGCCGAGACATTTGCATCATGTTTCATGTAATCACCCAAACCTCCTTAAACCTCCCAGCATTAATGATTGAGGCCATGAGAGAAACACTGAATAGATCCAAGGCACATCTGCCTTTCGGTATGGCCCTCACCTTGGTCTTTAGGAGGTTTGGAGTTAGTTTTGAGGGGGAGGCATCTGCTAGGCTCTCTCACTCTGACACCATCAACCAACACACTCTGCACCGCATGGGATTCACTAGGATTGATGGTGGTTGGATCAAGGGTACAGAAGAAAGAGCTGAGGAGAGAGCTGAGGACAGAGCTGAGGAAGAAGGTCCCTCATCACCTCTCCATGACTTCAGGGCAGCATCTCCAGACATCCAGTTTGTTTCAAATCCAGAGGCTGGCCCTTCAGAGTCCATCAGGAGGCACACACCAGTTCAGTAGCCAGATAGCAGAGCACCTCCCTCAGAGTTCAGATTGGCTGATGATCAGATTGAGCTGATTTCTCAGCGTGTGGCTTCCTTGCTTTCTCGTCAGTGGAGTACATCAGCCTTTGCACCGGGATCCACATCATTAGATGCATCTGATCAGACCTTGATCCCCCATATCTCCACTGTATTTCAGATGATCTCAGATCAGTCTGTTCGGATTCAGCAGCTCGAGGATTATATTTTGAGACTGACTGGGAGAGTACTTGACTTGCAGAGGCAAGTGTTAGCTCTGGCCCATCCACAGCCACAGGAGTGCACTATTGAGGTCACAGACCTAACTGCGGAGGCAAGCAGACTTAGAGGTGTATTGGAGGGTGGATTTGATTTCTTGAGGAGAGAGATCAGAGGCTCCAATGAGCATGCTTCTACACAGTTCACTGCACTACTTCAGTCTGTTTCGAGAGCTCTGAACCTTCTTGACACCATCAGGCTCTCTCTTGCAGTCCAGTCTATGGCTTCTCAGCCTTCAGGATCATCTCGCCCACCTACTCGTGCCAGTACCTCCACTCGTGGCAGAGGCAGACGGGGTAGAGGATGAGTCCTTGGTCGTGATCCATCATCTCCCCACCCCATCTCTGATACATCTGATTCTGATCCATCTAGTCATGAGCTCTACTAGATCCTTGTAGCTAGCCTTGTCTGTTGTTCTTTCTAGGATCTATCTTTTGGGCCATGTAATGATATTAACTGGTTGACTTTTATATTATGGAATATGTATTGGAACAGCTATGGTACCAATCACCTTTTGATTATATATCTACTCTTTGACTTTTAATGTATATTGCTATTTCATATCTATGGTACTCAATGGCATATTTTATTTTATGATTGCTGTATTCAGGGGGAGTAAACATTAATGTCAGTAAAATTAATGATTAGCACAAGAAGTTTGAAGAAATAAAAAGAGAGAGAGAAAATATATTCAAAAAAAGAGGGGGAGTTAACAATGTTTGATGATGTCAAAAAGGGAGAGAAATTAAAAAAAAATATCGAAAGCAAGATTGATAAAAGACTTAAAAATAAAATGAGTGGATTGGAAGAAATTAAAGAAAAGTATCAAACTTTAAAATTACTTCTTAGACATGCTCTGACACACTTAAAATTTGACATGCTCTGATATACTTTAAAATTAATTCTTAGACATGCATTGATATACTTAATTTTTAAACATGCTCTGATACCAAAATTAAATAATCAAATGAGAATGAGTGAATTTTCAAGATGTTAAAAAAATTGAAAAACAAGCAAATGAGATATTTTCAAACACGCAATTTTCAAATCCTAAGGTAAATTCTGCTTTGCTCTGATAACAAAAATAAATTTTCTGCTCTGATACCAAAATTACATAATCAAATGAGCAAATTTTCAAATCATTAAGCAATAGGCAAATTATTTATGCAAATGGGCATATGTATCACATGCCAAAAGAATCAATCTTCTTTCCAAGCAAATGCACTTATAAGTTGGTAGTAAATTTTTTATTTATCTTCAAACTACCTATAATGCATTTCATTCCTTTGAAATTCATGATCATTGATTCATATAAATGCTTTTGTTCAAGTGTTTTATCATCATCAAAAAGGGAGAGATAGTTGCTCCTTAGATTGATTTTGATGATTACAAAGCAGTTGAAGGGGTACTAATATTTCTCACTTGAAAAAGATTTATTGCTCTTCAGGGGCAAAATTGTAATTTTATCAAAACTCTGATTTGAAAGTATCAAATGATAGAACAAAAGATTTGTGATCCACTGATGAAAATTTTATTGATTTTGGACTTGTATTTTGAAAGATATGCATGATTGAAAATCATGAGTTGACCCATGAGTCGACTCATGGCACATGAGATGACTGGCACGCTGAAATTTTTGGCCGGCATAGACTTGGCACATCCTATGAGTCGACCCATGAGTCGACCCCTAAGGCATGAGTCGACCCATGAGTCGACCTCTGCAGGTTTTAAGCCAGTTTTACAGAACCTTGCATCCCGTTCGATTCTCTGATGTTTTTCCACAGAGGTCGACCCATGAGTCGACCCCCAGGCATGAGTCGACCCCTGTGACGGAATTTTTCTGCAACGGCTAGTTTTTAATCCATTTTAAATACTTTTAATGCTCATTTAATGTGGTCTAACGGCTCTTTTTCAGTCTAGAATGATTTCCACTATTTCTTAAAGCTATAAAAGGGACAAAAAGGTGGGAATCAAGAAGCGTATTCAAGAAGAGAGATTTTGAAAAAGGGATTTCAAGCAAACTTTTCAGCCCTAAATAAGAGCTCACTCAAAGCATTCAAGAAGCCTTTAATCCAAGCTCACCAACTCCTCAAGTGCACATTCAAGTCTCCAACCACCTTGAGGAAATCCAAAAGGGTCTTCTTCTCTTTGAGTAAAGTGTATTTAAAGTCATATTCGCTCATTAAAGGAGTTTTCTTTGTACTTATTTGTGCTATTGATTGTTATACTCGGTTTGAGTGATTGTTTTTGTTTTGGAAGGGTTTCAAAACAAGGGAAGGTTGATCCGAACCTAGAATCAGAGTGTATTGGGTTGGCTTGTACCCGAAAAATAAGTGATCTAGTTTGGGATAGCTAGAGTCGGAGTTTTCGACGTTTGCATTCGGGTTGAATACAAGTTAGTGGATTGAAATTCTTAAGTAGGAGCTTGGGGAGTGGATGTAGGTGCAAGGTTGGCACCGAACCACTATAAATCCTTTTATTTGTGGTGTGCCTAATTGCTCTTCTTTAACTCTTCATTATTCTCTTGCATTCTTGCTTTTAGCCATTAGCCTTGAATTAATTTTACTCTCTCTATTTGTTTAGCTATTGTCAAACATTTTTCATAAGTCATAAGTTAAGCATAAAATTTTTAGAAACCCAATTTACCCCCCCCCCTCTTGGGTTGCATAGCTGGGCAACAACACTGATATGTGTGGTCTATTCGATGTACAGATTAGGAGTGACTATATCTACTTCATAACCTTTACTGATGATTTTTCACGATATGAGTTTGTGTATTTAATGCATCATAAGTCTGAAGCCTTTAAAAAATTTAAAAAATTTAGACATAAAGTAGACAAATAGATCAAAAAATTTATAAAGATTCTTCGACTAGATCAAGGAGGAGAATACCTCAGTAAAAAATTTTGGACCTATCTCAAAGATAATGGTATAGTCTCATGATGAATACTTAATTTAAATCGTTAGAGGCACTAAATATTATAATAATTGATGTTATTTTATTGAAATTTGATACTCTCTAATCTATTTTGTAGGTAATTGAGAGTTTGAGTTCATATGACTCAAATTAGATCAGACTCGAGTAAACCAGACAACCAGCTCTCATTCCAGTGTGAACATGAGTTAAAAGATCCATAGAGAAAAATCAATATGAAGATCCAAGAGTCCTTATTTGTTGTGAATTTCAGTGCAGGGGTAAAACAGTAATTTTAAAACTTTTTCAAAATTATAATTTTACAGTAAAAATTATTAATTAATTTAATTAATTAACATATATTAACCCTACATAAAGATTTAAATATAATATATATAGCATGCATTTAAATTTAAAATTTAAACTTCTATAGTAAATATTTTACTGTTATGTGTTCAAAACATATTACCTTCGTGTGGTAGTCGATCGTTGCAGTTTGATCACCGTCGAAAAGGTCTGATCATCGTAATGTAGCTACACAGTATGTCTGATATCTGTGGATCGTCCACATGAAGCTTCCAGTCTGATCGGCTCCTCACGAATGCTAGTTCATTGCAGAACACTTTCGACGGCCGATGCTGATCGAACTCCTTCGATCGATGTCTGCTGACTCTTCGGATACTTTGGATCATCAGCAAAGGTGCTTGAGAGGTTGATGAAGCTCTCCTTGAAGTTTGGTGGGCTCACGACACTCATAGCTCACCTTCTCACTTCCCGAACCCTAGGTAGAAACCCTAGGGTACTCACAAAAGACCCTGTGCCCTTTCTCTCTTCTTTTTTTTTCTTTTCTCACGCAGAAGGCCTTTCTCATGCCCCCTTTTCTCTCACAAATCAGATTAGTGCACACTCCACTTTCTCTTTCTTTTAAAACAATGCAAGACCGCATCTTCTCAGCATTTTCACTGCATGGGAGGATAAAGCCAGGTGGTTGCTCACTTGAATTCAAATCGAATTTGAATTCAAATGCCAACCAACCTATCCTTATCCACTCAAGGTGTGAGAAGAGAAGGGGCGTGGGTTCATTTGTGCGTAGAGCATTTACACGAGAAACCTTTTCTCGTGTAGTGAATGGGGCGCATAAGTGGATAAGGTGGCGCATAAGATTAGTTGCCCATTCAAATTCAAACATCATTTGAATTTGAATGGCCAATGAACCATATTTATCCACTCAAAATGGTGCACATAGGAGGGCGTGGGAAGGCTTCTGTGTGGGAGAAAATGCATGAGAACTCGTTTCTCGTGAATTCAAATAGGTGCAGGTGAGGTGAGGTGGTACAGGGAGATAAGTCAAAGGTGGTTTCAAACCTAATTGAACTAACTTTATTAAAATAGGTTAGGCACAGTTAGACTAAATTAAATCAACATAATTAAGCTTAATTAGGCTCAATAAAATCTTAATCAAATCAAAAATTGACTAAGCCCAACCCCTGATCAGATCAGGGACCAAACCACCTCGATGATTAGGTCAACTCTTAACCTAATCGGGTCAAACCCAACTGAATCCAATTCAATTGGACTTGATCCAAAAATAATTACTCAATCAAATTGAGTTAATTAATGATCAAATCACTAATTAAATCTCTCATAAATATTGAATCCAAATTCGATGGGCAATCGGACATCAAAGTCCATCGATATGAAACCTTGATCGAAGAGTCCCAAACCAGTGGATCTCTTGACCCCGATACCCAAAATATGTGGAACTCATGATCAGAAAATTCTGATTCTCGATCATAGAGTCCCAGACACGTAGGACTCAGAGTCCCCAAGTATTAGGACTTTTGGTCGAAGAGTCCCAGTCCAGTGGGACTCTTCACCAGCCATCAGATCAGATAGGAACCTCTAATGTGTGTGACCCCACAGGTTCGAACCTAAGCCGGTAGCACAGAAACCAATTTCTGTATTAATCGAAGTGACCATCTAGCAATGGTACCCGACATTCAGATAGGTCGAATAGTCACAATCGCAACACTCAGAACCTACACGAATATGGTTACTATATAATTCATCCCTTTTGACCCCTGTGTATAGGATGACTCAAGATTAAAACTGTCAACCCTGATCAGATCATCCGAATCGTTCTCAACTCAAACAGTCCCGTGACTCCTCACTAGGACCACCCTAGCCAAGATTTTGCTAAATTGAAATATGACTATACACAGCTCCTGAACTGGAGTGGTCAATCCTATCTTGACACTCGCACTGACAAGTCAAGTACTTGACTACACCCAGCAGCCTTTCATCACTAAATTAGAAATTCAGGTAGTCCAGTGCCTAAGTGCAGTGAGTTGCTTACAAATCACCGTGGCGGTCTTAGGTCGGAGGGATAGTTATACCCATATCCCATTGGAGTAAATCTTGACAGCTGAGAAAGCTCCGGAGTCGGTCATGTTCAGTGCAGATGTACCCTTACATCTCACCTGTATGCCATACCAGTGTCTCCACACTCTTTGTTAAGAGGACAACCAACCCATATGGCACACAATGACCTATGCTTGATAAACGTTGTTGTTCTTGGTAACAACGTATCATTTGGTCACGAACAGGTTTAAAGACTAAACGACAAATCCTCTTTTGTCGAGTCTAAATAGTCCTAAGGACTTCACCATAACACAGGAGTTCATTAGAAGATGAAACAATTTATGATGAAAAATATGAAAATAATTTTTATTAATTTATAATTCATATACTAATACAAGAAAGAGCACAACCATCAACAGACTGACGATTGGCTTTGGGACACTATTCCCAACAATCTTCCACTTGGCCTAAAGCCAATCGATGCAGTATCTAATACCCATCTTCGATTTGAAGTCGTCGAACTCCTTCACCGCAATGGCTTTAGTAAATGGGTCGGCCAGGTTCTCCTTCCCATCGATCTTCTGAAGGTCGACGTCACCTCTATCCACGATTTTCCAGATAAGATGGTAGTAGCGCAGAATATGTTTCATCCGTTGGTGTGCCTTTGGTTTCTTTGCCTAAGCAATGGCTCTAGAGCTGTCATAATAGAGCAGAACTGGACCAATAAGGAAGGGTGCTACTTCGAGCTCGATGATGAATTTTCTCAGCCACACCACTTTTTTGGCAGCATCTGATGCAGCGACATACTCTGCCTCACAAATTGAATCAGCCACAGTGTGCTGCTTGAAACTCTTCCAGCAGACTGCCCCACCATTAAGGGTAAAAATAAATCCCGACACAATCTTGCTGTCATCGTGATCAGACTGAAAATTGAAGTCTGTAAACCCTATAAGTCTCAAGTTCGATTCACCATAAACAAGCCACTGGTCCTTAGTATTTCTTAAAAACTTCAGGATGGTTTTAACAACCTTCTAGTGATTCTCCCCTGGATCAGATTGGTATCTACTCACTACACCTAGTGAGTATGCCACATCTGATCGTGTACATGTCATGGCGTACATGATAGATCCTACTATTGAAGCATATGGAATTCTACCCATATGCTCTCTCTCTTGAGGTGTTATCGGACAATCCCTCTTCGAGAGAGAAATTTCATGGCCTATCGGTAGATAGCCTTTCTTGAAATTCTCCATGCTGAACCTCTTCAGTATAGTATCAATGTACGTAGACTGGGATAAGCCAAGCAACCTGTTAGATCTATCCCTATAGATCCTCATCCTTAGGATGTAGGAAGCTTCTCCCAGATCTTTCATGGAGAACTGTGATGACAGCCAAATCTTTATTTCCTGTAATGCAGGGACATCATTCCTGATTAAGAGAATGTCATCCACATACAATATAAGAAATACCACTACTGGACCATTAGCCCACTTATGAATATAGGGCTCTTCTCCATTCTTAACGAAGCCATATATTTTTATCGTCCTATCAAAATGTATGTTCCAACTCCGGGATGCCTGGTTAAGTCCATAAATGGACCTCTGTAGCCTGCACACCTTAGACTCATCTGTGGATGTGAACCCTTCAGGTTGTATCATATACACCTCTTCGTCCAGCTCTCCATTTAGGAAAGCTGTCTTCACATCCATCTGTCAGATTTCATAGTCCAGATGGACAGCTATCGCAAGCATAATCTGAATGGATTTGAGCATTGCCACAGGAGAAATTATCTCATCATAGTCTATACCATAACATTGACGATATCCCTTGGCAACCAGACGGACTTTATAGGTTTCTACCTTTCTGTTTGTGCTCCTCTTCCTCTTGAAGGCCCACTTACACCCTATGGGTTTTACTCCTTCAGGTGGGTCAACCAATGTCCACACATCGTTGATCTTCATGGATTCCATTTCGGATTTCATGGCCTTTAGCCATTTCTCAGAGTCAGGTCTTTGCATTGCATCCATGTAGGTGATCGGATCCTCATCATTTTCATCAAGTTCGACAGGATCGCCGTCCCGGATCAAGAAACCATAGTATCTGTCCGGTTGACGTGGTACTTTACCAGACCGCCTTAAAAGTGCTGGAACAATGGGCTTCGAATCTGATCTAACCAAATTCGGTTCAGGTTCAACAACTTGTATCGATTTTTCCACCTGCCGAACTTCCTCAAGTTCGACCTTAGAGGCAACAATCCCTTCACCAAAGAACTTCTTTTCCAAAAAGATTACCTTAAGGCTGACAAACATCTTTTGCTCATCAGTTAGGTAGAAATAATACCCTTTGGTCTCTTTTGGGTACCCTATGAAATAACACTTGTCAGACCTAGGTCCAAGCTTGTCCGTAATTAAACGTTTAACATAAACTGGACACCTCCAAACCCTAAGATGCAAGAGTACTGGCTTACGTCCTATCCATATCTCATAAGGCGTTTTGGTTACAGACTTACTCAGAACCCTATTTAGAAGGTAACAAGCTGATTTGAGTGCATATCCCCAGAGAGAGATCGGCAGACCAGCAAACCCTATCATGGATCGAACCATGTCCAACAAGGTTCGATTCCTCCTTTCAGACACACCATTATGCTGTGGTGGTCCAGGAGGAGTCCACTGAGAGAGAATCCCATTCTCTCCAAGATTTGTCAGAAACTCATTGGAAAGATATTCACCTCCTCGATCAGATCGAAAAGTTTTAATACACTTTTCAGTTTATTTTTCTACCTCATTTCGGAATAGTTTGAACATTTCAAACGACTCCGACTTATGCTTCATTAAGTAGATATACCCATACCTCGATAGGTCGTCTGTGAAGGTTATGAAGTAGAAATATCCACCTCTTGCACTTGAGCTCATGGGTCCACATACATCAGAATGTACCAGACCCAAGAGTTCACTGGCTCGCTCACCTTTTTCAGTAAAAGGTGACTTGGTCATCTTTCCAAGAAGACAAGACTCACAGGTTGGAAGTGATTCACAATCACCAATTTCAAGAATTTCTTCTTGAGCCAACCTGTTTATCCTGTTCTTATTGATATGACCTAGCCTACAGTGCCAAAGATAGACTTCTGACATATTTTCCATTCTAGGGTATTTACCAGAGGTTTGAACCACATTAACAGGCTGTGATAGTAAGTAAATTTTATTATTTAGTTGTCCAACAAATATTGTAACACCATTCAAAAGGATATTGCAAACGTTTCTTTTTATTAAAAATTCATAACTGTACATGGCCAAAAGGCTTATAGAAATAATATTTAATAAACAACTTGGATAATAGTGATATTCACTCAGAATTACATTATGAGAATTGATTACAAGGTTCATGATTTCTAAAGCTAGAACTAAAACTTTGCTTCCATCTCCAACGTTCAGGAACCTCTCGCCTTCATCAAATCTCCTACTGACCTGCAGACCCTGCATCGAATTACAGATATGATAAGGGCTTCCGGTATCCAATACCCAGGCAGTAGTATCACAAATGAAAAAGTTACAAGGTGTTATCATATAATTACCTTGCTTCTTCTTCGGCCTGTTCGGGTCTAGGGAGGCAATGTATAGAGGACAGTTCCTCTTTCAGTGCCCCTGCTTCTTACAAAAGAAGCACTCCGCTTGGCTCTGGTCGAGCTTGCGCTTCTTGGTCTGACCCTGTGCAGATGTCCCAGCATGCGGCTGCACCTTCTTATTCTTCTTCTTGTTGTTCTTCTTCCCTTTCTTAAAGGGTCGATGATCAGAAGAAGACCCTCCCACAACATTCACCGACTCCTTATGGAGCTGGTGATCCTTCTCAAAGTTCTACAGCAACCCCAACAAGCCGTGGTAGTTCACTGCAGGCTTTGTCATCCGAAAATGAGTAAAGAAGGGGAGGAAGGACTTGGGCAAAGAATTAAGGATCGCATCCTTATCGAGTTGCTCATGAAAGGGAAAGCCTAGTTTACTTAGGCGCTCAATCATTTCGATCATGTACAGTACATGATCGGTGACTGAGGCTCCATCCCTCATCTGAGCATTGAAAATGGCACAACTAGTTTTGTGCCTTTCAACGTCGTCAGGCATGCCAAAGGAGTCGTTCAACATTTGAAGCATCTCCTGCGGCTGGTCATTCTCGAACCTGCGACTAAACTCATCATTCATTGTCGTCAGCATTATGCACTGAACGGTGGTGCGGTTGTTGAGTTACTTTTGGTAAGTGTCTCGGACCGTCCCTCTAGCGTTCGGGGCTGGCTCCTCAGGTGCCGGATCCGTTACTACATAAAAGATCCGCTCATGCTCAAGGATGATTTTTAATTTTCGATACCAGCTATCAAAATTAGGTCCCATGAGTTTGTCATTATCTAATAATGATCGGAGCGACAGGGTAGTGGCCATAGCTGCATAAAAAAAAATCAGACCTTTATTAGTACATAAATTATTAATACTAAAGACTTGGACTTTAGTCTAAAGTTTCTCCCAGTATTTTATGAACTGGTAGCCTCAACCTCCAATTTGAGAAATTACTTTAATTCCTTAGTAGGTACTAGAATCCACACAGACTACACACGAGCCCAACTTTGGCTGGTCAACCCATATGCATCTATGGGTAGGTTCACAACCAGTAATTTCTCTAAACAACTTCTTGTAATTGATTTTGTCCCAGAACCTAATCAGTAGGCTTTGGCCTCCATTGAAAAGATCTGGTTAGGTCCAACCATTAACATAACTTGATTTGGTGAATCTGACCAATAAATGATCAGGCCCGACTTTGGTCGGCCAACCTGACCACCATCAGAAAGACTCAATCAAATGATCATATTATGAATGATAATTCCATTAGTCAATAAGCACCAGGCCTTTGGGCCTCTAGTGATTATTAAACTAATGGACTCATTATCACTCACTTAATGGGAGGCTATGACTTAGTTATCACTATAACTTAATCATTTTTAGGGACCTAATAATTTTTGAGGATTTTATTAAAGGATAGAAGAAAAGAAATTAATCAATCAATTTCAATCCTCCCACTGACTTCACCAAGTCAGATTAAAAAAGATTTAATTAAAGTCGGTATTAGGAGCACCTAAATCAGTCACACTGATTTACCTAATGACATGGGTGAGCCCTAATCACCAAGTGGTCTAATCAAAACCTAACTCATCAGGTTGGCCAGGTAAGTGAGATCAGTGGAAGGGATATGCCATTAACTCATCAGAGATCAAATCAATGCGAGTAGCTCCCAATTAAAAACCACTGGTCAGACTGCCGAACTTATCTTAGACACCAATTGGTTTATTAGTTTTAATTTGATCGACTTAGGTCTAGGGGACTGTTGTGATCCAGATGGTGTGCCCAAGGCCTAGGGGACCAAGGCTAAGGCCAAGGTCCATCATTCATGAGGGCTTCATGGAGGCTCTAGGGCTAGTTGGGCCCTAGGTTGAAAGGCTGTGGGCCTTTCGGGTTCTTGAGGTCTAGGTTATGTGGGCCTCAAGAGACCAACTCTTTATGGGCCAGTTCTGGGCCCAGGATAGGTGAGATTAGGTCAAGTCATGGGTGTATATGGGCTTGGGTTAACCTAATCTCCCATAGAGTTGGTTAAGGGAGTTTTGGGTTTGGGTCACTTAACCCTGTGTTTATATATACATGTACTGTATAGGTTTGATTAAGCCAAGGAATACAAAACTCTTTCTCTCAAGTCTCTCTCTCTCTTCTCCCTCTCTCTCCAGCCATTCTCCATGCCCCAGGAGCAAGAAACCCTAGGGTTTCTTGCCGCCAGGTCCCAAAAAGGAAAGAAAAGCAAGGGAGGCGCTAGCCCCTCCCCCTTTGTGCCGCCAACTCTCTCTCCTCTCCCTCTCTTGCAGCCACCCAAATATCAGGTTCAAGACCTAAAATCTCTTGCAAAGAGGTTGATACAAGTTTCTCTCAGATCTGGAGTTGATCTGAGGTTGTTTGAGGCACGGGTGAGATCTCTATCAACAGATCTACAAGAAAGACTGCAGCACGACAGATCTGTAAGGTCTGTCTCTATCTATCTTCTTCCCTATCTAGAACACCCCGATTTGAGATCTACAAATTGAAAGACCTCAGTCTAGGCCTGATCTGGTTGGGTACCAGATCTTGAATTTTTTAGAGGTGATCTTAGAGGTGTTCTTCATCTGGAACGAAAGGCTGACGAAGAAGACAACAACCAGGTTGATTTCGTCAAGGGCCTTAGATCGAGTCCAGAAGTTTTCAAATTTGTTCATTGCTGGTTCCACTACACCCAAGGTCTATGGGAGGAGCTAGGATCATGCTCCAATAGTTGGTATCAGAGCCACAGTGGTGAGGAAGCGGTTCCAAGCATGAGAAGTTGAAGATCCCAAGTACTGAAAATTTTCAGTAAGGTACCATCAAGGTATATTCTACACTTCTTGATTTTATATTGCTTGTTTGGCTTGGATCCAGTCATGGGCAGCAATATGAAGGTCGATGTCGAGAAGTTTGATGGAAAGAAAAATTTTTCCATGTGGAAAATCTGGGTGGAGGATCTTCTGGTGCAAGCAGATCTGGATCAGGCTTTGGATGAGAAGCCTGAGGGAATGACAGATAGACAGTGGGCATCGTTGGAGAAGAAAGCATGCTCGGTGATCAGAAGATGTTTGGCGGATGCGACGTTGTATTCGGTGCTGGAAGAAAAGACCCCGAAGGGCCTTTGGTCGAAGTTGCACACCATGTATATGGGGAAGAATATGTGCAACAAGTTAATGCTGAAGAAGAGGTTGTACAGTCTTCGGATGCAAGAGGGATCTGATGTGATTGGCCACATTCAGAGGTTCGACCAGTTGTGCACGGAGTTGATGAATATCGGGGTGAAGCTGGATGAGGAGGACAAGTCCTTGTTGCTTTTGTGTTCGCTGTCAGGATCATATGACTCTTTAGTGACTACACTGCTCTACGGCAAGGAGACTCTGGAATATGAGGACATGGTCTCGGTGCTGAGGTCTAATGAGCAAAGAAAAAAGTTGACCAGAGATCGGGCTCCCCAGGAGGGTTTGGTAGTAGGGGAGAGGACAGGTAGAGGCAGAGGCAGAAGCAAGTCCAGGGGGCAGTCCAAGTCCAGGAAGGGAAAGAAAGAGATGAAATGCTTCAAGTGCATTGAGTTCGGGCACTTCAAGCGAGAATGTCCACTATGGAAGAGCAAGAAGGGAGAAAGAAGTGGCTCAGAATCAGTGAGTGCAGTTGCTGGGCAGCAGGTGGAGGATGATCTACTTGTGGTATCAGATGGTCACAGGTATTACACAGAGGAGTGGACACTAGACTCTATGTGCTCACATCACTACACACCACACAGGTCTTGGTTTGCGACATACACCAAGACAGATGAGGGATCAGTGACTCTAGGCGACAATCATCCTTGCAAGGTGGCTGCGATAGAGATAGTCAGGGTGAGGATGTTTGATGGGATTGTGAGGACATTGACAAATGTAAAGCACATCCCGGAGTTGGAAAAGAATCTGGTGTCACTAGGCTACTTGGAGCGTAGTGGATACAGCTTCAGCAGTAGGGCTAGAAGTGGAGTACTGAACATCTCCAATGGAGCTATGGTAGTGATGAGAGGCAGGAGGTTGGACGATAACCTCTATCGCATGGAGGGATCTGTGGTGACCGGAGAGTCTGATGCAGCAGCTGCAGTACAGGACCAGCAGGGGGCTTACAGGATGTGGCACTACCGCCTAGGCCACATGGGTGACAAGGGGCTGAGGGAGTTGAGTAGGAGACGACTTATCTATGATCTGGAGGATGGTGCTACAGGAGAGATCTGTGAGCCTTGCCAGATGAGAAAGTAGAGGAGAGTTCAGTTCAACATCAGTACAGCCCGCAGTGCAGCCCCTCTGGAGTTAGTACACACGGATGTGTGGGGACCAGCCCCAGTTTCAGCTAGGAATGGGGCCAGATACTTCATGACCCTGATTGATGATTTCTTAAGGAAACTCTGGATTTACTTCATGAGAGAGAAGTCTGAGGTCTTCACCAAGTTCAAGATCTGGAGAGCTGAGGTGGAGAAGGAGCAGGGGAGGAGCGTGAAGTGTCTGAGGTCAGACAATGACGGGGAGTACACCAGCAGAGAGTTCCAGGACTACTGTAAGGAGTGTGGGATCAGGAGACACTTCTCAGTTAAGGGGACTCCACAGTAGAATGGGGTGGTCGAGAGGACGAACAGAATACTTCTGGAAAAGGCACGATGCATGAGGCTGCAGGCAGGGCTTCCAAAGGAGTTCTGGGTTGACACAGTAGACGCAGTGGGTTACTTGGTCAATCGGTCACCTCACACCAGATTGGATGGCAGGCTTCCAGAGGAGGTGTGGTCTGGGAGGACAGTTGGGCTGGGCCATCTATGGGTATTTGGGTGCACGGCCTATGTGCACATTGGAGCTGGTGAGTGGAGCAAGCTAGACGCCAGATCACGCAAGACGGTATTTCTAGGCTATCCGCGAGGAGTTAAGGGATACAGGCTGTGGGATCCCTTGAAAAAGAAGGTCATCATTAGTCAGGATGTGACTTTTGATGAGGAGTCAGTCCTACGGAGGCGAGCAGGCATGGAGGAGCAGCAGGAGCAGGAGGAGGTCCAGCAGGGCGCTGCTGGACAGCTAACCTCTTTGATTTTGCCTCTTGCAGGTACTACTGGAGGACATGACATTCAGGTGGAGCACCAACCTAAGATGTCTCCATAGGTGGAGAGGACTCGGACGGATGATCGAGGTGAAGAGGTCCAGCAGGAGCGAGCTGGATCGAGGACTGATATCGGTGTTGCCCTACACAAGCCTAAGAGGACCATCAGGCAACCGAACCGATATGGCTTCGAGGAGATGCTGTCATATGCCCTAGTGACAGCGAATGGAGACCCATATACGTATCAGGAGGCTATTGAGAGTCAGGACAAAGAGCAATGGGTCCAGGCGATGTCTGAGGAGATACAGTCTCTCCACCAGAGCCAGACATGGTGATTGGTGCAGTTGCCATAGGGGAAGAGGTCCATTGGCTGCAAATGGGTCTACAGTCGCAAGGAAGGGCCTTCAGAGCAGGGAGGCATCAGATTCAAGGCGAGGTTAGTGGCCAAGGGATACTCCCAGAAGGAAGGCATCGACTTCAGTGAGGTCTTCTCTCCCATTGTCAGACATACTTCCATCAGAGTGTTGCTGAGCATTGTAGCAGCTCAGGATTTAGAGCTGGAGCAGATGGATGTCAAGACAGCGTTCCTCCATGGACATTTGGAGGAGAGGATTTACATGGAGTAGCCACCCGATTTCAGGGATCCGGGTTTATGGCGCAGCCTGGCAAGGAGCACTGGAGAGCTTTGAAGTGGATATTCAGATACCTGACGGGTTCAGTTGGAGTTGGCATCTGCTACGGACAGCGAGGAGGTGCAGTGGGATACTCTGACATGTTCAGGGAGGCTCAGGGGCTGATTGGTGGTTATGTAGATGTAGACTTCGGTGGAGATGTGGATACCCGGAGGTTTACGACAGGCTTCATCTTTAGCCTGTATGGAGGTCCTATTTCTTGGAGATCGAGTCTGCAGCCTATCACGGCCCTATCCACTACAGAGGTGGAATACATCGGACTGATAGAAGCAGCTAAGGAGGCAATTTGGCTGAAGGATTTATTGACGGAGATGGGCCTTACTCAGGAGGCCATTAGAGTGCACTGTGACAGCCAGAGTGCACTTCTACTAGCACATAACTCAGTCTATCATGCAAGGACAAAGCACATCGACATTCGGTATCATCGGATCAGGGAGCTTGTGGAGGATGGCGAGGTGGAGATGGTAAAGGTACACACCAAGGAGAACCCAGCTGATGCACTTACGAAGGTACTTCCACGGGACAGCTTTCAGAGATGTGTTGAGCTGATTCGGCTGGTGGACAGAGTGGAGCTGGTTGAGGCCTTGGGACACCAAGGTGGAGATTGTTGTAATCCAGGGGACTAAGGCTAAGGCCAAGGTCCATCATTCATGAGGGCTTCATGGAGGCTCTAGGGCTAGTTGGGCCTTAGGTTGAAAGGCTGTGGGGCTTTCGAGTTCTTGAGGTCTAGGTTATGTGGGCCTCAAGGGACCAACTCTTTATGGGCCAGGTCTGGGCCCAGGATAGGTGAGATTAGATCGAGTCATGGGTGTACATGGGTTTGGATTAACCTAATCTCCCATAGAGTTGGTCAAGGGAGTTTTGGGTTTGGATCACTTGACCCTGTGTTTATATATACATGTACTGTATAGGTTTGATTAAGCCAAGAAATACAAAACTCTTTCTCCCAAATCTCTCTCTCTCTTCTCCCTCTCTCTCCAGCCATTCTCCATGCTCCAGGAGCAAGAAACCCTAGGGTTTCTTGCTGTCAGGTCCCAAAAAGGAAAGAAAAGCAAGGGAGGCGCTAGCCCTTCCCCCTTTGTGCCGCCAACTCTCTCTCCTCTCCCTCTCTTGCAGCCACCCAAACATCAAGTCCAGGGCCTGAAATCTCTTGCGAAGAGGTTGATACAAGTTTTTCTCAGATCTGGAGTTGATCTGAGGTTGTTTGAGATGCGGGTGAGATCTCCATTAACAGATCTACAAGAAAGGCTGCAGCAGGACAGTTCTGCAAGGTCTGTCTTCATGTATCTTCTTCCCTATCTAGAATGCCCTGATTCAAGATCTATAAATTGGAAGACCTCGGTCCAGGCCTGATCTAGTTGGGTACCAGATTTTAAATTTTTTAGAGATGATCTTAGAGGCGTTCTTCATCTGGAACGAAAGGCTGACGAAGAAGACAGCAACCAGACTGATTTCGTCAAGGGCCTTAGATCGAGTCCAGAAGTCTCCAGATTTGTTTGTTGCTGGTTCCGCTGCACCCAAGGTCCGTGGGAGGAGTCAGGATCGTGCTCCAACAGGTTCTACCATGTAGCCATGAATTAAGTCCATCTTGGTCTAGTTAAAAATATGGACCCATTCAACTACAACTATTGGAGTTGAGTCTAGAGTGTCCTTGACCTAATCTAATTCAACTTTTGATTAGATTTGATCAATTACTCTAATTTAATCCATTTCTTTAAGCTAACCTTAAGTCTAACCCAATTATGGACCTAATCCATCTAACCCATTGACCTACAAGTTTATGCAATTGTCTTAGGTCTTAATTCACAATTTTAGACCAACTAGACAACACTTAATTCTTTTAATTAAGTATTTGGACTGATGGGTCAGGGTTTGATATTTCAAAAATAATTTTTAAATTTGAAAGGTTTTATTTTCTGTTCACTAAATGTGTTGACTCATTTCACAAACGGATCAGCATATTTCATAAACAGCAATCCTATTGCTAATTACATAATAGAAAATAACTCAATCAAAATAAATCATGAACATTCCTTTAGATCTAATCTAACACATTTATGATAAATTTTATAATTGAATCTTTACAATTAAGTCCTTTCACTGCTTCATCTGCATGGGATATAATCGCATCGGCACCCCTACCGCCATAGGAGAACCCCATTGAATGGAAGGAGAGGGCCTTTAAACCCTACTTTTCTCCTATGACCGGACGACCATGGTAACCAATCCAATTAGACTACTTGCTACTTGGATCAAGTATATCTAAATATATCAATTTTAAAATTTAAATTTTAAATTTCAAATTTTAAATTTTAAATTTCAAACAAATTTCAAATTTCAAATTTTTGAATTTTAAATTTTGAATTTTAAATTTTGAATTTTAAATTTTGAATTTCAAATTTGAAATTTCAACTAAATTTCAAATTTTGAATTTCAATTTTTTTTGAATTTTGAATTTTGAATTTTAAATTTTAAAATTCAAATTTTAAATTTTAAATTTCAAAATCTAAATTCAAATTTTAAATTTAAACTTTTAGATTACTACTTAATCTATGCATGCAAATCTATATCATATTTTAGAATCCACTCTGATACCATTTGTTGTGAATTTCAGTGCAGGGGTAAAATGGTAATTTTAAAACTTTTTCAAAATTATAATTTTATAGTAAAAATTATTAATTAATCTAATTAATTAATATATATTAATCCTATATAAGGATCTAAATATGATATATATAGCTTGCATTTAAATTTAAAATTTAAACTTCTACAGTAAATATTTTACTGTTATGTGTTCAGAACACATTACCTTCGTGCAGGTAGTCGATCGCTGCAGTCTGATCACCGTCAAAAAAATTTAATCATCGCAATGCAGTCACACAGTATGTCTGACCTCTGTGGATCGTCCACACGAAGCTTCCGATCTGATCGGCTCCTCACGAATGCTAGTTCATTGCAGAACTCTTTCGACGGTCGATGCTGATCAAACTCCTTCGCTCGATGTTTGCCAACTCCTCGGATGCTCTAGATCATTAGCAAAGGTGCTTGAGAGGTTGATGAAGCTCTCCCTAAAGTTTGGTGGGCTCACAACACTCGTATCTCACCTTCTCACTTCCCGAACCCTAGGCAGAAACCCTAGGGTACTCACAAAAGACCCTGCACCCTTTCTCTCTTCTTTTCTTTTCTTTTTTTTTCTCATGCAGAAGGCCTTTCTCATGCCTCCTTTTCTCTCACAAATCAGATTAGTGTACGCCCCACTTTCTCTTTCTTTTAAAACGGTGCAAGACTGCATCTTCTCAGCATTTTCACCATGTGAGAGGATAAAGCCAGGTGGTTGCTCACTTGAATTCAAATTGAATTTGAATTCAAATGCCAACCAACCTATCCTTATCCACTCAAGGTGTGAGAAGAGAAGGGGTGTGGGTTCATTTGTGCATGGAGAGTTTACACAAGAAACCTTTTCTCGTGTAGTGAATGGGGCGCATAAGTGGATAAGGTGGCGCATAAGATTAGTTGCCCATTCAAATTCAAACATCATTTGAATTTGAATGGCCAACCAACCATCGTTATCCACTCAAAATGGCACACATAGGAGGGTGTGGGAAGGCTTCTATATGGAAAAAAATTTACAAGAACTCATTTCTCGTGAATTCAACTAGGCGCAGGTGAGGTGAGGTGGCACAGGGAGATAAGTCAAAGGTGGTTTCAAACCTAATTGAACCAACCTTATTAAAATAGGTTAGGCACAGTTAGACTAAATTAAACCCAACATAATTAGGCTTAATTAGGCTCAATAAAATCTTAATCAAATTAGAAATTGACTAAGCCCAACTCTTGATCAGATCAGGGACCAAACCACCTCGACGATTAGGTCAACTCTTAACCTAATCGGATCAAACCCAACTGAATCCAATTCAATTGGACTTGATCCAAAAATAATTACTCAATCAAATTGAGTTAATTAGTAATCAAATTACTAATTAAACTTCTCATAAATACTGAGTCTAAATCCGATGGGCAATCGGGCATCAAAGTCCATCGATATGAAATCTTGATCGAAGAGTCTCAAACCAATAGGACTCTTGACCCCGATACCCAAAATGTGTGAAACTCATAATCAGAGAATCTTGATTCTCGATCACAGAGTCCCAGACACGTAAGACTCAGAGTCCCCAAGTATTAGGACTCTTGGTTGAAGAGTTTCAGCCAGTGGGACTCTTCACCAGCCATCAGATCAGATAGGAACCTTTAATGTGTGTGACCCCGCAGGTTCGAACCTAAGCCGGTAGCACAGAAATCAATTCTTGTACTAATCGAAGTGATCATCTAGCAATGGTACCCGATATTTGGATAGGTCGAATAGTCGCAATCGCAACACTCAGAACCTACACGAATATGGTTACTGTATAATTCATCCCTTTTGACTCCTGTGTATAGGACGACTCAAGATTAAAACTGTCAACCTTGATCAGATCATCCGAATCATGCTCAACTCAAACAGTCCTGTGACTCCTCACTAGGACTACCCTGGCCAAGGTTTTGCTAAATTGAAACATGACTGTACACAGCTCCTGAACTGGAGTGGTCAATCCCATCTTAACACTCGCACTGACAAGTCAAATACTTGACTACATCCAGCAGCCTTCTGTCATTGAATTAGAAATTCAGGTAGTCCAGTGCCTAAGTGCAGTGAGTTGCTTGTAAGTCACCATGGTGATCTCAGATCGGAGAGATAGTTATACCCATATCCCATCGGAGCAAATCTTGATAGCAGAGAAAGCTCCAGAGTCGGTCACATTTAGTGCAGATGTATCCTTACATCTCACCTGTATGCCATACCAGTGTCTCCATACTCCTTGGTTAAGAGGACAACCAATCCATATGGAACACAATGAGCACAACCGTCAACAGGCTGACGATTGGCTTTGGAACACTATTCCTAATATTATTCACGCTCCCATATTTCTTTTAATGAAACTCTAGCCTCCTTACTCTATAAATAGCACCCCTAATCCTCCTTTCTCAAGACATCATCCTCCTTGTGGGGATCATCTCCTCCTTCTCTCCTCCATTAAAGCTCTTCCCTTTCTCTCTTCCCATCAAGCCAACCCTAAGTTCTTTTCAAGCTTCTCTCTTTCTCTCTTCTTCTTTTTCTTCTCCATAAGCCTAGGGGAGGTACTAACCTTAGCACGACACCATATTCCTCCACAGATCTCTTTTTCACATCCCATCAAATCTAGGAAAGGTCCTAATCCTAGTGCCACTACCCTTTCTCTTCTACATGCCCTCTTCTATCTACCTTTCTTCCTTGGAGTTCCTAGATCAAGCCTTCCAGCCATCCTACTGCAGTCTGCATGGAGGAAGATGAAAGGATTCAAGGAGACACATCCACCATCGGATGCAGCAAGAAGATCAACTTGATTTAGTTGTCTTGTATCATAATTTTATTTCTTTTCTTTATGTATACTTCTTTATTTGATTAATAAAAAATATTTTTATTATAATTTCTATGCTTCTTCTTAGTTTCTTACAATCTATTATTTTTTTTTTATATTTTCAAAATAATCAACTAAGATTCCTACGGATATGATCCCGACTCACCCTATCTACATAGTAGTGAGTAGGATTAATTTTGATGTGCTACAACATGCATCAAATTTTGGCACCGTTGTCAGGGATCTTGGCATAATTATTCTGAAAAAAATCTATAAAATAATAAAATAAAATATTTTACTATTTTTTAGATTTTTATTTCTTACTTTAGATTGCTTGACTGCCTTATATGCCTTACTGCTTTATATTTTTAATTGATTATTTTCTTCTTTTGCACTCTTGCTTTTTGTACCTTACTTTGCTGATCAGTAGTTTGCCTTTTATTGTTAGTTAATTTATTTTAATTACTTAATTATCTTCTATTTATTCTTTTTAAAAAATTTTTACCTCATATTGCTTTTTATATATGGTAGATTTACTATTTTATATCTAGATTTCTTTATTTGCATGCATAGAAAAATTTTTTACTTTCTATAGTCTGGTGATCTACTGCTTTCTATAGGTTAGAATAATTTACTACTTTATATAATTAGTGATTTTCTACTTTCTAAGTAGATTAGATTCTTTATCTTTTATTTAGATTACATAGTTATCTTTTATTCTTAACTGTGAGATTACTTTATTTGCATTGTGAGTAGTTATCTTATTTATTATTGCCCATTATTTCTAGTGATTTACTACTTTTCATAGCTTAGAATAATTTATTATCCTAAAAGTAGATTTAATTTGTTGTTTTATTTGTATGCTACCTACTTACCTTTTAATCTTAACATTATTTACTTTCTATTTAATTAGATTTACTAGATCTTCTCATACCTAATTAACCTAATTTAAAATTTATCTCTTATTCCTTCTTGCTTAAAAATAACATAATATAAAAAGAATATAAAGACACTACATAACACTTGACTAATATAAATAAATCAATTAAATCTTAAAAGCTACTTAACATATTTGGATATTTTTTCTTTTTGCATTGCATATTTTCATAAAAAATCTTAAGGGTAAAATTCTAATCAACATAAGGTAGGGATTTCATCACCCTTCCTTGGCCCACGAACCACCATCTTGTAATTGCATTGACCTAAACCTCTAATTTAAAATCGATTAGACGTTGACCCCTAAGGATCTTCGAGCTTAGTAGGACAAAAAATCTCAAAAGTTGGATCGGGTTCAGGTAGTCAGTTTAACTGATGTCTAGAAAAGTGATTCCGAGATTACATCTCGAAGGAAGGTGGTTCATTAATTGATTCCGTTCGCTTACCTGACCAACACAGTTGATGTCTAAAGAAAGCAACAGGGGGACCCCGACCAACCTTACACTTATCTGGCCAGTTGAGCAGCAAGTCTTTTACTTGAAGTGCTCAAAGGTGACTTTGGCAGTTAGGAGCTATCTAGATCTAGGTTAATCTTAGGATAGAGTTGATTTGATTGCATCACTTATCTGAAAAATAAAAAAATTAAAAAATTAAAAATAATCTTCGCATCTATCGTCTCTAGGTTTGGGACTCTCTTGGGGTTCTTATCTTTAGAACTTCTCTCTTTCTTCCTCTTCTCTTCTTCATCTTCTCTCTTTCTTCCTTAAAAAAAAAGAAAAAAAAAATAGAAGGGGATTGTTCTAATCTAGACATAGATCTCTTGAAATCAATCAAGTACAATCCGATAAATTAGATCTATGCTAGGAATATGGATTTCTATAGTAGAGATGATGAGCTGTCTCATAAATTAAATTGCCTACCAGCTATTAGACACACACTCTCTACATCTTTTCTTCTTGCATAACAAGTTGAATGCCCAACTATGTACCAATTTTTTGAGTTTAGGTATGAGAAAATTTATCAAGATCAAACCCAAATAGCCTACGAACTAGAAAATAACCTATTCTTGAACGACTATAATCCAGGTTAGGGGGTTCAACCAAATTTTTTGTGAAACCCACACTTAGTGGGTACCCCAGCAGCATAAGGATTTACATTTGTAGAAGCATCCTATTACGACTTGCCCTATTCATAATATCAACCTTCTCCAACTATCTATAGCCCATCATTTGAAGAGAAGGTTCTGCAAGCACTAGATAGGATTGAAAGCACCAATCAGCTCCTTCACTCCTCTATGCAATCCTTAGCCGAAATAAAAATTCAAGTCGATCAATCAGTAATAACAATCAGTAGGGAGGAGGAAGAAAAACTGCTTAGTCAGTCTGAGAATGATCCTGAGAGACAATACCTGGCTAAAAATTTTAATATCACTGTAATTTTTTTTGAACAATCGATTATGACTCTCCGAAATGAAATGGTCCTAGAACAACCCTGCACAACCAAAACGATCAATACAAATAATTTGACTAAGATAGAAACATCTAGAAAAAAATTTGAATGGTGGGACAAATCAATTCCATCATTATCCTACTTATCTATCACCCCCTTTCCACATGCCCTAGAATCACCCACTTCTTTTTATGGGAAGGATAGACAAATTGATGAAATGGAATTAATTGAGACCTTTCAAGGACCACAAATGAATAACATAATAAAGAAAGTTACACCCATAATTCTCTCCCAAGATTCTTTAGATCCCTATTTAGCTCACTTCGAGGTGGATGATTTTGATGTCGATAGATATATCACCAAAACAAATGATCTAGTCGATATGCCCTATCCTAAAACCACCCTACTTTGGATTGAAAAATATGAGCCATCACCTAACCTCCCAATAGCTCTCTTGTTAGAATTACCATCTGCTCTAAAACTGAAGCCACTTGCTGACGCACATATTGACACCCTTCTAGTGATCCCTAATCAGGAAGCCCAACTTATAGGTATTCTAAAAGTACATAAAGAAGCTGTTGGATGAGATATCTTTGAAATGATGGATAATGATATTGAGATTTTTGTAACTGATTTCTCCAAAATCTTTGGCATTACTTTCAAGGACTGTCTCCAAAATCTTTTTGTGGTGTTAAAACGATATATGGAGATAGATTTAGTGTTAATTTAGAAAAAATATCATGCTATAGATTGGAAAGAGATGATGACAAAACATATCATATTCGTGATAGGGATTAGAGTAGATCAGGTTATAATTGAAGAAACTCTTAAACTACCAACCCTAATCTCGGTTCAACAAACACAATCCCTTTTCAATCATTAGAAAAATTATGAGAATATTGTTAGTCCTTGGAATTGCATGCTTGCCTAGTACATTCTATTGGTTTAGGCTAAGCGTCATAGAACACTCTACAGATATTTTTCTGCCATGATAATAAGGCCTCCTGATTGGCCCTGTCCTTTTGATTCTTTGAGGGATGTACCCAAGTTAGTTATAGGAGGGACTCCCTCATAGCGTCCGACTGAAGATGTTAAACTTAGCACTTTTTGAAAGGCAACCCAGCTTATGTAATATTTTTAATTTTTTTTTTATTTTGTAGGAATCTCGAGAAAAATAATTAGCCAAGTTGAATCTCTATAGTGGAGTGGATAAGTGATGCTAATAGTCAAGTTGGGGGGAGAGCCATGTTCACACCAGCTGAAATCAAGAACACACCATATCTAGCAATGAAGGATCTCTCAACAATGAATGCGTACATTAAACTCAGGTGGTATCCTTATTATATTTTATTATGATTCTCTTCTTCCATTGGGGACAATGAAAATTAAGTTGGAGGAGAGAATAACTAATTTAATTAAGTCCTCGAGTATGATTAGAAATAATTAGTTTTATGTATCTAAATTTTATCTTGATTTGAAGTTAACTAGACACCCTAATCAATGAGTGATTAACAGTCTAAATAATTTTAGAGATATTGAGGAAGAAATTATTAAAGATGCCCAATTAATGAGAGAATTTAGATCAAACTAAATTTTAGAGTGATTCTAGAACCCTCTTCCCACCATCTCAATGAAGAATCTGCTTTATGGGAGTATAGGTAAAAAGGTCGAGGTATGCAAAAATCTTTTTTTGTTACAAAAAAAAAGATAAAATAAAAAAGAGAGATTTTTAGCATTTCTCTCTAAGTAAGCATTGTTATTCACGTCAAAAGGTGAGAACGTGAAGAAATCTCTTGTATAGTCAATTTTTAACTCGTAACTTTTTTGACTCAAGTCAGTAAATCTGAGGGATATTTTACACCTAATGCCCTAAAGCCAACTGATTTGGAAGTCATTGGCCTAAAGCTCACTACAAGAGTCAATTAGAAAGCTTAAGGGGTTAGGACATTGTACTGACTGTACATGTAAATATTTCTACAAAGAAAAAAAAAGAAGAAAAGAAAAGAAAAAGAATAAGGGGACTAAATTATAAGAAGACAATAAATCCTGCTCACATCAAGTTAGAAGACTTAAAGAGTAGAGTGGAAAGTTGGTGAAAGAAGATCTTTAAAAATTTCTATGGCTAATACTCAACCATTAATTGGGTCGAATTGATAACCAATGAAGTACCTCATTAATGATCTAGCCAGATATCCACTATAGTTAGGAATGTCTAAGATAATTTTCGATTCAAGGATAATTTGGTGCATAGTGCTAATGTATCTATTTTACTCGAGGACGAGTAAAAATTCAAGTTGGGGGGGTGTGATGAATATTTAATTTAAGTTGCTAGAGATATTAAATATTATAATAATTGATGTTATTTTATTAAAATTTGATGCTCTCTAGTCTATTTTGTAGGTAATTAGGAGTTTGAATTCATATGACTCAAATTAGACTCAAATTGAATCAGACTTGAGTGAACCAGGCAACCAGCTCCCATTCCAGTGTGAACACGACTTAAAGATCAATGAAGAAAAATCAATATGAAGATCCAAGGGTCCTTATTCACGCTCCCACCTCTCTTTTCATGAAACCCTAGCCTCCCTACTCTATAAATAGCACCCCTAGCCCTCCTTTCTCAAGACATTAGTCCCCTTGTGGGGATCATCTCCTCCTTCTCTCCTTTATTAAAGCTCTTCCCTTTCTTTCTTCCCATCAAGCCAATCCTAAGTTCTCTTCAAGCTTCTTTCTTTCTCTCTCCTTCTTTTTTTCTCTATAAGTCTAGGAGAGGTACTAACCCTAGCACGACATCATATTCTTCAGATCTTTTTTCCACATCTCATCAAATCTAGGAGAGGTCCTAATCCTAGTGCCACTATCCTTTCTCTTCTACATACCTTCTTCTATCTACCTTTCTTCTTTGAAGTTTCTAGACCAAGCCTTCCAGCCATCCTACAGCTATCTTCATGAAAAAAAATGAAAGGATTCAAGGAGACACATCCACCATCGGATGCAGTAAGAAGATCAACTTGATTTAGTTGTCTTGTATCGTAATTTTATTTCTTTTCTTTATGTACGCTTCTTTATTTGATTAATAAAAAATATTTTTATTATAATTTTTATGCTTCTTTCTTAGTTTCTTATAATTTATTATTATTTTTTTATATTTTTGAAACAATCAACTAAGATCCCTATGAAAATAATCTTGACTCACTCTATCTACATAGTAGTGAGTAGGATTAATTTTGATGTGCTACGACATGCATCATCTCACAGTGGACACCTACAGAAATTTCTCAGCTCAACAAAATATCTGAAAGGAGAAATCAGATCCTATTAGATATGATTCGGTCCACGATGAGCTTCACAGATCTTCTTATCTTTTTGTGAGAACATGCATTACTTTCAGTAATTTATCTATTGAATAGGATTCTCTCTAAATCTATTCCTACCATACCATATGAGTTATGACATGCTAAGAAGCCAACTTTTGATTATCTCAAGATTTGGGGATATCCGGCCTATATCAAATAACAACAGGTAGACAAGTTAGAGGCTAGATCTTTTAGGACTCATTTTATTGGGTATCCTAAGAAATCTATGAGATATTATTTTTATCTTCTGGAGGATCATAATATGATTGTGAGCCGTCATGCCATTTTTCTGAAAAAAGAGTTTATCCAGGATGGAGGTAATGGGAAGAAAATTAAGCTTGAGAAGAAAGTCTCTGAAGAGCATAGAGTTTAAGAACCTGAACCCAGTAACAAGCCAGTAGATATGGTACCACATCCACCTCATAGATCAAGTAGGGTCTCCTATCCTTTTGAAAGATACTTAGGTATTCTTATAGAGGATTTAGAGGAAGTATTCCTTATGGGAGATAGGGACATTAGGAATGATCCCAAGACCTATGATGAGGCGATGTCAAATGTAGACTCTGAGAAATGGATGGAAGCGATGAAGTCAAAAATTGACTCTATATATTTCAACCAGATTTGGATCTTAGTAGATCTACTTGAAGGTATTGTACCTATTGGGTGTAAATGGATCTATAAGAGAAAAAATGGATCAGATGGTCAGGTAGAGACCTATAAGGCATGGTTAGTAGTGAAAGATTATAGTCAATGCGAAGGTATTGACTATCAGAAAATTTTTTCACCTGTGGCCATACTAAAATCCATTCAAACTCTGCTTGCGGTTGTAGCTTTTCATGATTATAAAATCTGACAGATGGATATAAAAACTACCTTCCTGAATGGATATCTTAAGAAAGATATCTATATAGAGCAATCTATAGATTTTACGTCCAGTGATAGTGATCATATGGTCTGCAAGCTACAAAGATCTATATATGGACTCAAACAAGCATCTTAGAGTTGGAATACTTACTTTAATGATGTGATCAAAATATTTGATTTCATCAAAAATGAGAAGGAGCCATGTGTGTATAAAAAGATCAGTGAGAGCGTTGTCATATTTTTCATATTGTACGTGGATGACATCCTTCTGATAGGGAATGATATTCCCATGTTGACATCGATCAAAGTATGGTTGTCAAAAGAGTTTGCCATGAAAGATCTAGGAGAAGCTTCCTACATTCTTAGTATAAAGATTTATAGGGATAGATCTAAGAGAATGATAGGACTCTCACAGTATATGTACATAGAGGAGGTGCTGAAGAGGTTCAGTATGGAAAACTCCAAGAGAGGTCTCTTACCCCTTAGGCATGGCATTCATCTCTCCAAGAAGATGTATCCTGACACACCTAAGGAGATCAGCACATGAGCAAGATCCCTTATACCTTGGTAATAGGGAGCCTCATGCATGTCATATTGTGTACACGGCCTGATATAGCCCTTGCTGTGAGTGTCACGAGCAGATATCAGACGAATCTAGATGAAGAACATTGGATTACTATCAAGAATATCCTTAAGTACTTAGAAGGACTGAGGATTTATTTTTGATCTTTGATAGAGCATCAGAGCTAAAAATGAAAGGATACACCGACTCGAACTTCATGTCTGATGTCGATAATAGAAAGTCTACAACAGGGTGTATTTTCCTATGCAATGGAGGATCGATTAGCTAAAAAAATTTCAAACAACTGGTTATTGTAGATTCGACCACGAAAGCTGAGTACATCACCACCTCTGAAGCTGCTAAGGAAGTATTTTGGTTCAAGAAGTTCATTGCGAAGCTGGATGTGATGCCACCAAATGCCATTGCACTGTACTGCAACAACAACGACACCATAGCCCTCGCTAAGGAGTCCAAGTCTCACTAGAAGTCCAAGCATATAGAGCGAGATTCCACATCATATACAAATACCTCGAGAGAAAGTTCATCGAGGTACAAAGAGTCGACTCTGCGTAGAATATGGTGGACCCACTGACCAAGCATCTCAGCCAGCAGAAGATCGAAGCTCACCTTGAGAAGATGGATCTCAGGTACATGGCCAATTGACTTTAGGTCAAGTGGGAGTTTGTTAGATGTGTGCCCTAGAAGCCAATTATTGGCTGACACATTTTATAATTTTAGGACAAAACTTTATACTTGTAAATCATTTATTATTACTAAAGGATAATTTGATTCCAATCATATCTATGTGTCCATGATTTATCTTAAAAATTAATAAAGATGATTTTGTATATTTTCAAGGTGTTGAGAATTTGAGACATGCATTAATTAGTGATTAGTTTCTAAATACTCTCGATTGAAGGATCGTCACGAAGATAGTGATCAATTCATTTGAGATCGATGCATGGATCACCTCCCTTTTGAACAAATGAGTCTTGAGTCTGCAATGTAGGGACACTGGGGTGAGAGTGCAAGTGGTTGTTAGAGAACAACTTATGTTGAGCATGACCAATATGAGAAACCACTTGAATATCTACTCATTTGTCAGTGGTCTTCTCGATACTGTAGTGGTATGAATGGTCCTTTGACCTATTATGTCATCGATTATTCATAGTGAGGCTACTGCGTTTAACTATATGTTTCTTTGATCCCTAGCCATTTGGGTCCTTGGTGTGTATGTTAGCTATAATAGGTTCAGGTTCGTTGTTTAGAGTCAGATGCATCTAGATAGAATCTATCGACCTTGATAGAAAAGGAGAAGTCTTATGTGATTTGCAAGACTGAGTTCAGAAAGTCTTTGGCTAAAGCAAATATGAATAGTGGAAAGGAGTTTCTTCGAGATTCATAAATGAACTAGAGTCGAGCCAATCTTGCATGTGACTGACGATGAGATTTGATGAGTTCTCTATGACCTCCATCAAGTTGGGACTCAGGATAGAAGAATAGAATCACATGATAACTACACTTAGGGGTTCACACTTTTATTTTATTGGACTGCCACTACATACTGTTAGGTGTCACTGGTAGATTGTGGAACTCATCAGATGTCATCTTGATGATCGATGATCTTGAAAGGATAGAGTTGAAATTTTTCAATCCATCGAAAGGAGTTTTGATGATATTATAATAGAGATCACAATATATCTCACTACTAGACAGAATGAAACTTATAGGGTCATATACAAAAGAGGTTCTTATCCGATCAGATGGCTGATCGATGATTATGAATCATAAAGGATAAAATCATCAATTTGATTGATGACTAATCTTGTGCAAAAATTATAATTAGTGAATTATACAAGGATTTATTAGTAATTGGATTGCTAATTGGCTCAATTTGATTAAGCAATTGAGATTCGGATCAAGTCTAATTGAATTGGATTCAATTTGACTAAGGTTGGGTTTGATTAGATTGAGCCTAATTATGAGGGAGATTAATTATTGATTTGATTAAAACTTGGGTTCAGTTAATTCCTAATAAGATTAGAACTTAATTGAGGATATTGGATTTCTAATTTGATTAGGTTCTTTCTTCTTATTTAGATCAAATCAAATCGGATTTGATTTAATTTAAATTTAGAAACCCTAGACTCCATTAGAGCTGGGACTCTCTCTCCATCGCCCCTTCTTTGATTTTCACACCCAATTTTCCATGGCAAAAAGGTTTTGGTGTGAGAAACATTTTGCGTGAGGTTTCTGTGTGCAGATATGAGCAAGAGAGGATGTTTTGGCAGGTTTTGGTTGATGACTCATCCACCTTATCTCTTGATCTCTTTCCTAGTTTGAATTTGATTCAAATCAAATGATAGAGATAAGAAGGGAATCTAGTCTATTTTTATGGCAACTAGGTGGTGCCAACAACCAGATTCCTCTCTTAGGTGTGGAGTAATATTGGCATGAGAAATCAAATCTGATTTCTCATGCCAATTGCTTGCCACACATTTCTTGACACCAAAAAACTGTTTGGCATATGAAAGTTGGCGCCCCCTCTCCCAAAAAACCCTAGTCCTCCCTCTTATATATAAGGACTAATTTTAGACCCTATGTGATAGAAAAAATTAGAAAAATTTAGAAAAAATTATTCTAAAAAATCTAAGTCCTCTTCCTTCTTTTCTTCCTCCCCATTCTCCCTAGTTCTCAAGAGAGTCTGTGAGATCTATGAGAGAACAACCTCAGGCATCAATAAGGAGTCTTCTGCAAGGGAGCTAGCACCTCAGTGAAGACACCTATCTCTAGTTGGAATAAGTCCTCATGTGTATACCTATGGAGGTCAGGCACGTGCATGGCTAAAGGAACCCGTTCAAATCCATGATCATCGACTGCGGTGTAGATCGACCCACGCAAAGGTGTTGAGATTCGATCTCAATATTTTTTTTTTATTTTCAGATTATGTGCATATCATAGATCTAGGGGCTCGGGTAGTATAGATTAGATCTTTTGCATATGGAGTTAAAGGAGTTTAATTAGATCTATTTTTCATTGCAATCAAAATTTATTTTAAAATTCATACATGCAACCTACCTGATTTTTCTAACATCCGTCATATGCCAAACTTAATTAGCTCGAGTCCAATCATGAATCTTATGAAAACTCCTTTCTATAATCACATTGCTTTGGCCACAAACTTATGGACTCGATCTCTTAGGTCGCATAAAATTACTCCTCAACTACTAAGGCCAATAGATCCCCTATAAGTGCACTCCTACTCTTACAGTGATCCTATTGCAACCAACATCCACTATAAGGACCCATATAGTTAGGAACCATATTTATATGTAGTCAAACTCCAGTAACTCTACTGTGAGTAGTCGAGGTACCACAGATCAAAGAATCACTCATATAACTACAGCATCAAAAAGTCACTGACGAGTGAGTTGGCATCCATGTGATTTTTCGTTCTTGATCACGCTCGTACCATTGTTCTCTAACAACCACTTGCACTCTCACTCTAGTGTCTCCACACTCTAGACTCAAGACCCGTCTACCTAAAAGAGAAGCAATCCATGCACCAGTCTACTCGGATCTATCACCATCCCCATGATAATCATTGATTGGGAGCATTTAGGAATTAATCTATAATGACACATATCTTAAATTCTCAACTCTTTGAGAATATGTATCATTGACCATTAACTCCTTGGATGATTCTAGAACATATTATTCTAGAATAAAAATAATTATCCATTAATTTTAATTTCAATAAATCAAGTACAAACTTATGTCCTGAAAAATTATAATGTATCAGCCAATAATTGGCTTTTCAGGTTACACATCTAACAATCTCCCACTTAACCTAAAGTCAATCTGCCCAAACCTAGATCCCATCTTCTCAAGATATACTTCAGTCTTTTAGCTAGCAAATTGCTTAGTCAGTGGGTCGACCATATTTTCGTGGGGTCTACTCTCTTCACCTTAATTTTTTTTCAAGTCGAGGTAGTCGCGTATTATTTAAAGTCCTCCTTTCCATGTGCTGGGTATTTTGGTGAGACCAAGGCTCCATTAGCTAAAGGCTATGGTGCCAATATTGTTACCATGATGACATCTTATGCCATCAATTTATAACAAAATTACTTGACCAGAAGATCCTACCTAGTACCTTTAAAAATGGTGACTAACTCAGCTTTTTGCAATGATTGGTTATTTGAAATTCTTCCAATCTATCAATTCTCATATTGCACATATCATGATGTAGACTCTCTACCATCAGTGCCTTACTCAAGATCCGAGCATGAGTACCCATAAACCCTACAACTCAAAATTTTTTTTCAAAAATCAAGAACAAATTCTTAGTACTTCTCAAGTACTTAAGGTTGTTTTTCATAGCTATCCAGTATTATACATCTGTATTCGACTGATTTCTGCTCGTGACACTCACAGCAAGATCAAGTCAAATACATTGCATGACATTCATGAGACTGCATAATGGATCAAGCTCATGAGCTCCTCAGATGTGTATAGACACATCATCTTAGAGAGATATATGTCTTGCCTAAGGGGTAGAAATCTTCTCATGGAGTTTTCATGCTGAACCCCTTCAGCACCTCCTTTATGTGCTTTACCTGTGAAAAGTCTAGCATCTTATCAGATCTATCTCCATAGACCTTCAATCCAAGATGCTTACACTTAATCTTTCTAGAGGATTTATTGACAATCAACTCTTGACCGAAGTTAACATGGGAACAACTTTTCTAATTAAGAGAATCTCATCCTCTCACTGATCCTTTTGAAAACTCCAGGTTCCTCCTTACTTTTGATAAAATCAAACTATTTGATTGTATCAATCCAAATTCGAGATACTTGCATTAATCCAAAAATGAATCCATGTAGCTTGCAAATCTTGTGATCTCTATCATCGGAAGTGAAACCCAATAGGCTGCCCCATGTAGATATCCTCCCAAGATATCCATTAAGGAATAATTTTCACATCCATCTGCATCTAATTTTTTTTTACAGATCCATTAACACCCAATGGGTACAATATCCTCTGATGGATCTACTAAGATCAAATTTGGGTGAAATATTTCAAGTCAACCTTTGACTTTATTGCTTCCATCCATTTCTCAGTATCAATGTTGCATATCATCTCGTCATAGGTCTAAGGATCAACTACTTGATCCCTATCTCCCATAAGGAATATTTCTTCTACATCCCCTGAAAGTATACCCAAATACCTTTCATGAGGATGGGAGACCTTACTAGATTTATGAGGCAGTGGAAGTCCTATACTAACTAGCTTAGAATGAATCGGTACAACCAAATCTCTAATTTGTTGTTCTTTAAAGACTTTCTCTTCAAACTCAATTTCCTCCCACTACCACCAACTTAGGTAAACTATTTTTCTAAAATATGGTATAATGGATCATAATCATATTGTGGTCCACTGGAGAGTATAATTAAATATCCTATTTAATAGATTAAAGTATGCTCCTAAAGAAGTAAAGGTTAGTGAGTGAGTCTCATTATAGATCAGATCATATCCAATAGGATCCTAATCCTCCTTTCTGACATCCCATTGAGCTGAGACGAACCAGAAGGAATCCACTATGAGACCATACCATTTTCATGAGATAATTTTGAAACTCCCACTAAGGTATATAGCTCCTCAATCCAGTCAAAAAACTTTAAAAGATTTTCCATCAAATGGGTCTGTATGTAGTGGTCCTCTCCCATGTCCCATAAGAGATAGTTTGGTCAAATTTTCTTGAAGATAGCATCCACAAACTTAGAATTCATATGTCAAGGAGACGTCCCTTTCTAAGTTTGTATATCTTATCCTCTTCAAAATGACCTTACTTGAGGCACCACATGTACTTAGATTTATCTCATCTATAGATCTCTCAAATCATATGGTATACTCACTATCTGAATACATCAACATGCAAACAGATCTGACATACCTTTATAAAGTGTGTCACCCTTCTTCCTTAGGCTATCCAGGTAGGAGAACAATTCTCATATGAGTGACCGTTAGTACTGCAGCGGAAACACTTTTCCTTGCTTGAGTCCACTCCTTGAGAAGATCCTTCCTTGGCTTATTCTGTCGTAGACCTCTGTTCTAAGAGACTCTCTCCTGAAACTAGATTTTCCACAGCAAGAACATTGGCTCTTGAACTTTTCAAGGTCTCTTTAGTGATCACCAATATGTTCATCAATTTTCGTAATGCGCTATCATACTTGTTCATATGGCAATTTACTCTAAACTGACCAAATGAACCATTAAGGGACTTCTGGATCAAATCCACTTGTAGTTCCTCATGCTTGGTCATCCTGAACTCATAAGGTCCTTGGCCATTATTCATGGACAGACTACTCAACGTGCAGTCTGACTCTGCTCACCACACAATTATTGTAGATGAGTTATCATAGTTCTAAATTCATGATATCCTCATTCTGGCACTAAGGCCAAGATATAGTGTCTATCCTAATTGATATCATCCATCCATTTCTCGCACACTGAATGTTTCAGCGGTTGGACGGTTTGGTGACCCAAAAGAATCTTGCTCTAGAACATACCCTAAACTTTATCATATTTCAGAATCATTCTGAAATCCTAAGCTAGTTCTTTGTAGTTCTACTCGATCAATTGGTTGTATCTTGGATTTGGTCAATCAAATTAGATTTGGATTTCAAAATAAGTCAAACACTTATCAAGTCCAGTCTCATTAGACTAATGAAATCTAGTTTGAGTCAAACTCAAACTTGAATTTAATCAAATTAAATTTGATTTAACTTGATCAAAATCCAATCTTATTATTTGATCAAATCAAATAATTTAGCAACTATTATAATTTGAGAAAAATTCTAGTCCAATGGGATTCAGTTCGGGCTATGGGGTTTGAAGCTGAGTAATGAACTGAAGAGAGAAGAGGATTCTAATTAAATATTTGTACTAGATTTAAAATTTATTCTAGAGACTTTAAGAAATAAATTAGACTCTCATTATTTCTTTAGATCCTAACACTCCTCAGATTAGAAAGTAAAAATCCTTACGCGAGTTAAGGTTCCTAGTGGGTACTGCGGTCCTACCAATTGGCACACTACCTCACCTGATAGATCTTGGTGAATGTGTCAACCAATAAGTAGATAACTCCTATCCAATGCATCTCATGCAAATTATAGCAGATTAGGTCTTTAAATTTTGAGACCTCACCTGATAGATCTTGATCTCATTTCTTAGTTAAGTCAGACCCATCATTTGAAGGGAATGAAAACTGTTTCTCTTTGAAAGGCCCAAGTTGCATCTAAAATTTTTTTTATTAATCTACATGAATAAAGATCAAATCTTGACCTGATTAGTAGCAGAACTAGAGATTAAATCTCAAATAATTTGATATAAATCTTCGTAAAGGCCTGGATGTGCAGACCCTTTGCTTCACATGCACGCCGGACGCCATAGGAAAGCAGGATGAACTTCGATCTTTGCAACTCAATCAAATGAGGGAGGAGATGTGCTGGTGTGACACCTCACACCAGTAGGTGGGACACCCAAGGAGGGCCACACCCAAGGGAGGAGGGGTGGCACCAAAGGGGAGAGGCTAAAGAGAAGAAGAAGGGCTTCTCTCTTCACATGCCTCTTTCTCTTTCTCTCTTCTCTCAATCTGATTTATTTTCTATGCATCCATAGGTAGAGACCCTTTCTATTTATAGATGAATTTTATGACCTAATAAGTATAGGAGTTTTAACTCAAATATGATTTGAATTAGTCCAATACTCATGAAAGAAGGATTCCTACATGAGATAGAATTGTCATCACTTATGACCCACATAGGATGCCCCAAACCAGTACTATTCTAGGTGTTGGTTGGCCCACATGAGAGAAAAATCTTAATACAAATAGGATTTCTCATATCTCATCCAAAATAGATCCGATTCAAATCCAATTCAAGGCTGATTCGAAATAATTTCGAAAGGCTGTCAATCTCAAACTCTTTAGGACTTTTGTACCAAGTCTAACTTAAATTTTTAGATTCAATTAAGTTTAATTAATTTAGATCTAATCTAAAATTAATCAGTACTTAAATTCAATCTTTCATATGCTCCATGAATCATAGATCAGAAACTGTTCATCCTCGGGATCGAACCTGAATTTCATGTGTAGTGCTAGCTAGACATAATCAACTCTTCAATCTCGTTTGACCCATAACTTAATTCTCAATCAAGTTAGCTTATATATTTAATCAAGTCAAGTACTTCTAAATTAGACATATAAACATAGGTCAATTTCTTCCTACTTTGTCTGACTTGTGTGCGTGACTCCATGGTTCGAACACTAAATTGATAGCATAGGAACAGATTTCTGTACTAATCGAGATACCATCTAGCAATGATTTCCGACATTCAGATAGGTTAAATTATCATAAAAGAATATTTCAGAATCCATACATAAGGTTACCACATAATTCATCATTTTGACTCTGAATGCTCTAAAATAGTCTCAAGTTAACTGTCAATCGAGATTGCTTCATCCGCATTGTATTTCAATCTTTTAAATCTATTTCATGGATTATTCTGATCAAGATTTTGCTAAATTAAAATATAGTGATGTATCAACTCCAATAATTTAGAGGGATCAATCCCATCTCGATCCACATAGACTTCGTAAGTACTTGACTGTATCCAGTAGCCTTATATCACTGTGTTAAAAATTTAGATAGTTCAGCACAAAAGCACAGTGAATTGCTTGCATATAGTGATCCCAAGTCTGAAGGATACTTATACCCATATATTTTGTGAGCAGCTCTTGACAGCAGAATGCTTAGCCGGTGAGTCATTTGTTCAGTGATGATGTACTTTAACATCTCACCTGTATGCCATACCAGTATCACCACACTCCTTGGTTAAGAGGATAACCAACTCATATGGCATACAATGACCTCCACTTGATAAATGTCATTATCCTGTAATGATGTATCATTTGGTCACAAACATATTTAAGAACTATACGATAAATCTTCTCTTTATTGTACACTAGCATAGTTCTAAAGATTTCATCACAGTACAAAAGTTCAAGAAAGATGTTGTTTTGTAATAAAAAATATTAAAATAATTTTTATTTAATAATCAATAATTCATATATAAAGAGAAACTCAATCATCACATGATTGATTTTAGTATATAATTTTCAACAACTCCCACTTAGACTAAAGTCAATCGGGATAGTATCTTATACCCATCTTTCATTTGAAGTCATCGAACTCTTTGATCCTGAGAGCTTTAGTGAAGGGGTCGGCTAAGTTCTCTTTTCCGTCGATCTTCTGAAGCTTGATGTCACCTCGGTTCACGATCTTCGCATCAGGTGATAGCGGTGTAGAATATATTGCAGCATCCGATGCAACATTATATTCTGCTTTGCATACGGCCATAGTATGTTGCTTGAAACTCTTTCAGCAAATAGCTTCTCCATTCAAGGTAAATACGTAGCCCAACACACTTCTGCTGTCATCACAATCTGACTGAAAATTGAAATCAGTATATCCCACAAGTTTCAGATCAGTGTCTCCATAGATAAGCTATTGATTTTTAGTATTTCTCAAATACTTAAGAATTACTTTCGCAATCTTTCAATGCTTCTCATCTGGATCATACTGGTACCTACTCACTACCCCTAGTGAATGGGCCACATCCGACTTCGTATATATCATAGCGTACATGATAGATCTCATTGCCGAAGCATATGGTATTCTACTCATATGCTCTCTCTCCTCAGGAGTTGTTGGATAATCTTTCTTAGAAAGAGTAATCCCATGGCCTATCGGAAGATAGCTTTTCTTGAAATTATCCATGTTGAACTGCTTCAACAAGATATCAATATACGTGGATTGGGACAATCCAAGCAACCTTCTAGATCTATCCTCATAGATCTTCATCCCAAAGATGTAGAATGCTTCTTCCAAGTCCTCCATAGAGAACTATGATGATAACCACAGCTTCACACTCTGCTAATTTAGGATGTTATTTTCTAGTAACAGTATATCATCCACATGCAGCATAAGGAAGATGACTACAAAATTGAAAGTCTACTTGTAGATGCAAGGTTCTTCTCCATTCCTAATGAAGCCATACATTTTGATCACCTTTTCAAAATGCATGTTCCAACTCTTAGATGCCTGCTTAAGTCTATAAATAGACCTTTTTAGCTTGCACACTTTTGACTCATCTATGGATGTAAACCCTTTAAGTTGTATCATATACACTTTTTCTTCCAGCTCTCCGTTGAGGAAAGCGATTTTGACATCCATCTATCAGATCTCATAATCTAAGTGTGTAGGATAGCAAGCATAATCCAGATGGACTTGAGCATTGCCATAGGAGAGAACGTCTCATCATAGTCAATACCATAATGCTGACGGTATCTTTTGGCAACCAGACGGACTTTATAGATCTCTACCTTTCTGTCCGCTCCTCTTTTTCTCTTGAAAATTCATTTATATCCTATGAATTTTATCCCTTCGAGGGGATCAACTAGTGTCCATACACCATTGATCTCCATAGACTCCATCTCAAATTTTATGGCCTCAAGCTATTTTTAGGAGTCGGGCCTTTGTATGGCCTCCGTATAGGTGATCGGATCCTATCGTTCTCATCAAGTTTAATGGGATCATCATTTCGGACCAAAAAATTATAGTATCTGTTTGGCTGATGCATTACTCTACCGGATCTCCTCGATGGTGCCTCTATTGGCTTCAAATTTGAATCATCAATCAAATCTAATTCTGTGTGTATCGATCCTTCCACCTCATGAACTTTATCAAGTTCAATTTTATAGACATTAGCTCCATCACTAAGAAACTCCTTTTTCAAAAAGACTGTCCGACTGCTGACAAACACTTTTTATTCTGTAGTGAGGTAAAAGTAGTACCCTTTAGTTTTTTTTGGGTACCCTACGAACAAGCATCTATTAGACTTCAATCCAAGCTTATCTGTCTTCAAACGCTTGACATAAGCTAGACACCCCCAAACCCTAAGGTGTGAGAGCATCGGCTTACGTCCAATCTATATCTCATATAGAGTTTTATTGACACACTTGCTGGGCACCTTATTCAAAATGTAGCAGGCAGTTTCTAGAGCATATCCTTAAAAAGAGATTGACAGACTCGTAAAGCCCATCATAGATCAGACGATGTCTAACAAGGTTTGATTTCTCCTCACTGACACCCCATTATGTTGTGGTGTTCCAAGAGGGGTCCACTATGAGAGAATCCCATTCTCTTCCAGATATGTCAGGAACTCATTGGTGAGATATTCAATTCCTCGATCTGACTGAAGGGTCTTAATACTCTTTTCAGTTTGTTCTTTACTTCAGTACAGAATCGTTTGAATATTTCAAATGATTCTATCTTATACTTCATAAGATAGACATACCCATACCTCGATAGGTCATCTGTAAATATAATGAAGTAGTAGTATCCTCCTCTAATACTTATGTTCATAGGTCTGCATACATCAGTATGTATTAGACCTAAGACATCGCTGGCACTTTCACCTTTTTTCTTAAAAGGTGACTTAGTTATCTTACCAAGTAGGTAAGATTTGCAGGTAGGTAATGATTCACAATCATCTAACTCAAGGACACATTCCTTGATCAACCTGTCAATCTTACTCTTGTTTACATGACCCAGCCTACAATGCTAAAGGTAGGACTCGCTGATATTATCTAACTTAGGGTATTTACTGACTGTGTACATTATACTAATAGATCATGATATTATGTATATGTCATATTTTAATTATCCACGCATAGTTGTAGTATCATTCATAATGATATCACAAATTATCTTTTATTATAAACTTGTAACCAAGTTTGACCAAAAGATCTATAGAGATGACGTTCATCAAAAAGGAGGGACAATAATGATAATCATCTAATATGACACTACTAGACTCGAAGACAAGCTGTAAAGTTTCTAAGATCAAAACTAGAACAAGACTTCCATCTCCAACATTAAGAAATCACTCGTCCTCTTAAAAATTCTTACTTACCTGTAGTCCCTGCAACGAATCGTATATATTAATAAGACCTTTGATATCCAATATCTAGGTAGTAGTATCACAAATAGAGAAATTACAAGGAGTTATCATATAAGTACCTTGTGAAGTAATCGATTGCTTCTTTCTCTTGTTCTTAGGCCTGTTTGGGTCAAGGATAGCTATATAAGCAGGATAATTTCTTTTTCAATGATCTAACTTCTTGCAGAAGAAGAACTCTGCCTGGCTCTTGTCAACTTTTGACGGTTTGCTCTGCTTAAAATCGATGGCACAAGATTTCTGCATCTTTTTCTTCTTTTCTCTCCTAGAAGATCGATGCCATGCAGATGAACCTTCCACTAAATTCACTGACTTCTTCTTGAGCTGGTGATCCTTCTCAAAAATCTGTAGTAATCTCAGTAAATCATGATAGTTCACTGCAGGCTTCGTCATTCTATAATGATTGAGAAAGTGTAAGTAGGATTTCGGTAGTGAATTAAGGATAGCATCCTTGCCTAACTGTTCATGCAACAGAAAGTCAAGTTTGCTAAGGCATTCAATCTGCTCAATCATGTACAATATATGATCGGTGACTGAAGCCCCCTCTCGCATACGGGCATTGAACAATATGTAGGAGGTTTTGTATCTCTCTGCATCCTCTGGGGTGCTAAAAGACTCATTCAACATTTGAATGATCTTCTCTGGCTGCGCATGCTCGAACTTACAACTCAGTTCATTATTCGTAGCTATCCTCATCACACAATGCACAGTCGTGTGGTCATGGAGCCACTTCACGTAAGTGTCTCTCACGGCACAAGGAGCATTGGCTGCAGATTCTTCAGGTGCCTCATCCGTAAGGATATATAAAATCCTCTTGTGCTCCAAGACGATCTTCAACTTTCAATACTAGCTATCGAAGTTGGATCCGATGAGCTTATCACTGTCCAACAGCATACAGAGGGATAGTGTATTGGCCATAACTGAAAAAAAATTAGCATATTAGTATATGAATTATTTTTAATTTCAAAGATATAGATTTTAGTCTAAAGGTCTTCTCACTATTTTTACGAATTGATAGCCTCTACTTCCAACTTGAAGAATTATGCTAATTCTTTAGCGGGTACTAGAATCCACATGGACTGCATTCAGGCCTGTATGTAGCTCGACCAACCCTAGTGCATCCATGGGTAGGTTCATAATCAATTATTTCTCCAAACAACTTCTAGCAATTAAGTTTTGCCCCAAGCATCCCTTCAACATAAAGCTGTCAACGGACCGGGTCCAGACCCAAGACCCGTGGGTATTTACCCGATAGATTCAAGTCTGGTATTAGTATTGGACCCATTTACCCAGACCCAGATCCAGATTTGATAAATCATCATGTAAACAGATAGGGTTTGGATATTTAATACCCAGACCCAATAGGCCCGAAACTAGAATAATATATATATATATATATATATATATATTATAATTGTATGTTGTTATGTTTTTGGATGCTTTAATTGGAGTTTTAATTATTGAATTTGAACAACTTTTATACTTTTATTTGTATGATCATATCATTGTATAATTTTTAGATATTTTCCTAGGTTATTGTATAATTTTTAGATTTTTTTTTTAGACTTTAAATATGAGTTTCGGGTCCCAAAATTGGATCCGGATATCCGAGACCCATTAGGGTCCGAATCTGGTACTTTAAAGCTAGACCTGTCGGGTATTCGGGTCTGGATCTGAGTTCTGTATCTAAGATCAGGTTCGAATATAGATATCTAGGTTCTGACCCGAACCTGACCCATTGACAGGTCTACTTCAACAGGCATGTGGCGTCTCTCTTGAAAATTTCAGTTAGGTCCAACCATTAACATAACATACCAAGTGCGTCCAACAAACGGATGTCCAGGCCCGAGTATGGCTCAGCCAACCTGAGCATTGATCTGAAGGTACATCATGATGGTTATATGATGAATGATAATTTCAATACGTAATAGACACCAGGTATGTGATGCCTCCAATGCCTATTTGAAATATTAGACTCACTATCATGCACCTTAATGAGAGGCTATGATCAAGTTATCTCATAACTTTATCACTTTATAGACTTATTAATTTAGAGTATTTGATTTTATTGATCTGAGAATAAGAAAAGAAGATGATCTGCAAGCTACTAATCCTCCCACTGACTTTACCAAGTCATGTAAAGGATTAAACATAAGCTGGTCTAAAGACACCTAAATCAGTCACTCTGATTCACCTTAATGGTATGGGTCTGCACGAATTGACTAGTGATCTAATCAAAATATAATCTATCATGTTGGCTAGATAAGTGAGATTAGTGAGAGGGATGTGCCCTTAACTCACTGTAGATGTATCTAGATGAATAGCTCTCAATTAAAAACCACTTGATCTGCCAAACTTATCTTAGACACTAACTGGTTAATTAGTTTCGATTTGGCACACCAGAAGATTCGGGCTCCACTATGGAACCATGATCATAGTTCATTTATTAGGGTCAAATACATGATCTTGATCAAACTTCAACTATTGAGATTGATTTAAAGAAATACTGACCTAATCTAATTCAACACTTGATTAGATTTAATCAATTTCTCTACTTGATCCATATGTGTTTCTAACCATAGGTCTAACCCATTAGAAGGACCTAATTCAAGCTAACCCTTTGCTCATCGATTTATGTGCTATCTTAATGATCTTCAATTCTCAAATCTAGATCATTCAAAGATTATTTCAAAATTAAGTGTGTGAAATATGTGTTTCAGTCTGTAGAACTATTCTATAAGAATTTCAGTTGAAGCATATCATATATTTCAATCTATAAAAATAAATTTTTATAATACATTTAATAATTAAACATACATAGGTATGATCTAAACTTCATACATACATCTCATGCATCATGACAACTTTCAGATCAATATCGATTACATCATATGTAATATGCTATTCAGATTTAAAATAATTTTATATCTAAATTTTATCTTATTATAATGAATCATAAATTATTTTATATCTAATCTAAACATATTTATGATCAACATACTACATAAAAATCTATTCATTTTTTTTTTCAAAAATCAGATCATAATAATACCCCAACACGTCATAAGAGAACCTATCGAATAGACAAAAGAGAGATTAATCTCTTCAATCTCTTATAATCGGATGGTCTGATGATCCTATCAATTTAAGTATTAGGTTACTAAGATTTGAAATCTAATTTTATATATAATTACATCAACATGCAATTATTGACAAAACTATTTTATGTCATGAACATATCCTTGATCTTATTAATTATATTCTTCATCTAATCTAATTAGATTTGATATATCATATATATTATACCAGATCTAAAACATATCTTATACTGATTATAAAATATTAATTTTAAATTTGATATCATATAGAAAATTAATTAGATACAAATATGAATACATAAAGAATAAATTTTTAGTAAAATCTATTTTTGCATAGTGCTAAATTTTGATAGGATTTAGATCTAAATATCTATCGAAATAGATCCAATTCAAATCTAAAATAAATCTCACTTCATAATAAAAATAATAATATTAAAATTTTATTAAAATAAATTTAAAATAAATTTTAATTTATGTTGTTATTCCATCAAAAATTCAACGACAGCAAAATTCTATTATAACAAACTTATAACAACCTTAATCAATAATTGATTAGGCTCATCTAATCCAATCAAAATTAGATCAAAAATTTTATACAAATAGATTTAAATTAGATTTAATATTTCATAAAAAATTTTAATTATATCTTATGTAATTAATCTCAAAAAATTCAGTTATACATGTATGTATTTCAGACCTACTCTGATACCAATTGAAGGGAAGGGAAACTGTTTCTCTTCGGAAGGCCCAGGTTGCATTTAAAATTTTTTTTATTAATCTACATGAATAAGATCAAATTTTTACCTGATTAACAGTAGAATCAGAGATCAAATCTCAAATAATTTGATATAAACCTTCATGGAGGCCTGGATGTGCAGACCCTCTACTTTCATGCACGTCAGACGCCGTAGGAAAGCAGGATGAACTCTGATCTTCGCAACCCAATCAAATGAGGAAGGAGATGTGATGGTGTAACACCTCACACCAATAGGTGGGATGCCCAAGGAGGGCCCATGCCCAAGGGAGGAGGGGCGGCACCAAAGGGGAGAGGCTAAGGAGAAGAAGAAGGGCTTCTCTCTTCACACATCTCTCTCTTTCTCTCTTCCCTCAATTTGATTTGTTTTTTATGCATCCATAGGTAGAGATCCTCTCTATTTATAACTAAATTTTATGACCCAACAAGTATAGAAGTCCTAACGTAAATTTGATTTGAATCAGTCTAATACTCATGAAAGAAGGATTCCTACATGAGATAGAATTGCCATCACTTATGACAACCACTTTGCACCCACTCCCTCATCTACATTGGATGCCCCAAACCAGCACCATTCTAGGTGTTGGTCAGCCCACATGAGAGGAAAATCTTAGTGCATGTAGGATTTCTTGTATCTCATCCAAAATAGATCCGATTCGAATCCAATTCGAAGCTGATTTGAAATAATTTTGAAAGGCTGTCAATCCCAAACTCTTTAGAACTTTTGTACCAAGTCTAACTTAAATTTTTAGATTCAATTAAGTTTAATTAATTTAGATCTAATCTAAAATTAATCAGTACTTAAATTTAATTTTTTATATGCTCTATGGATCATAGATCAGAAACTATTCATCCTCGAGATCGAACCTGAACCTCATGTGTAGTGCTAGCTAGACATAGTCAACTCTTCAATTTCGTTTGACCCATCACTTAATTCTCAATCAAGTTAGCTTATATGTTCAATCAAGTTAGCTTATATGTTCAATCAAGTTAAGTACTTCTAAATTGGATATATAAACATAGGCCAATTCCTTCCTACTTTATCTGACTTGTGTGCATGACTCCATAGGTTCAAACACTAAGCTGGTAGCACAGGAATCGATTCCTGCACTAATCAAGATACCATCTAGCAATAATTTTCGATGTTCAGATAGATCGAATTATCACAAAGAAATATTTCAGAACCCATACACATGGTTACTGTATAATTCATCTTTTTGACCCTAAATACTTTAGGATGGTTTCAGGTTAACTGTCAATCGAGATTACTTCATCCACATTATATTTCAACTTTTCAATTCCATTTCATGGGTTACCCTGGCCAAGACTTTGCTAAATTGAAATATAGTGATACACCAACTTTAATAATTCAGAGAGATCAATCCCATCTTGATCTACACACAGACTTTGTAAGTACTTGACTGTACCCAGTAGCCTTCCATCACTGCGTTAGAAATCTAGATAGTCTGACACCAAAGCACAGTAAGTTGCTTGCAAGTCACTATCGTGTTCTCAGGTCTGAAGGACACTTATATCCATGTGTTTCGCAAGCATCTCTTGACAGCAGAATGCTCAGCAGGTGAGTCACTTATTCAGTGATGTACTCCTACATCTCACTTGTATGCTATACCATTGTCACCACACTCTTTGGTTAAGAGGACAACCAACCCATATGGCATACAATAACCTCCACTCAATAAACGTCATCATCCTGTAATGATGTATCATTTGATCGCAAACATGTTTAAGAACTATACGATAAATTCTCTCTTTATCGTACACTAGTGTAGTTCTAAAAATCTCATCACAGCACAAGAGTTTAAGGAAGATGTTATTTTATAATGAAAAATGCCAGAATAACTTTAATTCAACAATCAATAATTCATATACAAAGAGGAACTCATTCATCATATTATTGATTTTAGGATACAATTTCCAACACCATTAGCGTGAGTGAAGCTGTCATTGAATCCTCATCTGACAGATCTTGGGACCAACCCCATCTCCACTCTGCAATAGTACAGTGGTTGCTTCTCTCCTGATGCAATTGATCCATTATATCCAGTCAAGAACAATCAACATCAGGGAGAGCATGGCACTCTATAATGATGGAAAACTCCTCGACTTAATATTATTGAGGAGGTTTTAATTTAGATCTCTTCTATATAGTCACATACATCTCATGTAAATATCTGGTCTGGTTAAGATCAGCACATTTCATATCTGACTAACCTAGTTTAAGTCAATACATCTCATGTCTAATTAAACTAGTTTAGGTCAGCACATCTCATATCTGACCAACCTAGTCGGTATGGGTGAACTCGAGTCAATAAGTAACTTAATACAAAATATAATCTCCCAAAATGGTCAGGTAAGTTAAGATGAGTGGGGGTCTCCCCATTGCTTTCTTTAGACACCAACAAATTGGCTAGGTCAGACAACAGAATCAATTAAATAACCACAATCTAAATACTTATCTTAGACACTAAATTATTTGATCAAAATTGATCAGGTTAGCCTATTGATCTGGGTCTGAACCACTGAGCTAAATTTGATCTTGAGTCAATTAATTCACATCAAATTATGAATTGATTCAACCAACTATAACTAAATTCGACTTTGAGCCCTTTTGATCTATTTTTGATTAACAATTGATCAGATTTGATCAACTACTCAAATTGACAAGGGTTCTAACCTAATCTAATCAATTGACTCTAATTATAATTTGATCATTAGACCTAATTTGTTTAACCCATACCCGAAACTTCATGTTTTATATAATGAATTTTAGATCTTAAATTCTCAATTTTAGATCTTTCAAATATATATCTTAATTTTTAATTAAGTATATTATATTAATGGGTTTATTTAGAAATCAAAACAATTTTAGATCTAAATAATTTATATTTTATATCTTATACAAAATTTTCTGTCCACAATAATGAGTCAACTCACCCTAGACTCGAGTCGACTCATCATAATAATGAACAAAAACCCTGTAGCCTTAGCCTATATAATTGAGTTAGCTCATCTGTAAATGAGTTAGCTCACTGAGGACTCGAGTCGACTTGAATAAAAATTGAGTTGACTTGACTGACTGAACTGCTATCGATTTTATAAAAATCGATCCAATTATCAATCTGATTTATGTGTGATTAAATTATTTTATGGATCAGATAATTTTAATTTAGATTAATGGTAGATCTAGTCTCATCCTAGGACAACCAATCATACAGCATAATATAAGTTATGCTAGGATAAGCTTATGTCAGGATGATTCTAGATTAACCCTAAAGACTATGGCATATATAATAGATCTAATCTACAGCCATTAATTAAAATATCCAATATAAATATGATTTAATCAAGATCATACATCACATGTAAATTAGATCTAAATATCTCATGCTTCATATAAAAATCAGATTGTAATCATGATTTTCAGATCAATGCATCTCATGCAACAATAGGATCCAATACATCTCATATATTATCAATATCCAATACATCTCATGTATTATTAATTAGATCTAATCTAATTTTATAATCTAATTTTTAGATCCAAAAAAAAATTAGTAAATATTTTTTATATGTGTAAAAATGATGTGGCTCTGATACCACTTGAAGAAAATCCAGATGATTGGCATGCTGAAATTTCATCTAATGAAACTAGGGCAGTGAAAGCATTAATTAAAACTATTTTAATTTATAGCATGTAGAAGGATCTAATCCTAAAATCACCTAAGAATCTAGTTTAGACATGCATAAAAAGTATTTAGATCTAAAAAATAGAAATAAAGAAGTAGGGAAGATCGCTTACGTTAATCGCTTTTCCATCTTTCTATCGGATCAGATTTTGCAGATGGTCGGAGTTTCTGATGTAGCCATGCAAGTATTCGACCTTTGTTGGTATTCACATAGAGATGATCTGATCAGAGCACCGAGGCCATCAGAGTGCTAGCACCTTGTAGGCCTCGCTCCTTTGCTTGGATCTGGACTCCTTCAACACCTTAAAAAATAGGACTGCAGCATGATCTCATCGTGCTGATCTGATCTAATCAGATCAAGACCACCATGAAGAGAAGAAAAACTTTTCTTCTTCTCTTCCTCCCTCTCTAAACTCTCCTCTCAGATCTGATCTAGAGGATATGAGGCGTTAGGACATGGAGGAAGGGAGATTGGGCATTGGAGTTCAGACATACGGTAAGAAAGAAAAGATCCCATCTAATTTTCAGTGCACGCAACTTCTTCCTAATGTTTTGTCACACAAAAACATTAGCCCAATGATCTTCCTTAATGGATTTTATCCTCTTCCTTATTTGAATCAAATTCAAATCAAAATAAAGGGCTAAAATTGGAAAAGATGACTCACAGAGGAGAGGTGCCAACTATTAGTGTCCCATTTTCTTTCACGCATGCAAACGTGTGCTCCACCTTCTCTTCAGATTTTTATCATACAAAATCTCAATTCCCACACCCACTTCTAGATAAGGATAGTACCTATTTGAATCAAATTTAAATAGGGTAAAAGATATGGATGAGAGAGAGTCCCAAATGAGTAGGGCACCAACTATTGGCGCCCCCTGTCTATTCACGCATGCAAGAAAAAGAGGATGGCACTTCAATGCCCCTCACTCCTCCTTTTAGTTAGTAAATTAGAGAGAGAAGCCCAAAAAAAGTAGGCTTAGGTGGTCTTCTTTAATTGGGTCCAATTTAGGTTCAAACTGAATCCAATTCAAGCCCGATTCGAATCCAATTTGAAAAGGCTGTCAACCCTGATCTAATCAAAATCGTAATCCAAATCCTACTTGAATAATTAAACCCAATTAGTCTTAAATTAAGTTAAATCTAATTAAACTAAATTTAATTTTAATTAATTAAAATTTGATCCATAATTCAGGTCCAATTATATTGCAATACTTGCAATTAAGTCCTTATACTAACAATTAGCAGTTTCTTCATTTGTAGCTGTTTACAAATTGATCCAAGTCATCAATCCAATTGATAACTTGATCATGATCTAAGCTATTGATCAGGATAAGCTCCTTTTGTATATGATCCTTCAAATTTTATTCTATCTAATAGTGAGACATACTGTGATCTCCATCACTGTATCATCGAAACTTCTTTCGATAGGCTGGAATAATTCCAACTCACTCTATCAAAGATCGTTGATCCAAAAATGATCTTTGTAAGTTCTCACGATACACCAGTGATACCTAGCAGTATGTAATGGCAACCCATTAAAACAGAAGGATGAACCTCTAGATGTAGTTACCATATGATCAAGTTCCTCTATCGAGAGTTCTGATAGGATGCAGGTCATGGAACCTCATCAAATCTTAAGTATTTGTCATATGTCAGACTTAATTAACTTGAGTCCAATCATGAATCTCATAGAAATTCTTTTCCGTAATCATGTTGTTGTGGCCACAGACTTATGGACTCAACCTCTTAGGTTGCATAGGACTACTCCTCAACTACTAAGGCCGATAGATCTCCTATAAATGCACTCCTACTTCTACAGCGAATCTACTGCAGTCAACGTCTACTATAAGGATCCATATGGCTAGGGATCATGTTTATGTGCAGTCAAACTACAACAACTCCACTGTGAGTAGTCGAGATACTACAGATCAAAGAATCACTCACACAACTATAGCATCGAGAAGTCACTGATGAGTGAGTAGGTATCCATGTGACTTCTCGTTCTTAGTCATGCTCAGTACCGTTGGTCTCTAACAATTACCTATTAGATTTTCTATAGGTGCTAGTGCATATGGATTTCAAAACTTTTCTAAATTCAAAAGGTAGTGAAAAAATCAGATTAAAATATTTTTAATCTAAGCATACATTCATCATGTAAAAATATCTATGGATCTAGTTCATATACTGAAATTAACATATATTAATTTTAGGAAGAACAAACAAAAGTCTGAAATCAATTCACATACTTGAATTGCTTTTTCTTTGCTTCAAACCTTTAATTGGAGTTGAATCTGATTCAATCCCTAGATCTAGGCTTGAATAGGTTCTAAATTAGTAGCAAGCATCCTACCTCTAGGGTATTCATAGGACTAACCTCAATTATTTTTTCTTGGATCCTACTTGCCTGAACCAAAACTTAAATAGGCTTGAACCAAGCCTGGATTGAAATAGAACCCCTTTGATGACCCTTCTAATCTTTCTTTCTTGATTCTTAAAGAAATCAAGAACCTTTCTTGATCTTTCAACTAATCAAGAAGAACAATAATCAAGAATTAGTAGTAACTAATTCTCAACAAATTTGAGAGCAAAGGGAATAAAAATCGAACAAGTGGCGCCAACCATTGACCCACTTCTTTGAATGCTGCCCACCCTCTCTATGGCTCCAAGGGAGGACGCCTAAAGAGAGATGAGGCATGGGCTAGAGAGAGAAAGAGGAGGGGAGGCATGGATCCAGTGAAAAGTGGTGGCAAGGTGGGAGGAGAAGAAGTTATTTGAGAACTAAAGGCTAGGATTCTTTATATAGACAACTTAAGGATGTCCTAATCAAATTAGGATCTCTCATTCTAATCATATTAGAATTCCTAGCCATAATATAATTGGACCAAATAAATAAGGTGCCACCCATTACTCACCCAAAACCACACCCAACTCTAGACATCCCATCATATGAGACCCTATTGAATGCACAAATCAGCCCACATAGTTCTATAAATTCTCTTTAAGGGTTCTTAACCAAGAAACTCTTTCTTGATTTAATTCAAGCCATAAATTCATTATCCAACAATTGGATCTTATTGAATCAAATTCAATTAGGTTCAAATCAAGTATAGAAATTGGTTAAAACTTATCATATAAGTAAACTAATCACAAGAGAAGTTGGGTTCACCCAGGTGCTAGCAAGGTTAACATGAACCCAATTGGATTTTTTTAAATCTATATAAATTGGTGCTTCATAAGCTCTATTATAATCAATTTAGGTCTTCTCCCTTTATGTGTGATCCCATAGATTCAATTCTATCTGGTAGTGAGAAATACCATGATCTCTATCATAGGTATTATTGAAATCTCTTTCAGTGGGTTGGAATAGTTCCACTCTAACTCGATAAAGATTATTGATCTAAAACGATCCTATTGAGCTCTCATAATCCACCAGTGACATCTAATAATATATAGTAATAATCTAGAAAAATCAAAATAGAATCTCTAGATGTAGTTAATGTATGATATAATCCCTCTATCATAAGTCTTGACTAGATGGTAGGTCATGGATAAATTATCAAACCTCATCATCAATCATATAATAGATGTGTTGAAAAATATGTTCTAAAGCCAATCATCTAGATTGTAGATGATTGTGCTCCATACATATATATGAATTATAAAATGATAAATATTATCTGATAGATTCATTATAAGGAATATATCTTTCTAAATAGAACTCATATATTATGATGAAGTCCTTAGAGTTACTTTCAAAATGATAAAGGAAGATTTATCATATGGTTCTTAAAATCTGCTTGCGATCAAATGATACAATTGTTACAAGGACGATAGCTGTATCGAGTGTAGGTCGTTGTATACCATATTGGTTAGTTATCCTCTTAACCAAGATATGTGATGACACAGATATGGCATACGGGTGATTTATAGGAGTACATTTCACTGAGCGTGACCACTTGTAAAGCACTCTGCTGTCAAGAGTTACTCTGATGGGATATGGGTATATGTGTCCCTCTGACTTGAGGCTGCCTTGGTGACTTGCAAGTAACTTTGTCACGCCCCCGACCCGAGATTGTGAATCGAGGGTCATGACAACCGCCGCATACTTATGAAGAACTCTCTCCATAAGCATGCAAGGCATCTCATCACGATATCAATGCATCACAGCGGAATAAATTCAAATAATTATTATTCAACTGTAATTCAAGTAATTAAATCAAATGTCTTACATCCAATAAAATTTTTGCTAACAATAAAACAATAGATCTAAGTTCAATAAAGTTGACAATGCTAAATCTCGCCTCTAAAAGCTCTGTCCCAATATTTCTTCCTACGCTCGAAATTAATTGTCTGAATCTGAAAAATAGAAAGAAAGGTAATGAGCTAGACAGCCCAGTAAGTAACAAATATCTCAACCAGATATTTCAGATATTATATAATTTTCAAGAATAATGTTACAAATAAACATAAAAATATATTTCATGCTGATTTGATGCAAATCCAATAATTTTAAATATTCACATATAATATTTCCGATTCGATTCAAAACACTCGAAACTCAACAGCCTTGACTATGACCAACGTTTAACCCCCATTGGCGGGGTCCACATAATACCAGCGCACAACCCCCACTGGCAGGGTCCAGAAATACCAGCGCACAACCCCCACTGGCAGGGTCCACAAATACCAGCGCACAACCCCCACTGGCAGGGTCCACAAAGTACCAACGTATAATCCCCATTGGCGGGGCCCACTGAAACATAGTTAGGCTGAGAGCATAAATCCGATCTATATCAAAACACTTAGTACCACAATATATATCATAATCTTTCACTAAACATGTGCATAAATCGATATACCATAACATTTCAAAAGCACTTTTCTTTCAAAACATAATTCCATAAATCATGCATAATTTCAGAGAATAATTATTTATTTTCAGAATAAATATGGAATATCTCGAGAAGATGATTCATTACTTACCTTTCACGGAGCACTGAATGAACGGATCGACTAACTTCTAGGAGATTCTTCCGTGCCTATTATCCAAAATTATATTTTTACATTAATTTTAATTCAAAATTAAATCTAAACAAATCCCAACTCAAAACCTCACTTAGAATCGACTCTTTCCTAAACTCGATCAAAATCATTAGATGAGACCTCCTACTATGCTAATCCTAGAAGAATAACTTTAGAGAGAGAAGAATCCATCAAGACAGAGAAATATCCTAGAGAGAGAAAATTCTAGAGAGAGAAAGTAGAGAGAGAAAATCCAATTTCAGAGAGAGAAAGTCAGAGTTCAGACTGAAAAGAAGAGAGAGAAGAGAGAGAAACTCTCTCTCTCATCAATTTCAATTTTTCTCTTTTTTATTTATTTATTTATTTATTTATTTACTTACTTAATTACTTATTTGTTCATATATATATATATATAAATATATATATATATATATATTTTATTATTATTATTATTATTATTTTCTTTTCTTTTCTTTTCCTTTTTTTTTTTCTTTTTCTTCTTTTTCTTTTTCTTCTTTTTCTTTCCTTTTTCTTCTTTTTCTTCTTTTCTTTTCTTTTCTTTTTCTTTTTTTTTTCTTTTCTTTTTCTTTTCTTTTCTTTTTCTTTTTCTTCTTCTTCTCGGTTCTTCCCGCGCCGGAACAGGGGACCGGCGTCCCCTCGGCCTTGACCGGCCATTCGGGCCACGGCCGCCGCGGCGGAGGCCGGCGGCCGACGGGAATCACTCCCCCGGTCACGGAGGAGGGTGGCCGGCGATCAATTCCGATCGCCGGCGCCGGAAACTTCAAGGAAAAGAGACCCAAAAACAGAGGTCCCTTTCCCGATCGGAAATCGATGATTTTTGTCGCCGGCAGCCGCGCACAAATGCACGGGGAGGAAGGAGAAGAAAGAGGGGAGGAAGAGGAAAATTTACCTCAGCCTCCGGAGACCTCGTCGGCGGCAATCACGGCGAGAAATCAAAGGGTGTCCGCGGCCTTCGATCGAGAAGAACGGAGAGAAAGAGAGAGGGAGGAGGCCAATGATCGGTCTCAAGAGGGAGGGGGTCTTCTTATAGAGCACCCTAGGACTCCGAGGGGTCCTAGGAGTCCTAATTTGCTCGGGATTCGCCGGAGAAGAAGACTCCTACCGGGAGTCTTCTTCCCGGTTGCTCTGTTTTTTTTTTTTTTTGGGCTATAACATTCTTCACCCCTAAAAAGAAATTTCGTCCTCGAAATTTTTCATACCTGTCATCATTGTATTGGAAGCCTGTGGATTCTGTTGAGTAAGCGCATAAACTCTTCCCTGGGTTTATTATGATGCTCATACTTTAACGTCCCAATATTCCTAATATTTACCCACCTACACTCATACTATGTCAAATTCTATGTGTCATAATTTATCCACTTATGCTCTGATATCATATTAATTGTCACGCCCCCGACCCGAGATTGTGAATCGAGGGTCATGACAACCGCCGCATACTTATGAAGAACTCTCTCCATAAGCATGCAAGGCATCTCATCACGATATCAATGCATCACAGCGGAATAAATTTAAATAATTATTATTCAACTGTAATTCAAGTAATTAAATCAAATGTCTTACATCCAATAAAATTTTTGCTAACAATAAAACAATAGATCTAAGTTCAATAAAGTTGACAATGCTAAATCTCGCCTCTAAAAGCTCTGTCCCAATATTTCTTCCTACGCTCGAAATTAATTGTCTGAATCTGAAAAATAGAAAGAAAGGTAATGAGCTAGACAGCCCAGTAAGTAACAAATATCTCAACCAGATATTTCAGATATTATATAATTTTCAAGAATAATGTTACAAATAAACATAAAAATATATTTCATGCTGATTTGATGCAAATCCAATAATTTTAAATATTCACATATAATATTTCCGATTCGATTCAAAACACTCGAAACTCAACAGCCTTGACTATGACCAACGTTTAACCCCCATTGGCGGGGTCCACATAATACCAGCGCACAACCCCCACTGGCAGGGTCCAGAAATACCAGTGCACAACCCCCACTGGCAGGGTCCACAAATACCAGCGCACAACCCCCACTGGCAGGGTCCACAAAGTACCAACGTATAATCCCCATTGGCGGGGCCCACTGAAACATAGTTAGGCTGAGAGCATAAATCCGATCTATATCAAAACACTTAGTACCACAATATATATCATAATCTTTCACTAAACATGTGCATAAATCGATATACCATAACATTTCAAAAGCACTTTTCTTTCAAAACATAATTCCATAAATCATGCATAATTTCAGAGAATAATTATTTATTTTCAGAATAAATATGGAATATCTCGAGAAGATGATTCATTACTTACCTTTCACGGAGCACTGAATGAACGGATCGACTAACTTCTAGGAGATTCTTCCGTGCCTATTATCCAAAATTATATTTTTACATTAATTTTAATTCAAAATTAAATCTAAACAAATCCCAACTCAAAACCTCACTTAGAATCGACTCTTTCCTAAACTCGATCAAAATCATTAGATGAGACCTCCTACTATGCTAATCCTAGAGGAATAACTTTAGAGAGAGAAGAATCCATCAAGACAGAGAAATATCCTAGAGAGAGAAAATTCTAGAGAGAGAAAGTAGAGAGAGAAAATCCAATTTCAGAGAGAGAAAGTCAGAGTTCAGACTGAAAAGAAGAGAGAGAAGAGAGAGAAACTCTCTCTCTCATCAATTTCAATTTTTCTCTTTTTTATTTATTTATTTATTTATTTATTTACTTACTTAATTACTTATTTGTTCATATATATATATATATATAAATATATATATATATATATATATATATTTTATTATTATTATTATTATTATTTTCTTTTCTTTTCTTTTCCTTTTTTTTTTCTTTTTCTTCTTTTTCTTTTTCTTCTTTTTCTTTCCTTTTTCTTCTTTTTCTTCTTTTCTTTTCTTTTCTTTTTCTTTTTTTTTCTTTTCTTTTTCTTTTCTTTTTCTTTTTCTTCTTCTTCTCGGTTCTTCCCGCGCCGGAACAGGGGACCGGCATCCCCTCGGCCTTGACCGGCCATTCGGGCCACGGCCGCCGCGGCGGAGGCCGGCGGCCGACGGGAATCACTCCCCCGGTCACGGAGGAGGGTGGCCGGCGATCAATTCCGATCGCCGGCGCCGGAAACTTCAAGGAAAAGAGACCCAAAAACAGAGGTCCCTTTCCCGATCGGAAATCGGTGATTTTTGTCGCCGGCAGCCGCGCACAAATGCACGGGGAGGAAGGAGAAGAAAGAGGGGAGGAAGAGGAAAACTTACCTCAGCCTCCGGAGACCTCGTCGGCGGCAATCACGGCGAGAAATCAAAGGGTGTCCGCGGCCTTCGATCGAGAAGAACGGAGAGAAAGAGAGAGGGAGGAGGCCAATGATCGGTCTCAAGAGGGAGGGGGTCTTCTTATAGAGCACCCTAGGACTCCGAGGGGTCCTAGGAGTCCTAATTTGCTCGGGATTCGCCGGAGAAGAAGACTCCTACCGGGAGTCTTCTTCCCGGTTGCTCTGTTTTTTTTTTTTTTTGGGCTATAACAAACTTACTATACTTTGATGCCGAACTATCCAAATTTTTAATTCGATGACAGAAGATTTCTAGATATAGTCAAGTACTTGTGAAATCTAAATATGAGTCAAGATGGGATTGATTGCTTCAAGTAAAATTGAAGATGATGCATCACTCTATTTCAATTCAGTAAAATTTTAGCCAAAGTAGTCCTAGTGAGGAGTCACAGAATTTTTGAAGTTGAGATACAATGTGGATCACTCATCTTGGATTGATAATTTAACCCAAAGTCATCCTTAAGCGTCAAGTATCAAAGGAATGAATTATACGATAACTATATCCATATGGATTCTAGAGTATTGCTGGACATATATTCGGCCTATCCAGATATCGAAAATCATTACTAGATGGTAACATCGATTAGTATAAAAATTATTTTTGTGATACCGACTTAGGTTCGAACCTATGGGGTCACACACATAGAAGTACTATATGATCAAATGACTAATTGATGATTATGAATTATTGAAGGGTTTAATTATCAATGTGATTAATAATTAATCTTATGCAAAGGTTCTAATAAATTATTTACTAATGGTTGATAAATTAAAAAAATAATTAATTAATAATTTGATTATTATTGGCTCAATTTAATTGAGTAATGGAGATTGGATCAAATCTAATTGAATTAGATTCAGTTAGGTTTGTTTTGGATTGATTGGATGCAATCTTTTGGATAACAGGACTTGTTCCAATTGATCTTAGAGATATAAATTAAATTTTAAGTTGAATAAGATTCAATTAGTTTTATATATACTTTGATTGGATCAAACTCTATTGGATAATAGGCTTGATTGGATCAAGCCCTATTATCAAATGCTTCCTTGATATCTACTAAGATGAGAAGAATCAATCTCTGGATCAATAAGATTTTAATCTAACTAATTTTCTAATTGGATTAGGCCTAATTGATTTCATAATTGGGTTAGGATCTAATTAGTTAATTTGTTATAACTAATTTCTAAGTTAGTTAGGATTGAGTCCCAGAATTAGTTAAAGTTTGACCAATATTCATGAGCCCTATTTGGAATAGGACTAAACCAACTAAACCCCATCTATTTAAGTGATCCTCCATGCCTCCACTCCCTTTCACCATGAGTATTCATGCCTCACATAAGGTCCCACATCTTCCCCTCTCTTCCGTAAAAAGAAGTGGGTGTTTCCTCCTCTTTTGGTCACCAAAAAGGAGGGGCGTCCAAGAGTTGGATGCCCTATATCCCCTGCATCTAGGTTTCCTTCTCAACCCCTTTTAAGAGATTTTATGATGCTTTTATTGCTTATTCTTAGACATCAAAGAGGGCTTCTCTTGCTAATTTTATAATAGAAAATTAGAGAAGAAAGGTTCTTCCCAACGAGAGAAAGAGAAGGAAGAAGAAGGGTCATCTTTCTTGTGCGCAGCCTTGGAGAAGAAGTTATTCTTCTCAATTTTTTTTCTATTTTTTTCTAGAATGAAAATTAGATTGGATCCAATTTTTAATATAAAAATTTAGAAAAAAAATATAAAAAAAAATTGGTTGAGTGTTTGGGGCTTCCCAGGGCTCTAGATCAAGAAGAAAAAGAGAGAAGAAGAGAGAGGAATGGTTCTTCTCTTGGATCTTTCTTTTGGATTTTTTTAGAGCATGAGAATTTATATTATTTTTAGCATAAAAAATTAGATTAGATTTAATTTTTATCATAAAAAATTAGAGAAAAAAAATTTTTCTTAAAGGCATGAAAGGAAGAGAGAAAGGTTCTCTCTTGTGCATGGAAGAATTGAGAAGAAAGGGTTCTTCTCTTGATCTCTAACGTAGAGATTTGATGTGTGGATCTAGAAAGAAAAGAAGAGGGTCTTCTTATTCTTCATCTTCTTCATATTTCTCTTAGATCAGCCAAAGTATGGTGGCTTTGTGAGCAAGCACTCCCGGGGTCATCGATCAATACAAGGGCTTCATTTGGATACCTGTAGAGGTTGGATACATGTGCGGTTGCCGAGCATCATGAAGAACCAACTACCATAGATTTTGAATGTAGTGATTTGCTATCCACCCTCAAATATAGAGTTTTGGACTTAATTCATATTTAAATATAATCTAAATATAATTTAGATATGATCTAATTACATATAGATATGATCTATACTTGCTAAATTTTAGATTTCAGATTTACATACATGTATATTAGTTCATGTCATAGATTCCGTATGATAGTTTTAGATTTGATCTATGCATGTATTATAGATTAAATTATTTAATCTATATATATTTTACTGTAAAATTTTAAAAATACATACACAAAACCACCACACTTCCCTTCAACTAGTATCAGAGCGAAGGTTCATTATGACATGAATATATATACACGTAAAGTTGAAATCTAGATTTAATAATACATGGGATGTGTTATAATCTAATTTTAGATATGATCTAATATAAAAATTAGATATGATATAATTTAGATTTGATCTAAATTTTTGTAAATATGATATGTGAGTAGATTAAATGATCCGATTAGCAAGTACTTGTATTAGATTGATTACCAGGCTGTCCGATCATAGGAGCAAAAAGGATTTAAAGATCCTCTCTTCCTATTCAATAGGATGCTCTTATAATATGTAGGAATGCTATGTGATTTAATTCCATGAAGAAGAAAATGAAAGAAAGAACTTACTTTTCTGCAAAACTCTAGATAATAAAAATCTAGGATTTATTGTATGTGATACAAAATTTGAGTTGTATAAAATGTAGAACATCTAATCTATATGATTAAAATTATTTTAATCATAAAAAATAAAATTTAGAATCATAAAATATTTAGATATGATTTAAAGTTTATTATGATTGGTTTTATTTCAATTTATGCAAGAATTTTTAGATCTGAAACTATGTGATACTTGTTGACACGCCAACTGGGCCGACTAATTTTGAACTATGTCGACCCAGTTCTTTAGTTTAATTGGCTTAGTGCTGACTGATTCGACCCAATTATCTTAGGTTGAATAGTAATGGTTACTGTTTATGATCAATTAGTCGATCAAGTATCAGACTCAGTTGATCCATTGAAGTGAGCCAACTCAGTTTAGGGGTGAGCCATTCTAGTTTTCAGAATAAAAAATTTTGCATAAAATTGAAGTAAAATTATTTTACAAAATTAAAATGGTTTCAATTAATAATCTTAACCCATATTAATGCTATACTTAATTAAAAATTAAAAAATATATTTTAGATCTAGAATTATGATTAAAGATCTAATGATATTGCATAAAACATGGGGCATGGGTTAGCTCAAATTAAGTCCTTTTAATTAGGTTAGACCTAAGGTTAGAATCAAAGACTTAATAAACCTAAAAGAGTAGTTGATCGAATCTAACCAATAGTTGATTTAGATTAGATCAAGGGTACTCTAGATCAAATATAATAATTATAGTTGATCGAATCCATATCTTTGATTAAACTAAATGGACCTTGATTGAGGCTCAAAGATTGAGCCTGATTCATTGGACTGATTAGATCGCTAGGTGACTTGAGTTGACCCATATCGTTAAGGTTAATCAGTATAACTGATTTCGGTGCCCATGATCGACTTGTCTCTAGTTCTTCTCATGACTTGATGAAGTTAGTGGAAAGATTTATGATTTGTCGGTTGGACCAGCTAGTCACTAGTCCTTTATTTGATTTGATGAAGTCAGAGAAAAGATTTATGACTTGCAAGTCAACTGATTGCTTCTAAAATGCATTAACCAAATCCTCTAAATTATTTTTGTTGGAGTTTTACGGTTTCATGCATGCAAATTTTTCAAAACAAGTATGCAACAAAATTTAAAAGTTTTCAGATTAAATTTAATTTAATCTAAGCATGCATAAGATCAAATCTTCAAACCATAAACAGGATCATCATATATGAGATATGATTCAGATATAAAAATCAAATAGAAAAAAAATAAATTAAGAATATATCTTGGCATGGATCAATCTTCACCGCGAACTGATGATCATGGATATCTTCCGAAGGTCCCTTGTAGCCGCACAAGCATCCGACCTCTATGGATATTCATACGAGGCTCTGATTTGATCAAAAATCTTTTGATCTCATCAGAATGCTAGCTCTCTTGTAGAGATCGCATCTTAACAGTTAAAATTTTTTTTTTCTCTCAAGGCACTCTTAGAAAAGAAGAAGAGATAGGAGGATGTTGATCTCTACACTAGAGATTATGAGAAGAACCCTTTCTTTTTTTTTTCTTAAAATTCATACACCAAATCTCTACAATAGAGATATAAGAATTTTGTCTAACTTTTGGACAAAGGGAAGAAGAGACATCCATGTCTAAACATGAACAAGAGATGGAGAAGAGGATGTCCTAACAACCAACTCTTGGTTGTGTATGAAAGAAGGGATAAGAAGAGAGAAAATACCTCGCACCTTCAACCATCATGCCGTCCCTCTCTTTTCCATGATTTTTCATGCACAAAAAGGGCTCTCTTTTGGTGTCAATCTGATCCTCATCTCAGCCATAAAACCTCCCACATGGTGGTGTTTAAATAGGGAAGGGATAGAGTTAGAGATTGGATAGGAAGTTAGAGTCCAAACTTCTTAGGACTCTACCTTATTTTGTGCCGCCCATACCTCTCCTTATGTGCCCAGGTTTTGCGCAAGTTTTACATGAAAGAAAGGGGGTTTAATGAGGATTCTTACGCACTAAAAGGAAGTGGAGAAGTGGGATCCAAACTGGTTGTGGCATGGTACTTAGTTGGCGCATAAAAAAGAGGAATTTTAATCACATGGGGCTCTCCTTTAGGTGGCTGTTTTAAACCCAATAAAACTCCAATCAATCCTAATCATATTAGGACTAGATTAGACCCAAATAGATGAAAAATCAAATTTGATTTGGAACCCAAACTATTTAAATTAGATGTCACCTAATTGGAGGAGTCCTAATCCTTTTGGACTCTTGCTTAGTGCTTAAGTCAAACTCAATTTAATCCTAATCTAATTAGGATTTGGTGCACCCATGAAAAAAAAAATTTTTAGTCCAAATAGAAACTCATTCATCCTAGTCTAATTAAGAATTGAGTTAAACCCAAATCTTAATTCAAATAGGAATCAATCTCCCATATAATTTAGGTTATCTCATAATCCAATCAGATTTGATCAAATCAAACCCATATCAAGTCAAATTAAATCTAATTTAATTAGACTTGATGCAAGTCCCATAGCTCAATCAAATTGAGCCACTTAGCAATCCAATTGCCTATTAATCCTTCTTTAACTCACTAACACTTTAGTGAGTTACATAATGCAATATTTACATTAGATCAATCATCAATTAAATTGATAATCAAATCCTGTTATGATTTATAATCGTAATTCAACTATCTGATCAGTCAAAAATCTCTTTTGTATGTGACCCCATAGGTTCTATTCTGTCTGATAGTGAGATATATTATGATTCCTATCACAATATCATTGAAACACTTTTCAATGAATTGAAACCATTCCAACTCTGCCCACCAAGGATCATCGATCATCAAGATGATGCTCATAGATCTCACAATCCACTAGTGACTCTTAGCAGTATGTAGTGACAACCCAGTAGAATAAAGGGTGATAAACCTCTAGGTGCAGTTAATGCATAATACAGTCCCTCTACCGTAAGTCCCGATCGAATGACAGGTCATGGATGAATTATCAAACCTCATCATCGATCATATGATAGATTCAATCAGCTTGAGTCCATATGTGATTCTCATAGAAACTCTTTTTCATGAATCACACTACTATGACCATAGACTTAAAGACTCAGCTTCTTAAATCTCATAGGACTACTCCCTTCAGTTAGGGTCGATAGATCCCATCTTGATGCGCACCCTTACTCCTACAGCGGAACAACTGTCACCAACATCCACTACAAAAGCTCATTGAGATCTATGTTGATGTGTCAGTCAAACTTCAGCAGTCTTACTATAAGCAGTAGTGCCATCTTAGGTCAAAAGACCAGTCATACAACTGTAGCATCGAGAAAGTCACTAACGAGTGAGCAGACATCCATGTGACTTCTCGTGTTAGTCACATTCAATGCTGGTTGTTCTCTAACAACCACCTGCACTCTCGCTCCAATATGTCTACATTGCAGACTCAAGATCTATCTGTCTGAAGAAAGTGATCCATGCACTGGTCTATCCAGATCAATCACCATCCCCAATATGATTCTATGATCAGGAGCAATTTAAGAATCAACTATCAATGACACATGACTCAAATTCTCAACTGTTTAAGAATATGTGTCATCATCTTGTTAATTCCTTGGATGATTCATGAACACATAAATATGAATAGTAATATAAATACCCATAAAGTATAAAATTATATCCTAGAGATATGATATGCGTCAACTAAGGTTGACTTCTACAGCATACATCCAACAATCTTCTACTTACACTAAAACCAATTTGCCATGTACCAAGCCCCATCTTCACAAGACAGGCTTTAGTCTTAGGCTAGCTAAGTGACTTACCAGTGGGTCATCCACATCACATGTGGAGTTTGCTCTCTGCACCTCAGTATATTTTTACTTGAGGTAGTCGTATGTTCTGCTGCTCTATATGCTTGAATATCTGGTGAGACCTAGGCTCCTTAGTAAGGGCTATGGTGCCATTATCTTTGTAGTATAGTATCATGACATCTGATGGCTTGACATCTAATTCTACAACTAACATTAAAACTAAAATGCATCCTACACATCTACAGTGTAGTCAACTTCCATCAATCAATTATTTGGAACCCTTTCAAGATATCGATACAGGAACACACCCCATGATGTAGATATTCTACCATCAATATCAGACATAAAATCTGAATTGGTGTATCCTCCCACTCTTAGCTTTGATCCTTCTTCAAATTGAGAACAAATCCTTAGTTCTTCTTAAGAGTTTAAGGATGTTTTCATAGTAATCCAGTGCTCACAGCCTGGATACAACTAATATCTACTCGTGACATTCACAGTATTATCTATATTAGTTCAAGTATATTATATGGTATATATTTATGCCTGAGAGGATAGCAGACTTCTTTTTAAGATTTTTATACTGAAACCTTTCAGCATTTATTCTCTGTACTTTATCTATGAAAACACAAGCATCCAATTGCATCTATCTCTATAGATCTTTAAGACGCTCGCTTTATGACTTTTATGAAGAAAACTATATTCAACCATATTTTAACTGATGTCCATATTGGACACTCCCACTAACTCTTTTGAAAACACATAATTCTATTTTTCTGATCAAATAATTTGATCATATCATCAAAATGACTGTTCCAACTCCAAGAGTATTGTAGACTTTGTGACCTTCTATCACGAGAAGTAAAATCCATAGACTATTCCATGTAGAAATCTTCAAAAGATCTCTATTCAAGAAAGCTATTTCACATCCCTTTCTTGGAGTCGATGTCTAACATCACCTCATTGTAGGTTCTGGGATCATCTCTATGTTCCCTATCTCCCATGAGAAATGACTTTTTCTACATCCTCTGTTAAGCATACTCAAGTACCTTTTGAGAGGATTGAAGATCCTACTATATGTACGAGATGGAAGAAAAACATACATCTACTGACTCATGATGAATAGGTTCTTTAAGTCCTATGGCTCATTGCTCTTCAGAGATATTCTCTTCAAGCTTAACTTTCCTCCCACTGCTTGACCTTGGTTAAGCAATTTTTCAAGAAGATAGCATGTTGGGTCACAATCACATTGTAATCCTTTCAGAAAGTAATATCTCAAACTCTTTTAGGATGAGCTTTATAGACCTATCTTCTAACATATCTACCTACTGTCTTAGACACAGGCTGGACATCTTTGAATCTCAAAATAATTAAGATTCAGTTCTCACCATGCCATATCTGATACGATGTGGTAGGAACAGGCTTAGAGAGAATCCAATTTCAAAGAAATAAAGTATGTCCCTAAAGAAACATAAATAAATTAGTGAAGTTCATTATGGACCAGACCATATCTCATACAATCCCATGACTCTTCTTATCTCATTGAGCTGAGATGTACTAAGAGTAGTCCAATATGAAACTATACCATTTATGAGATAATTAAAAAAAATTTTTCATTGATATTGTATCCTCGATCCAATCAAAGTACCTTTAAAAATTTATTGATTTACTTCTCTACTTTACATCTGAATTCTTTGAATCTTTCAATAATTTCAGATTTGTATCTCATTTATATACCCATACCATGACTGATCATCGATAAAGATAACAAAATAGAGATAACTCTTTGGTTCGCACATCATATGAGCTACACACATCAAATATGTACCAGGATAAGTATCTCAGTGGTCCTTTTTTTTGTCCCACAAGAGTAACTTGATCATATTTTCTCAAAGAGATAATGCACAAACTAGATATGACTCAACAGTCAATGAGCTCAAAAGCCCATAATTTTTCAGTTTGTTAATCATTTCTTCTCCAATACGATCTAGTCTAAGGCCCTACATATACTTTAAGGTTCATCTCAATTCTGGCATTCACTACTTGCTCAATTAAGTTCACAGATGCACCACCATGCAGATTATAGAGACTATCTCTAAGAACTAAATCCAAACGATAATCACAAAGGATAGATATCTATGGCCACAGCAGCAACTGTTGTCCTATAGCCAATTTAAGGGTTACTTCCTCAGCCCTCCAGTTTCCCATCGACTCTACACTAGAGTCCACAGCTCAATTGGGAGAAGAGAAAATTGTAAGGATTGTATTGAGCAATTTTGACATACCTACTCTAGATGTGTCTTTATTTCTTTAGGCTCTCCAGGTATTTATCTCTGAACTCTTTCAAGGTTCCTTTATTATCAATACTGTGATCAATTCAGATAAGGTGCCATGATGGTCTTTCATATGATAGTTCATAATAAACTACCCACATAAACTAATCAGAGATCGCAAGATCAAATTCATAAGCAATTCCTTGTGCATGATCATGTCAAGCCTTTCAAGCTCCTTAACGTCCTTAATCATTATTAAATAATGATCATAGACTTATTGCCCATCACGCATCACATGCATTGTGCGACTCTGATCATCTCACAATACTTGTAGATAAATCAATATATCATTGGCAGTGAACATGTGCTCATGCATATGTTGGAGTTCATTTAACATGGACTTCAACATGTAGCACCTATCTTTACTGACATTGTCCATCCACTCATCAAGTATAGCTCGTTGACTATGGATTGGATGGGTTGTTAATATTAAAATAATCTGATAAAAAATATTACTTAATTTTTTAAAATTAAGAATAATTCTTAAGTTTGTGAACCAGTCTATGTAATCAGTTTCGATTAATTAGTTGATATCTAGAATTTAAGCTAGAGGATTGGAAGCTGACACAATGAACAACAGAAAGCAAAGATTCTAATTGGATGTTTGTACTTATTTTTATAATTTGCTCTAAAAATTTTTAGATACAAAAAGAGACTCCCACTATTTTATCAGATCTCCCACACTCTCTGGGTGGAGAAACAAAAACTCTAACGTGATAATTAGGTTTCTAGTAGGTGCTGCGGTCCCACCGATGTCGTACACCTCACCTAATAGTTATTGGTAACATGAATAAACACCAATGTATGGACAACTCTTTACCCAGATGCTTCTCTAAGCATGTTGCAGCTACTTAGTCTCTAAGTCATATGGGCTCACCTAACAGTTATTGCCGGCACTCCTTAGTTAAGTCAGATCCACCATTTACAAGTTGGTGCAAAATCGTCATTGGGTCTCTCACCTAACAGTTATTGGGCCCAACCCCATCTTTATCTCGGAGCAATGCTTTGCTAATAAAATGGTTGCATATTTTCGATGCAACTGAACCACTGTGACCAGTCGAGAACAATCAATGCCATTAGCGTGCCCGCACATCTACAATGGTGGAAGATCTTAGACTTAATATTTATGAAGAGATTTAGATTTAGATCTCATCTAATCAGTCATCTCATGACTGATGTAATTGGTATGGACTAAATCAAACCACCAAGCAACCATATTTGAGACTCAATCTTCTAAATTAGCCAGATAAGTGGAGATTGGTGGGGATCCCACCGTTGCTTTCTTTAGACATCAATAAATTAGCCAGATAAGTGAACGAAATTAATTAAATAATCACTTTTCAATTACTTGCCTTAGACACTAATTGAATAATTGATCCGAATAGGTTAGCTTAGGTGAATCAGATTCGATCCATAGAGCCGAATTAGGTCCTTAGGTTAATTGATTCTACATATGAGTGTCAATCGATCGATCAACAATAATTGTATGATCTTAAGCTTTATTGACCTCATCCTAATCAATGCTTGACTCGATTTGATCAACAACTAAATCGATTTGAACCCAACATGATCAAATCAGAAATCTTTTGATGTAATTCAATTATATGACCTAATTTGATCTACCCATGACCAATCCCTCATGCACAAGCACTAATTTCAGATCTTAAATCTAAATTTTTAGATCTAAATTTTTTGCATAAAGAGTAAATTTTGATTTTGAAATAATTTCAGATCATGCATACAAATATATATCATATACATAAATAAGTTTAGATTATAGAAATAAATTTTGGCCTTAAACATACTTTCATATATCATATATATGAATCAAAACAGATGTCGAAACTCTTTTCAGATCTAAATAACAAAACATATATCACATATATACTAAAAAAATTAGATCTAAAATTTTAATTTAATTAAAAATTTTAACATCATTCTAGGATAATCATTCAGCATAACAAGTTATGCCAGGGCAACCTTATGTCAAAACGACATCAAAAACTTTTAGATCTGATATTTTTCTCTATATATTTTAGATCTAAATCCTAATCTCATGCATATAATATGGCTCTGATACTACTATTGGAGTTTTATGATTTCATGCATGTAAATTTTTTAAAACAAGTATGCAGCAGAATTTAAAACTTTTCAGATTAAATCTAATTTAATCTAAGCATGCATAAGATCAAATCTTAAAATCATAAACAGGATCATCATATGTGAGATAAAATTTAGATACAAAAATTTAATAAAAAAAAATTAAAAACATACCTTAGCATGGAATTATCTTCATCACGATCTGATGATCATGGATGTCTTTCAAAGGTTCCTTATAGCCGCATAAGCATCCGACCTCTATAGATATCCACATAAGACTCTGATCTGATTAGAAGTCTTTTGATCTCACCAGAATGCTAGCTTCCTTACAGAAATCATATCTTGATAGTTAAAAATATTTTTTTCTCTCAAGATACTCTTAGAGAAGAAGAAGAGGTAGGAGGATGTTGATCTTTACGATAGAGATCATGAGAAGAACTCTTTTTTCTCTTTTTTTTCTAAAATTCATACACCAAATCTCTACAATAGAGATGTAAAAATTTTATCCAACTTTTAGATAAAGAGAAGAGGAGACATCAATGTCTAAATATGGACAAGAGATAGAGAAGAGGATGTCCTAACAATCAACTCTTGATTGTGTAAGAAAGAAGGGATAAGAAGAGAGAAAATACCTCATGCCTTCAACCATCACGCCATCCCTCTCTCTCCCATGATTTTTCATGCACAAAAAGGGCTCTCTTTTGGCATCAATCTGATCCTCATCTCAGCCATAAAACCATCCCACATGGTGGTGTTTAAATAGGGAAGGGATAGAGTTAGAGACTGGATAGGAAGTTAGAGTCCAAACTTCTTAGGACTCTACCTTATTTTGTGCCGCCCATACCTCTCCTTGTGCACCCAAGTTTCACTCAAGTTTTACATGAAAGAAAGGGGGTTTAATGAGGATTCTTACATGCTAAAAGGGAGTGGAGAAGTGGCATCCAAAATGGTTGTGGCGTGGGACTTAGTTGGCGCATGAAAAAGAGAAATTTTAATCACATGGGGCTCTCCTTTAGGTAGCTATTTTAAATCCAACAAAACTCCAATCAATCCTAATCATATTAGAACTAGATTAGACCCAAATATATGAAAAACTAAATCTGATTTAGAGTCTAAACTATTTAGATTAGATGTCACCGAATTGGAGGAGTCCTGGTCCTTTTGGACTCTTGCTTAGTGCTTGAGTCAAACTCAATTTAATCCTAATCCAATTAGAATTTGGTGTATCCATAAAAATCAAAATTCTTAGTCCAAATAGAAACTCATTCATCCTAGTCTAATTAAGATTTGAGTCAAACCCAAATCTTAATTCAAATAGGAATCAATTGCCCATGCAATTTAGGTTATCTTATAATCCAATCAGATTTGATCAAATCAAACCCATGTCAAGTCAAATTAATTCTACTTTAATTAGACTTGATGCAAGTCTCATAGCTCAATCAAATTGAGGCACTTAGCAATCCAATTACCTAATAATCCTCCTTTAACTCACTAACTCCCTAGCGAGTTACATAATGCAACATTTGCATTGGATCAATCATCAATCAAATTGATAATCAAATCCTGTTATGATTCATAATCATAATTCAACTATCTGATCAGTCAAAAACTTCTTTTGTGTATGATCCCATAGATTCTATTCTATCTGATAGTGAGATATATTGTGATCCCTATCATAATATCATTGAAACTCTTTTTAATGGATTGGAATCGTTCCACCTCTGCCCATCAAGGATCATCGATCATCAAGATGATGCTCGTAGGTCTCACAATCCATCAGTGACACCTAGCAGTATGTAGTGGCAATCTAGTAGAACAAAAGATGATGAACCTCTAGGTGCAGTTAACACATGATACAGTCTCTCTACCATGAGTTCTGACTGAATGGTAGGTCATGGATGAATCATCAAACTTTATCATCAGTCATATGATAGATTCAATCAGCTTGAATCCAAATGTAATTTTCATAAAATTTTTTTTCATGAATCACACTGCTATGGCCATAGACTTAAGGACTTAGCCTCTTAAATCTAATAGGACTACTCTCTTCTGCTAGGGTCGATAGATCCCATCTTGATGCGCACTCTTACTCTTACAGTGGATCAACTGTCGTCAACATCCATTATAAGAGCTCATTGAGACCCATGTTGATGTGTCAGTCAAACTCTAACAGCCTCACTGCGAGCAGTAGTGTCATCTCAAGTCAAAAGATCAGTCATACAACTACAGTATCGAGAAAGTCACTAACGAGTGAGCAAACATCCATGTGACTTCTCATGTTGGTCACGCTCAGTGCTGGTTGTTCTCTAACAACCACCTGCACTCTCACTCTAGTATCTCTACACTGCAGACTCGAGATCCATCTGTCTGAAAGAAGCGATCTGTGCACTGATCTATTCGGATCAATCACCATTCCCATAATGATCCTATGATCAGAAGCAATTTAGGAATCAACCATCAATGACATATGTCTCAAATTCTCAACTCTTTGAGAATATGTGTCATCATCTTATTAATCCCTTGGATGATTCATGGATACATAAACATGAATGGTAATATAAATGCTCATAAAGTATAAAATTATATCTTAAAAATATGATATACATCAGTCAAGATTTGCTTCTAGGGCATACATCCAATAGTTTTGTCCATAAAATGAGCTAGTTATAGGGATAACTAGATCATAGCCTCCCATTAAGGTGCGTGATAATGAGTCTAATATTTCAAATAGGTATTGGAGGCGCCACATGTTTGATGTTTATTACGTATTGAAATTATCATCTATTATATGATCATCTTATTGTACCTTCAGATCAATGCTCAGATTGATCAAGCCACACTCAGACCTGGACATCTATTTATTGGATGCACTTGATGTTATCATGTTAATGGTTGGACCTAACCAAATTTTTCAGTGGAGGCAACACACGTCTGCTGAAGAGATACCTGGGATAAAATCTGATTGTTAAAAATTATTTAGAGAAATAATTGATTATGAACCCACCCATGGATGCACTAAGATTGGCCGAGCCACACTCAGGTTCGAATGCAGTCTGTGTGGATTCTAGTACCTACTAAAGACTTAAAGTAATTTTTCAAATTAGAGGTAGAGGCTACCAATTCGTATAAAATAGTGGGAGAACTTTTAGACTAAAGTCCAAGTCTTTAGGCTTAAAATAGTTCATATACTAATAAGTCAATTATTCTCTTTTCAGAAATGGTTAGAATATTATCGTTCTTTTCACTATTAGACAGTGACAATATTATCGGACCTAACTACGATAGCCAGTATCGAAAGTTAAATATAGTTTTGAGCGAATTGATCAAAAAATCTTAGGCTAAACCCAAATAGGCTTAAAAGAGAAATCAGCAAATGATTGCTGGTCAAGATAGTTATATGATAACTTTTTGAAGTTTTTCTATTGGTAATACTACTATCTGGGTATAGGATACTGACAGTATAAGTCATGTTTACAAATAGTTACAAAATATTTCAGGATAGTAAAAAGTTTGTAAATGACAAGAGACTCCTGAATGTAAGAGATGGAAGTCTGTTTCAGTCTTAACATTAGAAATCATCGAGCTTATTTTTAATTTTGAAGATATTATTTTAAGTGATTGTCATTATTGTCTAATCTTATTGACAGTATCAATAAAAATGATTATTGTGATATCATTGTGAATGATGCTGCAATAATGAGTGGATAATGAAAAATGACATAAACTCAGTATCATAACCTGTTAGTGTAAAGTACACATCTAACTAGCACCCTAAATTAGATAATATCACTAAAACATATTTTTGGCATAGTTAACTTAATCACCTTTTATTGAAAAAGGTGAACGAGCTCGTGATGTTCTGAGTTTAATACATATTAATGTATTTGAACTCATGAACATAAGTACCAAAAAAGGGCCTTATTACTTCATTAAAATCTTAAATGACCTATCTTGGCATGGGTGTGTCTTGCTTATGAAGCACAAATTCGAATCCATTGAAATATTTAAACGATTTCATAATGAGGTAGAAAAATAAATTGTAAAGAGTATTAGAATTTATCGGTTAGATCGATGAAGTGAATACCTTTACAGTAAATTTTTTGACATGTCTTGAAGAGAATTGGATTCTCTCTCAATGGACCTCTCCTTGGACATCACTGTCTGAAAGAAGGAATTAAACTTTGTTAGATATGGTTCGATCCACTGTGGGTTTGCTGGTTTGTTTGAGATTATATTTTAGAGACTACTTGATTTATGCTTAAAAATATTTCGAGCAAATCGATCACCAAAACTCTATATAAGGTATGGACTTGGGTAATTCAATACTCTCTTATCTTAAGATTTGGGGTGTCAAACTTATGTGAAATATTCACAAACCGACTAGCTTAGATCTTGGTCTGATAAATATTATATTAGAGATATTTCTTCTACCTTCTTGATGGACATGAGATGTTCATGCATCTTAAGGCATTCTTTTTGAAAAAAAAGTTTCTTGGTGAAAGAACTGATACCATTAAGAATAAGCTTGGTGAAGCTTGATAGGTAGAAGAACCAACTCTGACACAAAGCAACAGAATCAGAGTTGAAATCTGGAGCCCGATGTAAAGACATCCTTGAGTAGACACAGTAGAGTACCATGTCAACCAAACAGATACTTCAATTTTTAAGTTTGGGATGGAGATTTAATCTCCCATATGGATGCTGTATAGGGATCTAACTTTGAGAAGTGGTTTAGAGCCATTAAATCTGAAATGAAGTCCATGAAGATCGACGATATATAGATATTTATTGATTCACCTAAAAGGGGTAATACCCATAAGGTGTAAGTAAATTTTCATATGGATAAGAGGCACAGACAGAAAGGTGGAGACCTATTAATTCTATCCAATTATCAAAAATTTTAATCAAAAATTATAGTGTTGACTATGACGAGATATTTTTTCTTGTGGTAATCCTCAAGTCCATTCAGATTGAATTAAACTTCTTGGAGTTGGAATATACATTTTGAATGTATGGTTTTATTGAGAATGAAGTAGAATCCTGTATGTATAAATGGGTTAATAGTTATATAAAAGTATTCTTTGTGTTATTTGGATGAAATTTTTTTAATTGAGAATGACATCCCTATATTATAGGAAATAAATGCTTGATTGTCATCTCTATTCTCCATAAAGATTTGGAAGGTTATGAGAACCATCCTTAAGTATTTATGAAATACTAAGGACTAATAGTTCATTTATGGAGAATCTGACTTAAATCTATGGAATATTGATTCTAGTTTCGAGTCGGATCGAAATGACAAAGTTATGTCAGATCATATTTTTTATTCTAAAAGGAGGAGCGACATGCTGGAAAGATTCCATGCAGTATTCAGTAGTCAGTTTTATTTATGATATGGAATTTTTTGCAATATTTGATACTGGTAAAGAAGTTGTTTGGTTATGAAAGTTTATTAGCGAGCTTGGAGTGGCACCCTCCGTTGATGGTCTAGTCTTTCTGTATTGACAGTTGTACTAGAGCCATGGCTCAAGCTGAAGAACTAATATTCCATCTAAGAACTAAATATATTTTGCATTGCAATCACCATGTTCGATAAGATCGAGATAAAGTCGACCTTAGGAAGATCGATCGAAAGGAGAACTTGACCAATCCATTGACTAGAGTAATCAGATTTAAAGAGTTTGATGATCTAAAATGGAAGATGGATATTTAATACCAATATGATTGACTTTAATCCAAGTGAGAGTTGTTAGAAAATATATCTTAAAACTAATCATCTAGGTTGTAGATGATTATGCTCCATACATGTATATGAATTATAAAATGATAAATATTATCTAACAGATTCATCATAAGGAATACATCTTTCTAAATAGAACTTATATATTATGATGAAGTCCTTAAAGCTACTTTCAAAATGATAAAAGAGGATTTATCATGTGGTTCTTAAATTCTTCTCATAACCAAATGATACAATTATTACAAGGATGATAGTTGCATCGAGTGTAGATCGTTGTATGTCATATTGGTTGATTGTCCTTTTAATCAAGGCGTGTGGTGACATGGGTGTGGCATAGGATGATTTGTAGAAGTATATTTCACTAAACGTGACCACTTTCGGAGCACTCTACTGTCAAAAGTTGCTCTGATGGGATATAGATATATATGTCCCTTTAACCTGAGGCTATCTTGGTGACTTGCAAGTAACTCACTGTGCTTTGGTGTCGAACTATCTAAATTTTTAATTCAGTGACGAAAAATGTTTGGGTACAATCAAGTACTTAAAAATTTGAGTGAGAGTCAAGATAGGATGGACCACTTCAAGTAAAATTGAAGATGATGCATCATTTTATTTTAATTCAGCAAAACTTTGGCCAAAGTAGTCCTAGTGAAAAGTTACAGGATTTTTGAGGTTGAGACACAATGTGGACCACTCATCTTGGGTTGACAGTTTAACCCAAAGTCATCCTTAAGCATCAAGTGTCAAAAAGATGAATTATATGGTAACTATATCCACATGGATTCTAAAGTATTGCTGGGCATACATCCGGCCTATCCAGACGTCGAAAACCATTGCTAGATGGTAACATCGATTAGTACAAAAATTATTCTTGTACTATCAGTTTAGGTTTGAACATATAGAATTATACACATAGAAGTACCATCTGATCAAATGGTTGATCAACGATTATGAATCGTTGAAGGGTTTAATTATCAATGTGATTGATAATTAATCCTATACAAAGGTTGTAATAAATTATTTACTAATGATTGATAAATTAGAAGAATAATTAATTAACAATTTGATTATTATTAACTCAATTTGATTGAGCAATGGGGATTAGATTAAATCTAATTGAATTGGATTCAGTTAGGTTTGCTTTGGATTGATTGGATGTAGCCCTATTGGATAACAGGGCTTGTTCCAATTAATCTTAGAGATGCAAATCAAATTTTGAGTTGAATAAGATTCAATTAATTTTATATATGCTTTGATTGGATCAAATCCTATTGGATAATAGGCTTGATTGGATCAAGTCCTATTATCAAATACTTTCCTGATATCCATTAAGATGAGAAGAATCAATCCCTGGATCAATAAGGTTTCAATCTAACTAATTCTCTAATTGGATTAGGGCCTAATTGATTTCATAATTGGGTTAGAACCTAATCAGTTAATTTGTTATAACTAATTCCTAAGTTAGTTAAGATTGGATTCAAGAATTAGTTAGAGTTTGATCAAGATTCATGAGCCTTATTTGGAATAGGACTAAACCAACTAAACTCCATCTATTTAAGTGATCCTCCGCACCTCCACTCTCTTTCATCATGAGTATTCACACCTCACATAAGGTCCCATGTCCTCCCCTCTCTTTCATAAAAAAAATGGGTCTTTCCTCCTCTTTTGGTCACCAAAAAGAAAGGAGGGGCATCCAAGAGTTGGACGCCCCATATCCCATGCGTCTAGGCTTTCTTCTCAACCCCTTTTGAAAAGATTTTGTGAAGCTTTTGTTGCTGGTTCATGAACGTCAAAGAAGACTTCTCTTGCTGGTTTTACAGTAGAAAATTGGAGAAGAAAGGTTCTTCCCAATGAGTGAAAAAGAAGGAAGAAGAAGGGTCTTCTTTCTTGTGTGCAGCCTTGGAGAAGAAGAAGTTCTTCTTCTAGATTTTTTTTTATTTTTTTTTAAAATAAAAATTAGATTATATTTAATTTTTAATATAAAAATTTAGATAAAAAATATTAAAAAAATTTGGTTGAGTGTTTGAGGCTTCCTAGGGCTCGAGATCAAGGAGAAAAAGAGAGAAGAGAGAAGAACGGTTCTTCTCTTGAGTCTTTCTTTTGGATTTTTCTAGAGCATGAGAATCCATATTATTTTTAACATAAAAAATTAGATTAGATCTGATTTTTATCATAAAAAATTAAAGAAGAAAAGTTCTTTATAAAGGCATGAAAGGAAGAGAGAAACGTTCTCTCTTGTGCGTAGGAGAATTAAGAAGAAAGGGTTCTTCTCTTGATCTCTATCGTAGAGATTTGATGCATGAATTTAGGAAGAAAAGAAGAGAATCTCCTTATTTTTCATCTTCTTCAAGTTTCTCTTAGATCAGCCAAAGCATGGTGGCTTCACGAGCTAGCACTCCCGGGGTCATCGATCAACACAAGGGCTTTGTTTGGATACCTGTAGAGGTTGGATACGTATGCGACTACTAAGCATCATGAAGAACTAACTACCATAGATTTTGGATGCAATGATTTGCTACCCACACTCAGGTATGAAGTTTTGAACTCAATTCATATTTAGATATGATCTAAATATAATTTAGATATGATCTAATTATATATAGATGTGATCTATACTTGCTAAATTTTAGATTTTAGATTTACGTACATACATATTAGTTTATATCATGGATCTTGTATGATAGTTTTAGGTTTGATCTATGCATGCATTATAGATTAAATTATTGAATCTATATATATTCTACTGTAAAATTTTAAAAATGTATGCACAAAACCACTACGCTTCCCTTCAAGATGTGATCAGCTCAAGTCCAATAGTGATTCCAAATGGAAACTCCTTTCCATTAATCGCATTGCTATGGCCATAGATTTGTGGACTCAGCTTTTCAAATCTCATAGGACTATTTCTCTCTATCAAAGTCAATAGATCTCATATAGATACACATATTGCTCGCACAGCTCAACCAACTGAAGCCAACATCTACTTCAAAAACTCATAATCGAGTTAATGTTTATGTGTAGTCAAACTTTAGTAGTCTTACTATGAGCAACTGTGACACCGCAAGTCAAAAGACCAGTCATACAACTACAGTATCAAGATAATCACTGACAATCAAATAGAAATCCATGTGATCTCTTATATGATCATGCTCAGTACTAGTTGTTCTCTAACAACTATCCATACTTTTCGCTCAGTATCTCTACACCATAGATTAGAGACTCATCTATCTCGAAGAAAATGAACCATGCATCGATTTATCTGGATAGATCACCATCTCCATGACTATCTTATAATCGGGAGCAATTTAGGAATCGATCATACGCGTCTCTAATTCTCAACATTTGAGAATATGTATCATAACATCAATTTTAAGGATGATTCAAGGATACATAATACTTGAATAAAAAAAAAATTATCCTTTATTTATTAAATTCATAGTTTAAGTATAAATTTATATCATAGAATAATAATGTGTCAGTCAATAATTAGCTTCTAGGACATACATCTAACAATCTTTCACTTGAATTAAAGTCAACTGGCCATTAATCTAAGCCCCATCTTCTCAAGATGAGCTTCTATTTTGGGCTAGCTCAACTGCTTTATCAGCGGGTCTACCACATTATCTGTGGAGTCTACTCTTCGTACCTCGACATATTGCTTCTTAAGATAGTCACATATGATATGGAATCATCATTCAATGTACTTTGATTTTTGATGAGATCGAGGCTCTTTAGCAAGTGCTATGGTTCCATTGTTGTTGCAGTATAGTGGTATGGCATCAATGTCATTTCACTAAGTTCCACAGCAAACTTTTTGAACCAAAAGCCTTCTTTTGCAGCATCTAAAGCGGTGACATACTCAACCTCTATGGTTGAATCTGTGATGATGCTTTACTTAGAACACTTCCAACTAACTACACCACCATTGCATACAAACATATATCCTGATGTAGACTTTCTATCATTTAGATCGGATATAAAGTTCGAATCCATATAACCCTCAATCTGTAATTCAAGTAGTCCTCCAAAGATCAAGAACAAATCCATAGTCCTTCATAAGTACTTAAAGATATCCTTCACTGCTATCCAATGTTCCTCATCTAGATTCTACTAATACCTACTCGTGACACTCACAGCAAAGGCAATATCAGGTCGAGTATATAGCATGACATATATAAGGCTCCCAATCGTCGAAGCATAAGAGATCCTACTCATGCATTCGATCTCCTCAGAAGTGTTAGGACACATCATCTTGGAGAGTCGAATACCATATCTAAGAGGTAGCAAACCCCTTTTAAAGTTTTTCATACTGAACCACTTCAGCACCTTCTATATATACAACTTTTGTGACAGGCCAAGTATCTTTCTGGATCTATCTCTATAGACCTCTATCCTAAGGATATAAGATGCTTTCCCTAAGTCTTTCATGAAGAATTTCTTAGACAACCAAGCCTTGATCAAAGTCAGCATGGGAATATCATTCCTAATAAGGAGGATGTCATCGATATACAGTATGAGGAAGACAAGCGCACTCCCACTGACCTTTTTGTAAATACAAGATTTCTCTTCATTTCTTATGAAACCAAACGATTTGATCATATCATTGAAATGAAGATTCCAGCTCTGAGAAGCTTACTTTAGTCCATAGATGGATCTTTACAGCTTGTAGATTCGGTGATCACTATCATCAGATGTGAAATCCAGAGGCTACTCCATATAGATATTTTTCTCAAGATATCCATTTAAAAAAGTAATTTTTACATCCATCTGTCAGATTTCAAAATCATGATAGGCTGCAACAGCAAGTAATGTGCTGATGGATTCAGCATGGCTATAGGTGAAAAAGTATCATGAGAGTCAATGCCTTCGTGCTGACTATAATCCTTTACCACCAGCCTTGCCTTATAGGTCTCTACCTTATTATTGGCACCTATTTTTTTTTTGTAGATCCATTTACACCTGATGAAAATAATTTTTTTCGATGGATCCATTAAGGTCTATACTTGGTTCGAGTATATTGAGTCAATTTTTGACTTCATTATATCTAACCATTTTTCAAAATCAATGTCAGACATCTCTCATCAAAAGTACTAGGATCATCACTATGACCTCCATCTTCCATAAGGAATGCTTTCTCTATATCCTCTTTTAGCATACCCATGTATCTTTCAGAAGGATGGGAGATTCTACTTAATCTACAAGGTGGAGGTGGAACATTAACTACAGACTCATCATTGATAGGTTTTTGAGGATTTATAGCTCATTGCTCTTGAGAGATATTCTCGTCAAGCTTAATTAATCTCCCACTACCACCGTCCTGGATAAATTATTTTTTTAGAAATATGGTATTGCGACTTATAATCACATTATGGTCATATGAAAAGTAAAAGTAGTACTCAATGGATTCCTTGGGATACCCTATAAATCAAGCTACAACTGATCTATCCTCTAACTTGTCAGCTTTCTGTTTCTTAACATAGGCTGGACATTCCCAAGTCTTAAGATAACTCAAACTCGACTTCTTATCATGCCATATCTTATATGGTGTGGTAGGAACAGACTTAGAAGAAATCCTATTTAAAATATGCATCGCAGTAAGGCATGTCTCTAAAGAAATAAGGATAAATCAGTGAAGCTCATCATAGATCGAACCATATCTAATAGGGTTCTATTTCTCTTTCCGGATACTCTATTGAGTTGAGACGTACCGAGAGGAGTTAGTGAAGCTCATCATAGATCGAACCATATCTAATAGGATTCTATTTCTTTTTTTGGATACTCTATTGAGTTGAGACATACTAAGAGGAGTCCATTGAGAGATTATACCATTCTCCTTAAGATATTCCAAAAATTCAACACTCAGGTATTTCCCTCGATCGGATCATGGGACTTTAATGGGTTTACTTGTTTGCTTCTTTATCTCATGCCTGAATTCTCTGAACCTTTCAAAGACTTCATACTTGTGTTTCATGAGAAACACATACCCATACTATGATAGATCATCAATAAAGATAATGAAATAGCTATAACCATCCCTACCTGTACATCAAATGGGCCACACATATCAGTGTGTACCAGGGCTAGTAACTCAATGACCCTTTTCTCTTGTCCCACAAAGAGTAACCTAGCTATTTTTCCTCAAAGACATGATTCACAAGCCGGAATCAATTCAAATTTAATTAAGTTAAGGATTCCATCCTTTTCTAGTCTTTTTATCCTATCCTCTCCAATATGGCCAAGCCTATGGTTTCACAAGTACTTATGGTTAAACTCATCTCTGAGTCTCTTTTGGCCTACGATATTTACTACTTGCTCATTTAGGTTCACATTAGCATCAACATACAAGTGATAATGACTATCAATTAAAAGACCAGATGCAACCAATTTATTTCATAAATAAATGGAATAAAAGTTTTTATTAAATTGAAAAATATATCCATCCTATACTAGTATAAAGATCGAAATCAAATTTTAACTAGCTATAGGAACAAAATAACAGTCTTTTAAATCTAATCTAAAGTTTGATAGTAATCGAAGAGGGTAGGTTTCAATGACTTCTGTAGCAACTTTTGCTCCATTATCGATTTGAAGGATCATATCACCTTGCCTCAACCTCCTACTTCTTATTAGATCCTGCATTGAAGAACATATATGAGCATTAGAACCAGAGTCCAATACCCAATTAGAAGTAGAAGAAACCATTTGGTTAGATTCTATTATGAGCATGCCTTCATAAGGCATTTCACCCTTTTTCTTTAGGCTCTCTAGGATAGAGTACCTTGAACCCTTCAAGGTTCTCTCAGCAGTGATCAGCATTTTGACCAACTCGAATAAGTTACAGTTCAATTTGTTTTAGTAGTTTATGATAAACTATCCAAACAAACTAGTCAGAGATTGGAGGATCAAATCCACCTTTAACTCCCTTTGCATATTTAGCCTGAGCTTCTTAAGCTCCTCTAGGTCCTTGATCATCATCATACAGTGATCGTGTACTGACTGCCCCTCGTGCATTTTCATATTGAACAATCATTTGGATAATTCAAAACATGCAGTCCGGCTCTACTCATCGTACAACTCTTGTAGGTGAGTGATCATGGCACGAGCAGTGGGCATGTGCTCATGCTGACTCTGCAACTTATTTGACATCGAAGCCAGGATATAGCACTTCACTCTAAGGTCATCATCCATCCACTTATCTAGAGCAGCTCTTTGCTCTACTGTAGGATGGGCTAGTAAGGCTGGGGCGTCTTGATCAAGTACATACCCAATCTTTTCAGATGTCAGAACTATCCTGAGGTTTCTGAGCCAGTCTTTATAATTTGAACCGATCAATCGGTTGGTTTCAAGGATGTGAACTAATGAATTAGAGACCGACATTATTTATCTACGAGAGTAGAGGTTCTAGTTAGATATTTATACTTAAAATTATATTTACTCTAGAAACTTTTAGATGCAAATAGACTCTCACTATTTTTTTGAATTTCAATACTCTCTAGATGAAAAATAAAAACCTGATGCGATCAATGCAAGATTTCTAGTGGGTGCTGTGGTCCCATCGATGTCGTGCACTTCACCTAATAATTATTGGCGATATGCACACTGATGCGTGCTTAACTCTTTACCCAGATACTTCTCTAAGTATATTGCAACGACTTGGTCTCTAAGTCATGAGAGCTGAGATAACACATATTGTCCCACTCCTTAGTTAAATCTGATCCACCATTCACAAGCAGGTATGAAGCCATCATTGAATCTCTTAGATAACACATATTAGGCCCAATCCCATCTTCACCCTAGAGCAACTCTTTGCTAGTAGAGTGGTTGTGTGTTTTTGATGTAACTGAACCATTGTAACCAACCAAGAACAATCAACGATAGTAGTATGCCCGTACTTCTACAATGGTGGAAGACCATAAGGCTTAATATTAATTAGGAAGGTTTAGGTTAGGTCTCATCTAATCAGTCTTCACATGATCGATCTAATTATTGATGAACGTAGGTGATTTCATACATATATTTTGAAATTTTTTTGAATAAATTATATTAAAAGATAATTAGATTAATCAAATTAATCTAATATGCATATGATCTAATTATCAAATCAACCTATTCTAAGATCTATGACATGATATGTTGCATATAAAATTTAAAAAATACTAAAGATAAAATCAGCATACATGCATGTGAGCAGTAGATCATATGTACTTCTAATCTGAGTTTAGAACTCGATACCTTTGCATGGGTCGATGATCGTCGCTATTGAGAGATATAATGAAGGAGATCTTTGCTGGTTGCTCACAGCTGCACATACATCTGATCTCTATGAAAAAATCACTCGAAGCCCCGATCTGATCAGTCTTCTCGAGAGTGCTAGCTCGTGCGAAAACCTTCTTCTTGACTGATCTGGATCTTTTCTTCAAATCTCTAAAACTTTTTTAGAGATTTAAGATGGACTTATAGAAAAGATAAAGAGGTGAAAATAAGATAGAGAGGAAAATAATTTTTTTTCTTATATTTTCTCTCTTAGCAAATCCTGAAGACCAAAACCCTAGAAATCTAGTTTTTGTGCACACCCCAAGAGAAGAGGACTCTCCTATTTTTTCATGCCATGAAACCATGCCCAAGACCCCTCTCAATGTGAAGGCCTCTCTCTCAGATCTCTTACATACACAAGAATGAAATAAAACTTCTTTTATTTCAATGTGTAAGGAGATAGGGTGAAGAGTCCTAGAGATCATGGACTCTTGATGTGTTGTCACCCCTACTCAAAAATTTATACCAAGACACATCAAAAAATATGGGACACCCATTCTCATATTTTTTTTATGATTAATTAGTTTCCAACTAATTTCTTACAAAAAATCTTCTCAAAATGTTGCACATATAAAGAAAAAAAAATAAGTTGGCAACAAGGTCTTAGAGATAATGTCACATTATCTATATGGTATTCTATTTCAAATCAGATTTGAACATATCATTTAAAATTTGATCCTACCCAAATTTGGATGTGAGATAGAGAAGGGAAGGAACTCTTTGGCATGATAAAATCTCATGTAAAAACTATTTATGCATGAGGATATATGGTATCAAAGTGGGAGGTGCATGGGAGAAGAGTCCTATTCCAATAAGGACTCTTAATTTTTTTATTTGAATCCAAACCAAATCACATCTAGTTTAGCTTAAATAAAATATATCAAATCTAATCTAATTAGATTTATAAATTTTTAATCAAATCTCAATCAAATTAGAAATTGATTGAACCGAAGTCCTGATCAAATCAGAGATAATTCTTTCTTAACGATTAGGTCATCTCACAACCTAATCAAGTCAAACCTAATTGAATCCAATTCAATTAGATTTTATTTAATCTTTTTTATTCAATCAAATTGAGCTAATCAATAATCTAGTTACTAATTAATTTTTTATTAATTTACTAATACTTGATGAATTAATTTATTATAACTTTTGCATAAGGTTAACCATCAATCGAATTGATGATTAAGTCCTTGAACGATTCTCAATCGTTGATCAGCCACATGATCAGTTAGAAACTTCTTTTGAGTATGATCCCATAGGTTTGAACCTAAGTCGATAGCACAGAAACAACTTTCTAAACCAATCGATGTAACCATCTAGCAATGGTGACTCGATGTCCTGATAGGTCGAATGAAGGCGAAGTAATATTCAAGAACCTATTGACGTATGGTTACTGTATAATTCATCTCTTTGATCCTAATGCTTAAGGATGACCTAAGATTTTACTATCAATTCGAGATAAGTCATTCACATTGTATTTCAATCTTTTTCAAATCCATCACATGGATTATCCAGACCCAGATTTTGCTAAATTAAAATACATTGATACATTAACTCTTACTAATTTGGAGGGATCAATCCCATCTTGACTCATGCATTGACTTGATAAGTACTTGACTGTACCCAAAAATCTTTCATCACTGAATTAGAAACTCAATTAGTTTGGCACCAAAGTATAGTGAGTTGCTTGCAAGTCACCGTGGTGATCTCAAGTCGGAGGGACACTTATATCCATACCCTTCGCGAGCTATCCTTGACAGCTGAGTGTTCCATCATTGATCACGTTTAGTGACGATGTACTCCTACATCTCACCTGCATGCCATACCAGTATCTCTATACTATTTGATTATGAGGACAACCAACACATATGGCATACAATGATCTACACTTGATATCACTATCATCTTAGTAATAGCATATCGTTTGATCGCAAACTAATTTAAGGACTATATGATAAATCCTCTTTTATCGATCAAAGTAGTCTTAAGGACTCCATCATAATATAGAAGTTCGTTAGAAGATGTAACCTTATGATGAAAAAGATCAAATAACTTTTATTATTGATCAATTCATATATATTTATTATTAGTACAATCATCAAATGATTGATTTTAGGATACCTTTTCCAACACTAATTGGCATGGACTAAACCAAAACTCCTTAGCTATTAATGAACCCAATAATCTAATTAGCTAGATAAGTGAGATCGACGGGAGGGTATGCCATTAACTCATCATAGGCAAAATTATCTAGGTGAGTAGCCTTCCAATTAAAAACTATCAATCGAGACTTGTCTTAGACACCAAATGGCTTATTGATTTCAGTTAATCAGCTTAGGTGAATCGGATTCAAGCCATAAAGTCAAGTTAGATCTTTAGGTTGACACGATTCTATATATGAGATTTAATCAACTCAATTTATAATACTTATAGAATCATAAGCTCAATTAATCTAATCCAAATTAATATTTGACTTGATTTGATCATTAGCTACATCAATTTTAACCCAATATGATCTAATTATAATCTAAGATGCAATTCATTGACCTAATACAAAACTACCCATGTCCAATGACTCATACACACATTAATTTTAGATCAATGAAATAAATTTTAGATCTAAATTAATTATATAAAAAATAAGTTTTTAGTTTCTAAAATACTTTCAAAATATGCATGCATTCACATATCATATACATGAAAATTTTTAAATTTTTTAAAAATCAATTTCAAATCTAAATGTACTATCATATATTGCATATATAAAAATTCAGATCACAAAAATTTAATTTCTAACCTATGCATGCTTTCATATATCACATAGTTGAATAAAAATCAGATCTAAAATACTTTTTAGATTTAAACATTAACTTATACATCTCATGTATAATCTAAAATTAGAATTTTGATAATGATTTTTCAAATTTTTATGCTACTTTCATGCATATGAACATGTGGCTCTAATACTACTGTTGGATTTTCTATAGGTGCTAGTGCCTGTGGATTTCAAAACTTTTCTAAATCCAAAAGGCAGCAAAAAAATTAGATTAAAATACTTTTAATCTAAACACGCATTCATCATATGAAAGTACTTATGGATCTAGTTCATATGATAAAATTAATATATATTAATTTTAAGAAAAATAAATAAAAGCCTGAAATCAATTCACATATCTGAATCATTTTTTCTTTGTTTCAAACCTGTAACTAAGGTTGAATCCAATTCAATCCTTGGATCTGGATTTGAATGGATTCTAAATCAGCAGCACAAGCATTCTGTCTCTATGGGTACCCATAGGGCCGACCTCAATTATTTTCTCTTGAATCTTGCTTTTCTGAATCAAAATTTAAATTGGCTTGAACCAAGCCTGGATCGAAATAGAACCCCTTTGATGATCCTTTTAATCTTTCTTTCTTGATTCTTGAAGAAATCAAAAATCTTTCTTGATCTTTCAACTAATCAAAAAGAATAACAACCAAGAATTGGTTGTAACTAACTTTCAACAAACTTGAGAGCAAAGAGAATAAGAATCAAACAAGTGGCGCCAACCATTGATCTACTTCCTTGGATGCCGCCCACCCTCTTTATGGCTCCAAGGGAGGATGCTAAGATAGAGATGAGGCATGGGCTAAAGAGAGAAAGAGGAGGAGTGGTGTGGGTCTAGTGAAAGGTGGCAGCAAGGTGGGAGGAGAGGTTATTTAAGAACTAAAGGCTAGGGTCTCTTATATAAACAACTTAAGGATGTCCTAATTAAATTAGAATTCCTCATTCTAATCATATTAGAATTTCTAGTCATAATATAATTGGATCAAATAAATGGGGCACCACCCATTACTCATCCAAAATCACACCCTATTCTAGGCATCCCATCATATGAGATCCTATTGAATGCACAAATCAGCTCACATGGTTCCATAAATTCTCTTTGAGGGTTCTTAACCAAGAAATTCTTTTTTAATTTAATTCAAACCATAAATTAATCATCCAACAATTGAATCTCACTGAATCAAATTCAATTAGGTTCAAATCAAATGTAGAAATTAGTTAAAACTCATCATATAAGTAAACCAACCACAAGAGAAGTTGGGTTCACCTAGGTGCTAGCAAAGTTAACATGAATCCAATTAGATTTCTCTAAATCCATATAAATTGATACTTCATAAGCCCAATTATAATCAATTCAAGTCTTCTCCCTTTATGTATGATCCCATAGATTTAATTCTGTCTAGTAGTGAAAAATATCATGATTTTTATCATAGCTATCACTGAAATCTCTTTCAGTGGGTTGGAACAGTTTCATTCTAACTCGACAAAGATCATTGATCTAAAATGATACTATTAAGCTCTCATAATCCATCAATGACATCTAGCAATATATAATGACAACTCAGTAGAATCAAAATAGAATCTCTAGGTATAGTTAATGTATGATACAGTCCCTCTACTGTGAGTTTCGATTAAATGGCAGGTCATGGATAAATCGTCAAATCTCATCATTAGTCATATGATAGATGTGATCAGCTCAAGTCCAATAAAAATTTTAAATAATTTTTTTTTATTAATCACACTACTATGGTTATAGACTTATGGATTCAACTTCTCAAATCTCATAGAACTATTTCTCTCTATCAAAGTCGATAGATCCCATATTGATGCATACGTTGCTCGCACAGCTCAACCAACTGAAGTCAATATCCATTATAAAAATTCATAATTAAGTTAATATTTATATGTAGTTAAATTTTAGTAATTTTACTATGAGCAACTGTAATATCACAGGTCAAAAGACCAGTCACACAACTACAGCATGAAGATAATCACTGATGATCGAATAAAAATTCATGTGATCTCTCGTATGGTCATACTCAGTACTAGTTATTCTCTAACAACTATCCATACTTTTCGCTCAGTATCTCTACACCATAGATTAGAGACTCATCTATTTCGAAGGAAGCAAATCATACGTCAATTTATTTGGATAGATCACCATCCCCATGACTATCCTATAATCGGAAGTAATTTAAGAATCGATCATACATATCTCTAATTCTCAATATTTGAGAATATGTATCATAACATCAATTTTAAGGATGATTGAAAGACACATAATATTTGAATGAAATAAAAAAACTTATCTTTTATAGATTAAATCAATAGTTTAAGTATAAATTTGTATCATAAAATAATAATGTGTCAGCCAATAATTGACTTCTAAGATATACATCTAACACCACCTGCACTCTTGCTTTAATGTCTCCACACTGTAAACTTTAGAGCCATATATCCAAAAGAAAAGTGATCCGTGTATCAATCTACTCGAATCTATCACCGTCGCTATGATGATCATTGACTGAGAGCATTTAGGAATTATTCTATAATGACATATGTCTTAAATTCTTAAATCTTGAAGAATATGTGTCATTGACTATTAACTCCTTAAATGATTCTAGGACATATTACTTTAGAATAAAAATAATTATTTATTAATTTTAATTTTAATAAATTAAGTACAAACTTATATCCTAAAAAATTATAATGTGTCAGCCAATAATTAGCTTTCTAGGTCACACATCTAATATGGATAAATCATAAATATAAAATTAGGCATGAGATAAGTATAGGTGGGTAGACACTAAGGATATTGAATACGATACCTTATGTTGACTATGATATAACTTAGAAAACTAGATTTGATACAAGAATATTGATAGATTTAAATTAGTGTTACGCAACAGAAGTGTAGTGGTCAAAATTTAAGATAATCAAAATGAAAATTTGATTTGAAAGATATTATGATGAGAGACTCGATCACAAGATTAGAGAATGACCATGAGTTGAGAAAATAGCCTTAAAGTTTAGAAGACTATGGTAAAAGAATTTTGAGAATAAAATTTCTTTATAGGGAGAAGAATATGATGACCCAGCCTATTTAGGCTTGGTCCATTTGACTGCCCAAAAGAACGAAAGTTGCCCAATAAAAAAAATCGATAGGAAGAAGACTTCCATCGTCTCGACTTCACCAGATGGAGATCTATGAAAGGAGGGACTTCACCGGATGGAGATCTATGCAAGGAGGGACTCCAACACCTCCCCTCTACTTTATTTAAGGAATCCCCAACCTTCTCGATAGGAGTCTTCCTCCTCCTAACTTCATCAGATAGAGATCTATGCTAGAAGGGACTCCAGCACCTCTTCTCCACTCTATTTAAAGACCCCCCAACCTTCTCTTTCCCTCCCACATCAAAGAATCTGAGGTTCATCAGAGTTCTCTTCTTCTTTCTAAAAGCCCTTCATCATGTTCACCAAAATCATGGCCTGAGCATCTCCAGGAAGCCAAGTACGAGACCAACAACCTTTAGTGGACTTCTTTTCACATCTTAGCTACCACTGTAGCCTTTATCGATTGGCTATCTTTAAAATTTCTTTAAAAATTTCGAGCCCTAATTTTTCCCCTAGTTATTCACCTTCTTTTCTCGATTTTCCTTGTGTCGATCATCACCATCGGTTGGGGGAGCTTTAGCCACACTATCATGGCCCTGATCATCCTCGACCATAGCCAGTTCGATTGTGCCATCTTTTTTAAGGAAAGAATGGGTCCTCTATCCCACCAAGAAGAAGAAAAGAAAGAAAGAAAAGAAGAAGGAAAAAAAGAAAGAAAAGAAAAGAATAAAAAGAGAGCGACCTCTCTCTTTCCATAGTTTCCCTCTCCTCTCTCTTCCATTCCTGCTCTCTCTATATGTTTCTTTCTCTACAACTATTCTCTTTAGATTATTTCTCTCTCCCATTTTGTCTGGGGTTTTGTGGATCTTTGAGAAGACCATCGCAATGAGTTTTATCAACCTTGGTGAACGGGGTCTGAACCCATGGTTGTTGGGCAGCATACCAACACCCACCTTGGCCAGATTGGATTCTACTAAATTTGATTACCCATAATTTTTAGTGAACTATATGTATACTAGTTCAATCATGATTAGATGAAATCATCTTGCTCGGATCAATCCCATTGTCGATCATTATTGCTTGGTGAGCCCCATGAGGATTTCAAAATTTAGGATTTTTTTATTAATGTATCATGGTTAAATTTTGTTAAAAGTATGATAATGGATATTAGGTTTTGAAAGAGAATTTTGGGATGTTTGTTGTTTGTGCAAGATTAACATGCCTCCACATCGGATAAAAAGGACTTCTTGAGGTGCTGCTAGAAAGAAATCAAATAAATAGGATGGTAGCACTTTTCAGTAGGCTAGTGGCACTCCTCATGAGGGAGTCATTGATCCGACTAGGAACACTCTGACTGAGTAGTAAGAACCAAATATGATCCAACTAACGAGACATTAGTTTGCTTGATGCAATTATAACAGCAGTTGTAGCAATTGTTACTGCAACAATAGCAAGTGCAACAACAAATACTACCACCACAAGGACATAAAGTGTAGTAAGAAAAATGAAGTAATATTGTAGAATTAATGAATTATCTCCATTGGCTTTCAAGGGGACTATAGAATCTTTGGAAGTTGAAATTTAGCCTATGGAGATGGAAATAACATTTATTATTAAAAGATTCTTTGATAATGGAAAGATCTTGTGTGCATCATATATATTACAAGGTAAGGCATTCAATTGGTGGCAAAGACTAGAATGCAAATATGAACAAGATGGGAACATCTCATCTGATAGAGATTTTGAAGGGCATTTGATGGCCAGTATTTTTCTCGAATTATGAGTACTCAAAAAGAATAGAATTTTATTTATCTAAAATAAAGGAATAGAACAGTTGAAGAATATAAAGCTAAATTTTTGAAGCTTCCTATATTTATTCTGAGGTTGGTTAAGGATGAGCATGATCGAGTGCATACATTTGAGATAGGACTGAATATAGAAATTCAAAATCAAGTGATGCCATATGAATTAACTACTTATATAGATGTGGTGAATAAAATATTCATAATTAAAAAAAATGTCAATGAAGAATATGTAGAAAGGGAAAGAAATCAAAAGAAAAGAAATAAGCCAAATGATTCTTAAGAATAGAGTAAGCAAAACACTGAGGGTTCAAATAAGAGATCAATAAGTGATAACTTCAGGCCGATTGATAGCATCAAATGTTCTAAGTATGGTAAAGCTTATGGTAATAACGAATGCTGTTGGATCATTGGTGCTTGCTTCAAATGTGCTAAGATAGGCCACAAAATGGTTGAATATATACAAAGAATAGAAAGTCAGCCTACCTTGCTAGCTGAACAAAATAAGGATGGAAATGTGAAACCCTAGACCTAAGAAAGGGTCTATGATCTTCTACAACAAGATGCATAGATGTTCGATGCAACGGTAATGAACTCTGAGAGAGATTCTTAGAATTAATTAGATTGATTTCCCCTATAAGCCAAGTAATGATTCATCTTCTCTAAATTTTTTATTTATATGATATTATTTTGAATATCAAATAAATTATTAATTGATTTATATGTGATTTATGAATTTTATGAAAATATGTTTTGAATGGGTATTGATATGGAATTTCTTAGCAATATTTCTTGGGGTATTACTATAATTGTTTACTGATTCAAAATCATATATGTATATTTTGATTGCATTTTGAATATATGTTGGTCTATGAAAAGAATTTTGATGTGTATTGGATTTGAATTCTTAGTTTGATGATGTTTTGAATCCTTCTAATTGGGGGTTACACATTAGTATGTTGAGTCCATGATTTTGTTTCTGGCCTTGCCATGGATATAAGTATGGTACTAATTTCAGCTCCATTATAGGATACAAGTGTAGTATTCCAATCTGGCCATATGGTATAAATGTGGTTTTATGGTCCCGCTGTCACATATAAGTGTGGTATTCAATCCAACCCAACCATAAGATATATGTATGGTATTCTAGCCCCCTTGCTTGCAATCTCAGATCTCGAGTGTGACAATTATTAGAGTATTAAAGCATAAGTGGATGAACCATAAATATAGAATCAAACATAAGATGAGTGTAAGTGGATAGACATTAAAGATATTGAGATGATAATTTATATTGATTGTGATATAACTTAGAAACTTAGATTTGGCACAAGTGTGTTGATGAATTGAAATCAGAGTTGTCTAGCAGAAGTGTAATGGTCTAATTTATTTTTAAGATAATCAAAATAAGAATTTGATTTGAAAGATGTTATGATGAGAGACTAAATCACAAAATTAGAAGATGACTATGAGTTTACAAAATAGCCTTAAATTTTAAAAGACTACAATATGAAAAATTTGAAGATCAATGTCACGCCTCCGACTCGAGATCGCGAGTCCAAGGTCGTGGCAACTGCCGCATACTTATGAAAATTTTTTTTCACAAGCATGCAAGTGTTGGGAATAGTGTCCCAAAGCCAATCGTCAGCCTGTTGATGGTTGTGCTCATTTTTGTATATGTACATGAATTATGAATTAATAAAAATTATTTTGATATTTTTCATCACAAAATATTTCATCTTCTAATAAACTCCTATGTTGTGGTGAAGTCCTTAGGACTATTTAGCCTCGACAAAGGAGGATTTATCGTTTAGTCCTTAAATCTGTTTGCGATCAAATGATACGTTGTTATCAAGGATGACAATGTTTATCAAACATAGATCGTTGTGTGCCATATAGGTTGGTTGTCCTCTTAACCAATGAGTGTGGAGACACTGGTATGGCATACAGGTGAGATATAAGGGTACATCAGCACTAAACGTGATTGACTCCGAAGCTATTTCTGCTGTCAAGATTTGCTCCGATGGAATATGGGTATAAATGTCCCTCCGACCTGAGACCGCCACGGTGACTTGCAAGCAACTCACTGCACTTATGCACTGGACTACCTGAATTTCTAATTCAGTGACGGAAGGTTGCTGGGTGTAGTCAAGTACTTGACTTGTCGGTGCGTGTGTCAAGATGGGATTGACCACTCCAGTTCAAGAGCTGTGTACAGTCATGTTTTGATTTAGCAAAACCTTGGCCAGGGTAGTCTTTGTGAGGAGTCACAGGACTATTTGAGTTGAGCACGATTCGGATGATCTAATCAGGGTTGACAGTTTAACCCTGAGTCATCCTAAACACAGAGGTCAAAAAGATGAATTATACAGTAACTATATTCACGTAGGTTCTGAGTGTTGCGATTGTGACTATTCGATCTATCCGATCATCGGGTACCATTGCTAGATGGTTACTTCGATTAGTACAGAAATTGGTTCTTGTGCTACCGACTTTGGTTCGAACCTGCGGGGTCACACACATTAGAGGTTCCTATCTGATCTGATGAAGATTCTTAATGCTCATGGACTATGAGTCCTATGTGTCTGGGAGTCTGTGATCGAGAATCAAGATTCTCTGATCATGAGTCCCACACATTTTGGGTATCGGGGTCAAGAGTCCCACTGGTTTGGGACTCTTCGATCAGGGTTACATATCGATAAATTCTGATGCCCGATTACCCATCAGATTTGGACTCAATATTTATGAGAGATTTAATTAGTAATTTGATCACTAATTAACTCAATTTGATTGAGTAATTATTTTTGGATCAAGTCCAATTGAATTGGATTCAGTTGGGTTTGACCCGATTAGGTTAAGAGTTGACCTAATCGTCGAGATGGTTTGGTCCTTGATTTGATCAGGGGTTGGGCTTAATCAATTCCTGATTTGATTAAGATTTTATTGAGCCTAATTAAGGCTAATTTAGTTAGATTTAAATTAGTCTAATTGGGCCTTACTTATTTGGTTCAATTAGGTTGGTTTAAATAATGAAACCACCTTGACCCATTCTCCCTGCGCCACCTCACTTCCACTGCGCCCATTTGAATTCACGAGAAGAAAGTTCTCATAAATTTTTCCTCATGCAAAGCCCTCCTCATGCCCTACTTTAATGCACCAAATGAGTGGATAAGGATGATTGGTTGGCCATTCAAATTCAAAATAAAATTTGAATTTGAATGAGCAACCAATCTTAGCGCCTTGACCTTATCCTCTTTTAGTGCCCCATTTATTACACAAGAAAATATTTCTCATGAAATCACTCATGCACAAATTAAGCCACGCCCTCCTCTTCTCACGCCCTTAGTGGATAGGGATAAATTGGTTTCTATTTGAATTCAAAATTTGATTTGAATTCAAATGTGCAATTACTCATCTTTATCCTCTCACGTGGATAAGACGTTTGACATTATTTTAAAAGGAGGAGAAGAGTGGGGCATGTGCAAGAAAAATTTTTGGAGAGAAAATCTGGGCGTGAGGAATCCTTGTGTGTAAGGTGAAGGTCTATATCCTTTCGAAAGAAAAAGAAAGAAAAAAAAAGAAAAAGTGTGCGCAGGGTTTTAGTGAGTTCTTCAGGGTTTTAGCCTAGAGTTCGGGAAGTGAGAAGGTGATCTACGAGTGTCGTGAGCCCACCAAATTTTAAGAAGATCTTCAACATCCTCTCAAACATGTCTGCTAATGATCTGAAGCATCCAAAGAATTGGCAAACATCGATCGAAGGAGTTCGATCAGTATCGGCCATCGAAAGGGCTCTACAACGAGCTAGCACTCGTGTGAAGTCGATCAGATCGGAAGCTTCATGTGGATGATCCGCAGAGGTCAGACATACTGTGTGGCTACATCATGATGATCAGACTCTCCCGACGGTGATCAAATTGCGGTGATCTACTACCCGCACAAAGGTATTGTGTTCTAAACACATTACAGTAAAGTATTTACTGTTCAAATTTAAATTTTAAATTTAAATACATATATGCTATATATCATATTTAGATCCTAGTGTAGGATAAATTTTTATTAATTAATTAGATTAATTAATAATTTTCAAAGTAAAATAGTGATTTTGAAAAAGTTTTAAAATTATCATTTTATCCCTGCACTGAATTTTTCCCACAAATGGTATCAGAGCGGGTTCTTAGATATGATATATATATTTGCATGCGTAGATTAAGTTGTAATCTAAAAATTTAAATTTGAAATTTAAAATTTAAATTTTGAATTTTGAAAGTTGTTTGAAATTCAAAATTCAAAAAATTTGAAATTCAAAATTTAAAATTTAAAATTTGAAATTCAAAATTTAAAATTCAAAAATTTGAAATTCAAAAATTTAAAATTTGAAATTTAAAATTTGATTAAAATTTCAAATTTGAAATTCAAAATTTAAAATTTAAAATTTAAAATTCAAAATTTGAAATTCAAAAATTTGAAATTTATTTGAAATTTAAAATTTATTTGAAATTTGAAATTCAAAATTTAAAATTTGAAATTTGAAATTTAAATTTTGAAATTGGTATATTTAGATATACTTGATCCAAGTAGCAAGTAATCGAATTGGGTTGGTTGCCATGGCCGTCCGGTCATAGGAGAAAAGTAGGGTTTAAAGGCCCTCTCTTCCCATTCGATGGAGTCTCCTATGGCAGTAGGGGTGCCGATGCAATTATATCTCATGCAGATGAAGTAGTGAAAAGAATATTCATGATTTATTTTGATTGAGTTATTTTCTGTTATGTAATTAGCAATAGGATTGCTATTTATGAAATGTGCTGATCTATTTGTGTAATGAGTCAACATATTTGATGAACAGAAAATAAAACCTTTCAAATTTGAAAATTATTTTTGAAATGCCAAACCCTGACCTATCAGCCCAAATACTTAATTAAAAGAATTAAGTGTTGTCTAGTAGATCTAGAATTGTGAATTAAGACCTAAGACAATTGCATAAACTTGTGGGTCAATGGGTTAGATGGATTAGGTCCATAATTGGGTTAGACCTAAGGTTAGCTTAAAGAAATGGACTAAATTAGAGTAATTGGTCAAATCTAATCAAAAGTTGAATTAGATTAGGTCAAGGATACTCTAGACTCAACTCCAATAGTTGTAGTTGAATGGGTCCATGTCTTTAACTAGACCAAGATGGACTTAATTCATGGCTATGTGGTGGAACCCTATTTACTAAGTTGATCAAATTAAAACTAATGAACCGGTTGGTGTCTAAGGTAAGTTTGGCAGTTTGACCAGTGGTTTTTAAGCAGGAGCTACTCGCAGTGATTCGATCTCTGACGAGTTAATGGCTTATCCCCACCATTGATCTCACTTACCTGGCCAACCTGGTGAATTAGGTCTTGATTAGATCACTTGGTGATTAGGGCTCACCCATGTCATTAGGTAAATCAGTTTGACTGATTTAGGTGCTCCTAATGCCAGCTTTCAGTAAATCCTTTTTAATCTGACTTGGTGAAGTCAGTGGGAGGATTGAAATTGGCTGGATATTTTCTTCTCATCTATTCTTTAATAAAATCCTCAAAAAAAAATTATTAGGTCCTAAAAATGATTAAGTTATATTGATAACTAAGTCATAGCCTCTCATTAAGTGAGTGATAATGAGTCCATTAGTTTAATAATCATTGGAGGCCCAAAGGCCTGGTGCTTATTGACTAATGGAATTATCATTCATAGTATGATAATTTGGTTTGAGTCTTTCTGATGGTGGTTAGGTTGGCCGATCAAAATCGGGCTTGATCATTTATTGGTCCGATTCATCAAATCAAATCATGTTAATGGTTGGACCTAACCAGATTTTTTCAGTGGAGACCAAAGCCTACTGATTAGGTTCTGGGGCAAAATTAATTACTAGAAGTTGTTTAGAGAAACAACTGGTTATGAACCTACCCATAGATGCACATGGGTTGACCAACCAAAGTTGGGCTCGTGTGTAGTCTGTGTGGATTCTAGTACCCACTAAAGAATTAAAGTAATTTCTCGAATTGGAGGTTGAGGCTACCAATTCGTAAAAATACTGGAAGAAATTTTAGACTAAAGTCCAAGTCTTTAGTATTAATAATTTATGTACTAATATAGGTCTGATTTTTCTTTATGCAGCTATGGCCACTACCCTATCGCTCCGGTCATTATTAGATAATGACAAGCTCATGAGACCTAATTTTGATAGCTGGTATCGAAAATTAAAAATCATCCTTGAGCATGAGCGGATCCTTTATGTAGTAACGGATCCGGCACCTGAGGAGCCAGCCCTGAACGCTAGAGGGACGGCCCGAGACACTTACCAGAAGTGGCTCAACGACCGCACCAACGTCCGGTGTATAATGCTGGCGGCAATGAATGATGAGTTCAGTCACAGGTTCGAGAACGCCCAGCCACAGGAGATGCTTCAAATGTTGAATGACTCTTTTGGCACACCTGACGATATTGAAAGGTACAAAACTAATTGTACCATTTTCAATGCTCGGATGAGGGATGGAGCCTCAGTCACTGATCATGTACTGTACATGATCGAAATGATTGAGCGCCTAAGTAAACTGGGTTTTCCCTTGCACGAGTAGCTCGGTAAGGATGCGATCCTTAATTCTCTGCCCAAGTCTTTCCTTCCCTTCCTTACTCATTTTCGAATGACAAAGCCTGCAGTGAACTACCATGGCTTGTTGGGGTTGCTGCAGAACTTTGAGAAGAATCACCAGCTCCATAAGGAGTCGGTGAATGTTGTGGGAGGGTCTTCTTCTGATCGTCGACCCTTTAAGAAAGGGAAGAAGAATAAGAAGAAGAAGAATAAGAAGGGGCAGCTGCATGCTGGGACATCTGCACAGGGTCAGACCAAGAAGCGCAAGCCCGACCAGAGCCAGGCGGAGTGCTTTTTTTGCAAGAAGTAGGGGCACTGAAAGAGGAACTGTCCTCTATACATTACCTCACTGGATCCGAACAGGCCAAAGAAGAAGCAAGGTACTTATATGATAATACCTTGCAACTTTTTCATTTGTGATAGTACTGCCTGGGTATTGGATACCGAAAGCCCTTATCATATTTGCAATTCGATGCAGGGTCTGCAGGTCAGTAGGAGATTTGATGAAGGCGAGAGGTTCCTGAACGTTGGAGATGGAAGCAAAGTTTCAGTTCTAGCATTAGGAATCATGAACCTTGTAATCAATTCTCGAAATATAATTCTGAGTGAATATCACTATTGTCCAAGCTTTTTATTAAATATTATTTCTGTAGGCCTTTTGGTCATGAACGGTTATCAATTTTTAATAAAAAAAAATATTTGCAATATCATTTTGAATGGTGTTACAATGTTTATTGGACAACTTTATAATGGAATTTACTTTCTATCATAACCTGTTAATGTGGTTCAAACCTCCGGTAAACATCCTAGAATAGATAATGTGTCAGAAGTCTACCTTTGACACTGTAGGCTAGGTCATATCAATCAGAGCAGGATAAACAGGTTGGCTCAAGAAGGAATTTTTGAAGTAGGTGATTGTGAATCACTTCCAACTTGTGAGTCCTATCTTTTTGGTAAAATGATCAAGTCACCTTTTACTGGAAAAGGTGAGTGAGCCAGTGAACTCTTGGGTCTGGTACATTCTGATGTATGTGGATCCATGAGCTCAAGTGTAAGAGGTGGATATTTCTATTTCATAACCTTCACAGACGACCTATCGAGGTATGGGTATGTCTATTTAATGAAGCATAAGTCGGAGTCATTTGAAATGTTCAAACTATTCTGAAATGAGGTAGAAAAATAAACTGAAAAGTGTATTAAAACTCTTCGATCCGATCGAGGAGGTGAATACCTTTCTAATGAGTTTCTGACATATCTTGGGGAGAATGGGATTCTCTCTCAATGGACTCCTCCTGGAACACCACAGCATAATGGTGTATCTGAAAGGAGGAATTGGACCTTGTTGGACATGGTTCGATCCATGATGGGGTTTGCTGGTCTGTCGATCTCCTTCTAGGGATATGCACTTGAATCGGCTTGTTACCTTCTAAATAGAGTTCCAAGTAAGTCTGTAACCAAAATGCCATATGAGATATGGATAGGATGTAAGCCAGTACTCTCGCACCTTAGGGTTTGGGGGTGTCTGGCTTATGTTAAACGTTTAATTACAGACAAGCTAGGACCTAGGTCTGACAAGTGTAATTTTATAGGATACCCAAAAGAGACCAAAGGATATTATTTCTACCTGGCTGATGAGCAAAAGGTATTTGTCAGACTTAAGGCAATCTTTTTGGAAAAAGAGTTCCTTGATGAAGGGACTGTTGCCTCTAAGGTCGAACTTGATGAAGTTCGACAGGTGAAAAAACTGACACAAGTTGCTGAACATAAACCGGATTTGATTAGATCAGATCTGGAGCCCATTGTTCAAGCACCCTTAAGGCGATCTGGTAGAGTACCACGTCAACCGGACAGATACTATGGTTTCTTGGTTTGGGATGATGATCCTATCAAACTTGATGAAAATGATGAGGATCCGATCACCTACATGGATGCAATGCAAAGATCCGACTCTGAGAAATGGCTAGAGGCCATGAAATCCAAAATGGAGTCCATGAAGGTCAACGATGTGTGGACATTGGTTGACCCACTCGAAGGAGTAAAACCCATAGGGTGTAAGTGGGTCTTCAAGAGGAAGAGGGGTGCAGATGGAAAGGTGAAAACCTATAAAGCCCGTCTAGTTGCCAAGGGATATCGTCAACGTTATGGTATAGACTATGACGAGACATTTTCTCTTATGGCAAGCTCAAATTCATTCGAATTATGCTTGCGATATCTGCCCATCTGGACTATGAAATCTGACAGATGGATGTGAAGACAGCTTTCCTAAACGGAGAGCTGGATGAAGAGGTGTATATGATACAACCTGAAAGATTCACATCCACTGATGAGTCTAAGGTGTGCAGACTACAGAGGTCCATTTATGGACTTAAGCAGGCATCCCAAAGTTGGAACATACGTTTTGATAGGACGATCAAGACGTATGGCTTCGTTAAGAACAGAGAAGAGCCCTGCATTTATAAGTGGGCTAATGGTCCAGTAGTGGTATTTCTTGTATTGTATGTGGATGATATTCTCTTAATCAGAAATGATATCCCTGCATTACAGGGAATAAAGATTTGACTGTCGTCACAGTTCTCCATGAAGGATTTGGGAGAAGCTTCCTACATCCTAGGGATGAGGATCTATAGGGATAGATTTAAAAGGTTGCTTGGTTTATCCCAGTCTACGTATATAGATACTATGCTGAAGAGGTTCAGCATGGAGAATTCCAAGAAAGGCTATTTACCGATAGGCCATGGAATTTCTCTCTCGAAGAGGGATTGTCCGACAACACCTCAAGAGAGAGAGCGTATGGGTAGGATTCTATATGCTTCGGTAGTGGGATCTATCATGTACGTCATGACATGTACACGATCAGATGTGGCATACTCACTAGGGGTAGTGAGTAGATACCAATCTGATCCAGGGAAGAATCACTGGAAGGTTGTTAAAACCATCCTGAAGTATTTAAGAAATACTAAGGACCAGAGGCTTGTTTATGGTGAATCGAACTTGAGACTTATAGGGTTTACAGACTCTAGTTTCCAGTCTGATCACGATGACAGCAAAAGTATGTCGGAATTTATTTTTACCCTTAATGGTGGGGCTATCTGCTGGAAGAGTTCCAAGCAATACACAGTGGCTGATTCAGTTTGCGAGGTGGAGTATGTCACTGCATCAGATGCTGCCAAAGAAGTGGTGTGGCTGAGAAAATTCATCACCGAGCTCGGAGTAGCACCCTCCCTTATTGGTCTAGTTCTACTCTACTGTGACAGCTCTGGAGCCATTGCTCAGGTGAAGGAACCCAAGGCACACCAGCGGACGAAGCATATTCTACGCCGCTACCATCTCATCCGAAAAATTATGGATCGAGGTGACGTCGACCTTCTCAAGATCGATGAAAAGGAGAACCTGGCCGACCCATTCACTAAAGCCATTAAGGTGAAAGAGTTCAACGACTACAAGTCGAAGATGGGTATTAGATACTGCACCGATTGGCTTTAGGCCAAGTGGGAGATTGTTAGGAATAGTGTCCCAAAGCCAATCGTCAGTCTGTTGATGGTTGTGCTCATTTTTGTATATGTACATGAATTATGAATTAATAAAAATTATTTTGATATTTTTCATCACAAAATGTTTCATCTTCTAATGAACTCCTATGTTGTGGTGAAGTCCTTAGGATTATTTAGACTCGACAAAGGAGGATTTATCGTTTAGTCCTTAAATCTATTCACGATCAAATGATACGTTGTTAGTAAGGATGACAACGTTTATCAAACATAGGTCGTTGTGTGCCATATAGGTTGGTTGTCCTCTTAACCAATGAGTGTGGAGACACTGGTATGGCATACAGATGAGATGTAAGGGTACATCTGCACTGAACGTAATCGACTCTGGAGCTATTTTTGCTGTCAAGATTTGCTCCGATGGAATATGGGTATAAATGTCCCTCCGACCTGAGACCGCCACGGTGATTTGCAAGCAACTCACTGCACTTAGGCACTGAACTACCTGAATTTCTAATTTAGTGACGGAAGGCTACTGGGTGTAGTCAAGTACTTGACTTATCGGTGCGTGTGTCAAGATGGGATTGACCACTCCAGTTCAGTAGCTATGTACAGTCATATTTCAATTTAGCAAAACCTTGGCCAGGGTAGTCTTTGTGAGGAGTCACAGGACTGTTTGAGTTGAGCACGATTCGGATGATCTAATCAGGGTTGACAGTTTAACCCTGAGTCATCCAAAACACAGAGGTCAAAAGGATGAATTATACGGTAACCATATTTACGTAGGTTCTGAGTGTTGTAATTGTGACTACTCGACCTATCTGATCATCAGGTATCATTGCTAGATGGTCACTTCGATTAGTACAGGAATTGGTTCCTATGCTACCGGCTTAGGTTCGAACCTGCGGGGTCACACACATTAGAGGTTCCTATCTGATCTGATGGCTGATGAAGAGTCCTAATGCTCGTGGACTATGAGTCCTACGTGTCTGGGACTCTGTGATCGAGAATCAGGATTCTCTGATCATGAGTCCCACACATTTTGGGTATCGGGGTCAAGAGTCCTATTGGTTTGGGACTCTTCGATCAGGGTTACATATCGATGAATTCTAATGCCCGATTATCCATCGAATTTGGACTCAATATTTATGAGAAGTTTAATTAGTAATTTGATCACTAATTAACTCAATTTGATTGAGTAATTATTTTTGGATCAAGTCCAATTGAATTGGATTCAGTTGGGTTTGACCCGATTAGGTTAAGAGTTGACCTAATCGTCGAGATGGTTTGGTCCCTGATTTGATTAAGGGTTGGGCTTAATCAATTCCTGATTTGATTAGAATTTTATTGAGCCTAATTAAGCCTAATTTAGTTGGGTTTAAATTAGTCTAATTGGGCCTAACTTATTTGGTTCAATTAGGTTGGTTTAAATAATGAAACCACCTTGACCCATTCTCCCTGTGCCACCTCACTTTCACTGCACCCATTTGAATTCACGAGAAGGAAGTTCTCATGAATTTTTCCTCATGCAAAGCCCTCCTCACGCCCTACTTTAATGCACCAAATGAGTGGATAAGGATGATTGTTTGGCCATTCAAATTCAAAACAAAGTTTGAATTTGAATGAGCAACCAATCTTAGCGCCTTGACCTTATCCTCTTTTAGTGCCCCATTTATTACACAAGAAAATATTTCTCATGAAATCACTCACGCACAAATTAAGCCACACCCTCCTCTTCTCATGCCCTTAGTGGATAGGGATAAATTGATTTCCATTTGAATTCAAAATTTAATTTGAATTCAAATGTGCAATTACTCATCTTTATCCTCTCACATGGATAAGACGTTTGACATTATTTTAAAAGGAGGAGAAGAGAGGGGCGTGTGCAAAAAAAAATTTTGGAGAGAAAATCTAGGTGTGAGGAATCCTTGTGTGCAAGGTAAAGATCTATATCCTTCCGAGAGAAAAAGAAAGAAAAAAAAAGAAAAAGTATATGCAAGGTTTTAGTGAGTTCTTCAAGGTTTCAGCCTGGAGTTCAGGAAGTGAGAAGGTGAGCTACGAGTGTCGTGAGCCCACCAAATTTTAGGAAGATCTTCAACATCCTCTCAAGCATGTCTGCTGATGATCTAGAGCATTCAAAGAATCGGCAGACATCGATCGAAGGAGTTCGATCAGCATCGACCGTCGAAAGGGCTCTACAACAAGCTAGCACTCGTGTGAAGTCGATCAGACCGGGAGCTTCGTGTGGACGATCCGTAGAGGCCAGACACACTGTGTGGCTGCATCACGATGATCAGACTCTCTTAATGATGATCAAATTACGGCGATCTACTACCCACACAAAGGTATTGTGTTCTGAACACATTACAGTAAAGTGTTTACTGTTCAAATTTGAATTTCAAATTTAAATACATACATGCTATATATCATATTTAGATCCTAGTGTAGGATAAATTTTTATTAATTAATTAAATTAATTAATAATTTTTACTGTAAAATAGTGATTTTGAAAAAGTTTTAAAATTACCATTTTACCCCTGCACTGAATTTTCCCCACAGCAAGGCATCTCATCACGACATCAAATGCATCACAGTGGAATAAGATTCAAATAATTATTATTCAACTTTAATTCAAATAATTAAATCAAATATCTTATATCCAATAAAGTTTTACTAAAAATAAAATAATAGATCTAACTTCAATAAAGTTAACAATACTAAATCTCGCCTCTAAAAGCTCTGTCTCAATATTATTTTTCACACTCGCAATTAATTATCTAAATCTAAAAAATAAAAGAAAGATAATGAGCTAGACAGCCCAGTAAGTAATAAATATCTCAACTAAATATTTCAGATATTACATGATATTCAAGAACAAGTGCTGTGAATAAATATAAAAATATATTTCATGCTAATTCAATGCAAATTCAATCTTTTCAAATATTCACATATAATATAATCATAAATCTGATTCGAATAAAAAAACTCGTAACTCAATAGTCTCGACTGTGACCAATGTTTAACCCCCATTGACGGGATCCATTGAATACCAACACACAACCCCCACTGGCAGGGTCGACTAAACATCAGTGCACAACCCCCACTAGTAGGATCCACCAAATACCAACGTATGATCCCCATTGACAGGGTCCACTGAAATATAGTTAGATTAAGAGTATAAATTCGATCTGTATCAAAATACTTTTGTATCATAACATACCATAATTCTCACTGAACATATGCATAATCGATGAACCATAATATTTCAAAAGTACTTTTCTTTCAAAATATAATTTCATAAATCATGCATAATTTTAAAAAATAATTATTTATTTTCAGAATAAATATGAAATATCTTGAAAAGATGATTCATTACTTACCTTTCACAGACCATTGAACGAATAGATCGATTAACCTCTAGGAGATTCTTCAGTGCCTATTATCTAAAATTAAATTCTTGTATTAATTTTAATTCAAAATTAAATCTAATAAATTTTAGATCAAAATCCTATTTAGGATCGGACTCTTCACTAAACTCGATCAGAATCATCAAAAAGAAGCCTTTCACTATGCTAATCTTAGAAAGATAACTTGAGAGAGAAAAATCCATGAAGAGAGGAGAATAATCTAGAGAGAGAAAATTTTAGAGAGAGAAAGTCCAATTCTTAAGAGAGAAAATAGGATTCAGGCTAAAGGGAGAGAAAAAAAGAGGGAGAGAGAGAGAGGAGAGAGAAAATGCTCTCTCTTTTTCTTTTTTTTTTGTTTTCTTTTTCTTTTTTTTTCTTTTTCTTCCCATGGTTTCTTTTGGGCAAAACAGGGGATCGTGTGGTCCCCCCTGACCAGCCAATCAGGGCCGCAGCCGGCACGGCAGTGGCCGACGGTAGGAGGACAACCCACCCATGGCCCGGATGGACCAAAGCTGGCGGTCGGTGGTGACCACTGGTGTCGAAAAATCAAGAAAAAAGGGACGGAATAGGAGACTTTTTTCCTGACAAAATCCAATGAGTCTGATCACTGGCGATCGTGCTCACGGGCACATGAAGGAAGGGAGAGAAGAGAAGAAGAGAAATCGGGGCTTACCTCGAGCTCCAGTGACCTCTCCGATGAGAAATCGGGGCTTTCGTGAGCAAATTTTGGCAATCCTCACCGTTTCGCTCTGAGATTCTTCGATGGGAAGAAGAGGGAAGGGTCTCCCCCTTAAATAGAGCCAGAGAGAGGAGTTTGACTCCTCTCTGGCAAGATTTTTTGACTCCGATTAAGAGCCGGTCGGAGGAGAAGAAGACTCTCGGGAGTCTTCTTCATTTTTTTTTGTTAGGCTTTGTGGGCCTTTGGGCTGAGTTTAAGGCTCAAATGGGCTGGATATTATATTTTTCTCCCCTAAAAATAAATTTCATCCTCGAATTTTTTTTTTCTGCTTAAGTCCTCAAAAATTTAGATTACTTTTATGTTAAATTATATTATCCTCTAATTTCAAAATTGAATCTTTCATCATAATATTTATCAAATCAAATTACTGTTCTGATCAGTTTGAGAACAATTCAGACCACTATACTTTCATTGCGCACTCTGATTCAGTCCACTAGTACACGTATGTCAATTTAAGTTTCTGAATTATATCATGATCAGTATAAGTCATTATCCCAATGTCCCTAGTGTCTACCCACCTACACTCATGTCTAATTCTACATGTCATATAGTTTATCCACTTATGCTTTGATACAATATTAATTGTCACACCCCCGATCCGAAATCATGAGTCTAAGGTCGTGGCAACCGTCATATACTTATGAAGAACCCTCTCCACAAGCATGCAAGGCATCTCATCACGATATCAAATACATGACAGCGAAATAAGATTCAAATAATTATTATTCAATTTTAATTTAAATAATTAAATCAAATATCTTACATTCAATAAAGTTTCATTAAAAATAAAATAATAGATCTAACTTCAATAAAGTTAACAATGATAAATCTCGTCTCTAAAAGCTCTGTCCCAATATTATTTCTCACACTCATAATTAATTATCTAAATCTAAAAAATAAAAAGAAAGATAATGAGCTAGACAGTCCAATAAGTAATAAATATCTCAACTAGATATTTCAGATATTACATGATATTCAAGAATAAATACTGTGAATAAATATAAAAATATATTTCATACTAATTTAATGCAAATTCAATCTTTTCAAATATTTACATATAATATAACCATAAATTTAATTCGAATCAAAATACTCGTAACTCAACAGCCTCGACTATGACCAACGTTTAACCCCCATTGATGGGGTCCACAGAATACCAGCACACAACCTCTACTGGCAGGGTCCACTAAACACCAGCACACAACCCTCACTGGTAGGGTCCACTAAATACCAGCACACAACCCCCACTGGCAGGATTCACTGAATACCAACATATGATCTCCATTGGTGGGGCCCACTGAAATATAGTTAGCCTGAGAGTATAAATTCGATCTGTATCAAAATACTTTTGTATCATAACATACCATAATTCTCACTGAACATATGCATAATCAATGAACCATAATATTTCAAAAGTACTTTTCATTCAAAATATAATTTCATAAATCATGCATAATTTTAAAGAATAATTATTTATTTTTAGAATAAATATGAAATATCTTGAGAAGATGATTCATTACTTACCTTTCACAGATCACTGAATGAATAGATCGATTAACCCATAGAAAATTCTTCAGCACCTATTATCCAAAATTATATTCTTATATTAATTTTAATTCAAAATTAAATCTAACATATCCCAGATCAAAATCCTACTTAGGATCGGACTCTTCACTAAACTCGATCAGAATCATCAAAAGGAAGCCTTTCACTATGCTAATCTTAGTAAGATAACTTGACAGAGAAAAATCCATGAAGAAAGGAAAATAATCTAGAGAGAGAAAATTTTAGAGAGAGAAAGTCCAATTCTAGAGAGAGAAAAGGGTTCAAGCTAAAGGGAGAGAAAAAAGAGGGAGAGAAAGAGGAGAGAAAAAATCCTCTCTTTTTCTTTTTTTTTCTTTTTGTTTTCTTTTTCCTTTTTTTTCTTTTTCTTCCCATGGTTTCTTTTAGGCGAAACAGGGGACCGTGTGGTCCCCCCTTGACCAGTCGATTAGGGCCACAGCTGGCACGGTGGTGGCCAGCGACAGGAGGACAACCCACCCGTGGCTCGGATGGACCAAAGTCGGTGGTCGGCAGTGACCACCAGTGCCGGAAAACCAAGAAAAAAGAGATGGAATAGGAGACTTTTTCTCCGATAAAATTTGGTGACTCCGATCGCCGACGATCATGCTCACAGGCATGTGAAGGAAGGGAGAGAAGAGAGGAAGAGAAATCGGGGCTTACTATGAGCTCCGATGACCTCTCTGGTGAGAAATCGAGGCGAGCACGGTGACGAGCTTCCATGAGCAAATTTCGATGATCCTCATCATTTTGCTTTGAGATTCTTCGGTGGGAAGAAGGGAGAAGGGTCTCTCCCTTAAATAGAGCCAGAGGGAGGAGTTTGACTCCTCCCGGACAAGGTTTTCCTACTCCGATTAGGAACCGGTTGGCGGAGAAGAAGACTCTCAGGAGTCTTCTTTGTTTTTTTTTTCTGTTGGGCTTTGTGGGCCTTTGGGCTGGGTTTAAGGCCCAAATGGGTCGGGTATTACAATGAAATTTCTTTTTAGGAGGGAGAATGTGATATCCTAGCATGTTTGGACCTGGTCCACTTGACTAGTGCAAACACCAGTAAGCAGTCCATTAGAAAAAAAATTCAATAGGAAGAAGACTCCTAGACAGAGATATATGCCGATAGGGACTCCAACACCTCCCCTCTACTCTATTTAAGGACCCTCAACCTTCTCTTTCCCTTGCTCTCACATCAAAGAATCTGAGGCTCACTAGTGTTCTCTTCTTTTTGAAAGCCTTTCCTCATGTTCATCGAACTCGCAACCCAAGCATTACTGGGAAGTTAGGTTTGAGGCCAAGAACCTTTAGTGAAGTTCTTTACCATCTTCCTCAGCCACTATATCCCTTATTCCAATCAGCTATCATCATAATTTCTTTAAAAAACCTAAGCCCTATTTTTCCCCAACCTTTTGCCTTCTTTGCTCAATTTTTCTATATTGATTATCATCGTCGGCCACTAGTTGGGGAGCTTTAGCCATGCCATCGAGGCCCTAACCATCCCAAGCCATAGCTGTTGTGATATCACTTGCTCTGATGCCACTTGTTGGGGATATCTGGCTAGGACACCACCTCCACAGAATTTTTTTGATACCACACGTCGCAGCAGAAAGAAAGAAGAAATAAAATAGAAACACAATCAAATATGTGGATCAGCCAAAAGGCTCATCTCAATGGGGCATGCAAGCTTCACTATGAAAAAAAATTACAAGAGGAGATCACACCTTCAACTCTCGTACACCCAATCTCCTCTCACAAGAAGCTCTCCCTCATAAAAGCTCTCTCTCTAGGAAAACCCTCTAAACCCTTGAAGCAACCACTGTCTGCTGTCTAACAGTCTACCTGAAACACTCTTGTCTCTGCTCTCTGTTGGCTCCTCTCAGTTTGCTAGTGCTCTGGGTCCTCGGCTGAACACACCATAGGCCATCGGTGCTCTTTGTTTTGCCACAAGGCCCTTTAAAGCCCTAAAACCCTTCTTGGATTAGAGAACCACTTTTGATCAGACTCCAGATACTTCATGACCATCCGATCAGCACCATAAGTCTCCTCAGTCGCTCGATCATATTCGATTAAGCTCCATCAGACCCAGATCACATCTGTAAGCCATCTACACCATCTGATAGTGTGCCAGATTGGATTTCAGCCATCCGATCATACTCAGTCCATGCAATAGTGCTGTGGATCATAAGAAATGGCTCCACAACACCATCGATCCATGGTGGTATTGGAAAATATATCCCAAAAGCCAATCGTCAACCTGTTGACGGTTGAAAAATCTTATATTGTAATTGATTTGTTAATAAATAAAATATATTTTTGATATTTTTATCACAAATTTTTATCTTCTAATGAACTCTGTTGTTGTGATGAAGTCTTTAAGACTATTTAGGTTCGATAAAGAGAGAATTTATCGATTAGTCCTTAAAACTGTTCACGACCAAATGATGGGCTATTAATAAGGATGACAGCTTCTATCGAGCATAGGTTGCTGTAGGCCATATGGGTTAGTTGTCCTCTTAACCAAAGAGTGTGGAGACACTGGTATGACATACAGGTGAGATGTAAGGGTACATCATCATTGAATGTGACCAACTCCAGAGCATTCTACTGTCAAGAATGTCTCTGATGGGATATAGATATAAGTATCCCTTAGACCTGAGATCGCCTCAGTGACTTGCAAGCAACTCACTGTGCATTGGTACTGGACTAACTGAATTTCTAATTCAGTGATGGAAGGCTTCTGGACACAGTCAAGTACTTGCAAAGTCAGAGTGTGATCAAGATGGGATTGACCACTCCAAGAGTTGGAGAAGAATGAGTTGCTATATTTCAATTTAGCAAAATCTTGGCCAGGATAATCCATCAGATGGATTTGATATTTTAAAATACAATGTGGACAACTTGATCAAAGTTGATAGTTGAACTTTGAGGTGTCTTATGAGTATTTTGTTCAAGGGGATGAATTATATAAAAACTATATCCGCATGGGTTCTAAAGATGTCGTTCTACACATTCGACCTATCCGACCGTCGGGTACCATTGCTAGATGGTCACTTCGATTGGTATAAAAATTTATTTCTATGCTACTGGCTTAGGTTTAGATCTACGAGGTCACACATATTAGAGTTCATGATCCAATCAGATGGTTGATCAATGATTAAGAATCATTCTAGGGTTAAACGATCAATACGATTGACATTTAACCTAGTGCAAGTGTTGCAGGAGGATTGATTAGCAATTTGATTGCTAATTGGCTTAATATGATTAAGCCAATGGACTAAGATTAAGTCTAATTAAATATGATTTAACTAAATTTAGTTTGGGCTTGATTGGATCAAGTCCAATTGATTTATTGGATAAGCCAAGTGCAAGGAAAAACTAGTCCTAGTTCAATTAAGATTTGGGTCAACCTAATTTCTAATTCGATTAAAAAATTAAATCTAATTTAAATCTAATTTAATCTGATTAAATTAGATTCTTAATTGGGTTAGAATCTATTTTAATTCGATTGATTTGATTTTAGTTTGATTTAGTTTGAGAAATCAAATTTGAACAAGTCATAGATTGAATCCTAGTAAGACTAGGATTGCACCTTGCGCCACCTTAGCCCCCCACGCCCACTCTCTCTTATTTTGTGTGACAAAAATTTCTCTCCCAGGCCTTCATGCATGCCCAAAGCTTTCCACTCTTTCTCTCTTACATGGAATGTGGTTGTGGACCAAGTCAAAGTAGGAATTAGTTTGGATTTCAAATTCTATGAGATAGAATTTTAGGAAACCAAAACTCTTTCCTTATGGCACTGATTTTACCCAGATTTTTTTTGAGATTTTTATGGATTTTATGGCACATATTGTGCACCCTTTTTTGGTGGTCCATGGTAGAAAAAGAAGGAGGAGGAGCCCAAGAGTTGGGCACCACTTGTCTTGCCCTGTTTGGATTTTCCTTGACTAGGTATTTGACCTAGACAAAGATTCTTTATATCTTATTATTTAAGATGAATTTTTTCTTGATATTTTCATGGATTATAGAGTACTAAGAGACCTTTAGGGTGTGTGAAAATCAAGGAGAAAAAATATAGGGGTGTGGAGATATAATAGATACAAAACTTAGTATCTGGGTTAGAGCAAAGAGAAGAAGAAGAGGGTCTTCTTCTAGGGTTGCTGAGTTCACCTCTTTCCTTCCTCCATTTGTGAGTTTTCTAAGAGTGTCTCATATCTAAAACTTCTTCTCCTACTTCTCATATTTGGAAGAGTCCAAATCAAAAAAAAAGAGGCATCTGATCGACCATCGAAGAAGGATCAGCACAGTAATAGCATACTGTGCTGATTTTCTGGACCAGGACTTCTGATCGTGATTCGTGGGCTCATGTGGATGACTCCTATAGGCCGGATGTATGTGTGGCTTGCAACATCATCCTCAAGCCCGGATCAACAAAGTTAGAACATCTAACTTGCAAGGTAATAGATCTGATCTATTATATTTTACATACATTAGATGTAGTATAGAAACATGTTGATATGATCAACATGTAGTTTTTGCTCTTTATATTTTAATTTTTGATTTAATACTATGTAATAATCATGTAATAGGATCTTAGATCTAGGAATTCTCTAATTTTATAAGATAAATTTTGATTTATTTTAGTCTTCCGCTGCCTGATCTTAAAAAAGTTTCAAGATCTAACCCTGAAACCCTAGATCTGGTTCCTTCAATTGGTATCAAAGCCTAGGTTATTTATTACATGATTATTTATATATGCTTAGATTATTTTTTAGATTAGATTTAATTTATAATCTGATTATTAAATCTAAAATTAAAATTTTTAGATCAATCACGAACTGTAGGTTGTCCTGCTGTAAGGTTTACCCCTTACAGTGCAAAGGTTGTCCTAGTTTGTATAGATCTATCTTTAATCATAAATTTGTTAGATATGATCTAGATTAAATTTATGATTTATTAGATTTAAAAGATATTTAAATCTAAAATAAAATCTTTTTGTTAAAAATTCCCATCTAAAGAACCATCATATATTTGTCTGAAAAATTTACGCAGTTTAAAGTTGAAATTGTTTCAATTACATGAACCTGTTTAGATTAGATCTAAAGTAGTTTCATGCTTATTTCACTTGTATTTTGATTATGAATCAAACATACAACTTGATTGGTAGAACCATGTTGTAAAAATATTTTACAAATATTAAAATTATTTTCAAAAAGTCAAATCCCAACCCTCAGTCCAAAACTTAACTGAGAATTAAGAAGTTGTTTGATTAGGTTCTAGGATTGTGAATTGAAGAACCTAAGACACAAACCATAACACATTGGGTTAATGGGTTAGTGTGAATTAGGTCCATTAATTGGGTTAGACCTAAGGTTAGATTAAAGATGGACTTAATTAGAGAATTGACTAAATCTAATCAATTTTTATCTTAGATTAGGTCAAGGATTCTCTAAATCAATTACAATAGTTGTAGTTGGTCAAGTCCATGTCTTTAATGAGAACCAAATGGACTTGATTCTTGGCTAAGCGATCTAGCATGAACTATTAGGTTGATCTAATCGAAACTAATTAAACCAATTGGTGTCTAAGGTAAACTAGACCGGTGGTTCTTAATTGGCAGCCCGCTTACCTGGCCATTTCTAATAGTGTCTAAGGCAAGCTTTGGCAGACCCTCCGACCGATCGAACTTATCTGGCCTCTTGGTGAAATTATATTTTGATCAGATCACTTGACTATTCGAGCTAACCCATGTCAGCTAGGTAAATCAGTGTGACTGATTTAGGTGCTCTTAGACTAGCCCTTTTAATGGTCTCCCTTAAGCTGACTTGGTGAAGCCAGTGGGAGGATCATGATAAGCTGGTTCATCTAACCTCCTCTAAATTAATTAAATCTTTTAAAATTATTAAGTTCTTAAAATGAAATAGTTATGATGATAACTAGATCATAGACTCCCATTAAGTGGATGATAATGGGTCCATCAGTTGGATAATCATTGGAGGCCCAAAGGCCTGGTGCTTATTGACTGATGGAATTATCATCATAATATGATTTCTTGACTGCATCTTTCTAAATGATAGTAGATTAGCCAACCAAAGTTGGGTCTAATCATTCATTGGCTAGATGGGCCAAGTATGGTCATGTTAATGGTTGGACCTAACTAGACCTTTTCAGTGGAGACCAAAGTCTACTGATTAGGGACTGGGGCAAAATTTAAATTACTAGAAATTGTTTAGAGAAATAATTGGTTATGAACCTACCCTTAGATGTACATGGGTTGGCCAACCAAAGTTGGGCTTGTGGGCAGTCTAAGTGGATTCTAGTACCCACTAAGGAATTAGGGTAATTCCTCGAATTGGAGGTAGAGGCTACCAATTCGAATAAAATAGTGGAAGAAACCTTTTGATTAAAGTTCAAATCTTTAGGTTTAATGAATCAATTACTAATTAGGTTATGATTTTTCTTTGTACAGATATGGCCACTTCCCTATTGCTCCGATCATTGTTGCACAATGAAAATTTGGTGGGACCCAACTTCGATAGCTGGTATCGAAAGTTGAAGATAGTCTTGGAGCATGAACGGATCCTATATGTAATAATAGATTCTGCACCTGAGGAGTCAGCTGTCAATGCACGTGGAATAGTCAGAGACACTTACCAGAAGTGGTTCAGTGATTGGACCACAGTGTGCTGCATCATGCTGGCTACCATGAGCAATGAGTTCAGTCACAGATTTATGATGGCTCAGCCAAAAGACATGCTTCAAGTATTGGAGGATGCTTTTGGCACACTCGATGATGCAGAGAGGCACAAGACTAGTTGTACCATCTTCAACACCAAAATGCAGGATGGTACCTCTGTCATTGATCATGTATTCTACATGATCGAGCTGATGGAGCGTTTGAGCAAGCTCGACTTTTCCTTGCATGAGCAGCTTGGAAAAGATGCAATACTAAACTCGCTGTCCAAGTCTTATCTCCCATTCCTCACTCATTATAGAATGACAAAGCCTGAAGTAAACTACCACAGGTTACTAGGGTTGCTTCAGAACTTTGAGAAGGATCACCAACTCCACAAGGAGTCGGTGAACTTAGTGGGAGGTCCGTCTTCTGGTTCTTGACCCTTTGAGAAAGGGAAGAAGAACAAGAAGAAGAAAGTGAAGAAGGTACAAGTTCAGGCTGGGACATCAGTACAGGGCCAGACCAGAAAGATCAAGCCCAATAAGAGTCAAGCTGAATGCTTCTTTTGCAAGAAGCGGGGGTACTGGAAAAGAAATTATCTTCAGTACATTGCCTCCCTGGATCCGAATAGGCAGAGAAAGAAGCAAGCTGTTGCTGGGCAAGGTATTTATATGATAACTCCTTGTAATTTCTCTATTTGTAATATAACTGACTGGGTATTAGATACCGGTAGCCCTTACCATATTTGCAATTCGTTGCAAGGGTTGCAAGTCAGTAGGAGATTCGAGCAAGACAAAAGGTTCCTGAACGTTGAAGATGGAAGACCAGTTCCAGTTCTAGCATTAGGAATCTTGAAACTTGTATTTGAGTCCCATATCGTTGTTCTTAATGATTGTCATTTCTGTCCCAGTTTTTTTTTTAAATATTATTTCTGTAGGCCTTCTGGCCAAAAATGATTATGAAATTTTAATAAAGAAATAAGTTTGTAATATCATTATGAATGGTGTTACTATTTTTTGTGGACATTTGAACAATGGTGTGTATATGTTATCACAATCTGTTAACATAGTCTATTCTACTGGCAAGCACCCTAGATTAGATAGTGTATCAGATATCTACTTATGGCACTGTAGGCTAGGTCATATAAACAAGAACAGGATAAACAAGTTGACTCAAGAGGGAATCCTCGAAGTCAGTGATTGTGAATCACTTCCAACCTGTGAGTCCTGTCTTCTTGGTAAAATGACCAAGTCACCTTTTATTGAAAAAGGTGAGAGAGCTATTGAGCTTTTGGGCCTAGTACATATTGATGTATGCGGGTCCATGAGCATAAGTGCTAGAGGTGGATATTTCTACTTCATCACTTTCATGGATGATCTATCCAGATATGGATATGTCTATCTGATAAAACATAAGTCGGATTCATTTGAATTTTCAAATGATTCCGAAGTGAAGTAGAAAAATAAACTGAGAAGAGTATTAAAACTCTTCAGTCTGACCGAGGAGGGAAATATTTTTCTGATGAGTTTCTCACATATCTAGGAGAGAATGGGATTCTCTCCCAATGGACTCCTCCAGGAACACCACAATATAATGGTGTGTCTGAAAGGAGAAACCAGACTCTGTTAGATATGGTCCGATCCATAATGGGTTTTGCCAGCTTGCTGATATCCTTCTGGAGATATGCACTTGAATCGGCCTGTTATCTGTTAAATAGAGTTCCAAGTAAATCTGTAATTAAGACTCCATATGAGATATGGATAGGACGTAAGCTAACACTTTCACACCTTAGGGTCTAGGGGTGCCCAGCCTATGTCAAACGGTTAGTTACAGATAAACTTGGACCTAGGTCTGACAAATGCACATTCATAGGGTACCCCAAAGAGATCAAAAGATATTTTTTCTACCATGCTGATGAACAAAAGGTGTTCGTCAGCCTTAAGGCAACCTTTTTAGAAAAGGAGTTCCTTGGTGAAGGAACCGTTGCCTCTAAAGTTGAACTTGATGAAGTTCAACAGGTAGAAGGACCAACATCAATAGCTGAACCTGAGTCGGATTTGATTAGATCAGATCTGAAGCCCAATGTACCTGCACCATTAAGGCAATCCGATAGAGTACCACGTCAGTCAGATAGATACTACGATTTTTTGGTCCAGGATGGTGATCCCATCAAACTCGATGAGAACGATGAGGATCCGATCACCTATATGGATGTAATGTAGAGACCTGATTCTGAGAAATGGCTTGAAGTCATGAAATCCAAAATGGAGTCCATGAAGGTCAATGATGTATGGACATTGGTTGACCCACCTGAAGGGGTTAAACCCATTGGGTGTAAATAGATCTTCAAAAGGAAGAGGGACGCAGACGGAAAGGTGGAGACCTATAAAGCCCATCTGGTTGTCAAGGGGTATCATCAACATTATGGTATTGACTATAATGAGATATTCTCTCCTGTGGCAATGCTCAAATTTATTTGGATAATGCTTGCAATAGCTGTCTATCTGGATTATTCGATCTGGCAGATGGATGTAAAGACAGTTTTTCTGAATGGAGAGCTGACTGAAGAGGTGTATATGATACAACCTGAAGGGTTTACATCCACAGATGAGTCCAAGGTGTGCAACCTTTAGAGATCTATTTATGGATTGAAGCAAGCTTCTCGGAGTTGGAACATGCATTTTGATAAGGTGATCAAAACGTATGGCCTTGTTAAGAACGGAGAAGAGCCCTGCATCTATAAATGGGTAAATGGTCCAGTTATGGTATTGCTTGTCTTGTACGTGGATGACATTCTCTTAATTGGGAATGACATCCCCGCACTACAGGGAATAAAAGTTTGGTTGTCATCGCAGTTCTCCATGAAAGACTTAGGTGAAGCATCCTACATTCTAAGGATAAAGATCTATAGGGATAGATCTAAAAGGATGCTTGGGTTATCCCAGTCTACATACATAGATATTGTGCTGAAGACGTTCAGCATGGAGAATTTCAAGAAGGGCTATCTACCGATAGGCCATGGAATTTCTCTCTCTAAGAAGGATTATCCGACAACTCCTGAAGAGAGAGAGCATATGAGTAGAGTCCCATATACTTCGACTGTGGGATCTATCATATACGCCATGACATGTACAACGCCAGATGTGGCATACTCACTAGGAGTAGTTATCAATGGTTGGTTTATGGCGAGTCAGATCTGAAACTTGTGGGCTTCACAGACTCCAGCTTTCAATTTGACTATGATGACAGTAGAAGTGTATCGGGTTATATCTTTACTCTGAATGGTGGAGCCATCTGCTGAAAGAGTTCCAAGTAGCATACTGTGGCAGACTCTATTTGTGAGGCGGAGTACATCGCAGCATCGGATGCCGCGAAGGAAGCTGTGTGGCTGAAAAAATTCATCATCGAGCTCGGAGTAGCACCCTCCCTTGATGGTTCGGTCCTGCTCTACTGCGACAGCATTGGTGCCATAGCTCAGGCGAAGGAACCCAAAGCACACCAACAGACGAAGCATATTTTGCACCGCTTTCACCTGATCCGAGAGATCATAGATCGAGGTGACGTCGACCTTCAGAAGATCGACGGAAAGGAGAACCTGGCCGACCCCTTCACTAAAGCCCTGGCGATAAAAGAGTTCGACAACCACAAGTTGAAGATGGGTATTAGATACTGTGCCGAGTGGCTTTAGGACAAGTGGGAGTTGTTGGAAAATATGTTCCAAAAATCAATTGTCAACTTGTTAACGGTTGAGCAACCTTATAGTGTAATTGATTTGTTAATAAATAAAATATATTTTTAGCATTTTCATTATAAATTTTCATCTTCTAATAAACTCTGTTGTTGTGATGAAGTCCTTAGGACTATTTAGGTTCGATAAAGAGAGGATTTATCGATTAGTCTTTAAAACTGTTCACGACCAAATGATGGGCTGTTAATAAGGACGACAGCTTCTATCGAGCATAGGTCGCTGTAGGCCATATGGGTTGGTTGTCCTCTTAATCAAAGAGTGTGGAGACACTGATATGGCATATAGATGAGATATAAGGGTACATCATCATTGAACGTGACCAACTCCAAAGTATTCTGCTGTCAAGAATGTCTCTGATGGGATATAGATATAAGTGTCCCTTAGACCTGAGATCACCTTAGTGACTTGCAAGCAACTCACTGTGCCTTGGTACTGGACTAACTGAATTTTTAATTTAATGATAGAAGGCTTTTGGGTACAGTCAAGTACTTGTGAAGTCAGAGTGTGATCAAGATGGGATTGACCACTCCAAGAGTTGGAGAAGAATGAGTCGCTGTATTTCAATTTAGCAAAACCTTGGCCAGGATAATCCATCAGATGGATTTGATATTTTGAAATACAATGTGGACAACCTGATCAGAGTTGACAGTTGAACTGTGAGGTGTCCTATGAGCATTTTAGTCAAGGGGATGAATTATATGGAAACTATATCCGTATGGATTCTAAGGATATTGTTCTACACATTCAACCTATCCGGCCGTCGGGTACCATTGCTAGATGGTCACTTTGATTGGTATAAAAATTTATTTCTATGCTACTAGCTTAGGTTCGGACCTATGAGGTCACACACATTAGAGTTCACGATCCGATCGGATGGTTGATCAATGATTAAGAATCATTCTAGGGTTAAACGATCAATACGATTGATATTTAACCTAGTGCAAGTGTTGTAGGTGAATCAATTAGCAATTTGATTGTTAATTGGCTTAATTTGATTAAGCCAATGGACTGAGATTAAGTTTAATTGAATATGATTTAATTAAATTTGGTTTGGATTTGATTGGATCAAGTCCAATTGGTTTATTGGATAAACCAAGTACAAGAAAAAACTAGTCCTAATTCAATTAGGACTTGGGTCAACCTAATTTCTAATTCAATTAAAAAATTAAATCAGATTTAAATCTAATTTAATCTAATTAAATTAGGTTTTTAATTGAGTTAAGACCTATTTAAATTGGATTGATTTGGTTTTGGTTTGATTTGGTTTGAGAAACTAAATTTGAACAAGTCATAGATTGAATCCTAGTAAGACTAGAATTCCACCTTGCGCCACCTTAGCCCCCCACGCCCACTCTCTCTTATTTTGTGTGACAAAATATTCTCTCCTAGGCCTTCATGCATGCCCAAAGCTTTCCACTCTTTCTCTCTTATATGGAATGTGGTTGTGGACCAAGTCAAAGTAGAAATTAGTTTGGATTTCAAATTCTATGAGATAGAATTTTAGAAAACCAAAACTCTTTTCTTATGGCACTGATTTTATCTAGATTTTTTTTAAAATTTTTGTGGCTTTTATGGAACATATTGTGCACCCTTTGTTGATGGTCCATGGTAGAAAAAGGAGGGGGCGCCCAAGAGTTGGGCACCACTTGTCTTGCCCTGTTTGGATTTTTCTTGACTAGGTATTTGACCTAGACAAAGATTCTTCATATCTCATTATTTAAGATAAATTTCTTCTTGAGATTTTTGAAAATTATAGAGCATTAAGAGACCTTTGGGGTGTGCGAAAATTAGAGAGAAAGAGTGTAGGGGCATGGAGATATAATAGACACAAAACTAAGTATCTGGGTTAGAGCAAAGAGAAGAAGAAGAGGGTCTTCTTCTAGGGTTGCTGAGTTCACCTCTTTCCTTCCTCCATCTGTGAGTTTTCTAAAAGTATTTCACATCTAAAACTCTTTCTTCTACTTCTCATCTTTGGAAGAGTTTAAATCAAGAAGAAGGAGGTATCTGATCGACCATCGAAGAAGGATCAGCACAATACTAGCATACTGTGCTGATTTTCTAGACCAGGACTTCAGATCGTGATTCATGGGCTCATGTGGATGACTCCTAGAGGCCAGATGCATGTGCGGCTCACAACATCATCCTTAAGTCCAGATCAAAAAAGTTAGAACATCTATCTTGCAAGGTAATAGATCTGATCTATTATATTTTATATACATTAGATGTAGTATAGAAACATGTTGATATGATCAACATATAGTTCTTGCTCTTTACATTTTAATTTTTAATTTAATACCATGTAATAATCATGTAATAGGATCTTAGATCTAGAGATTCTCTAATTTTATAAGATAAATTTTGATTTATTTTAATCTTTCGCTGCCTGATCTGGAAAAGGTTTCAAGATCTAACCCTGAAATCCTAGATCTGGTTCCTTCAGGTGGATCGTGAGAAGCGGGCAAAAAATATTCCGTCGATCCACCATGGCTCCCATGGACCTCCGACCCACGCACTGTGCATGGACCGCATGAGAAATTCATGCGGGCCACGCTTGTGTGTGGTCATCTAGGCCTGGGCTGTGCATCGCGTGCACCCATGCATCCGTGCATTGGGTCGTGCACTCATGGCTGGCCCACATGTCACCACAAGCGTTCGCTCTACCGCAGCCTCCACTGGCCTACCGCTAGCCTCAGCCACCTCGTGGGTCGTGCCATCCGCTTTGGACTTCTCTCGAGCGTATCTTCTCCATCTAGACTCTGTTTGGGCTGATCTTGAGCTCGTTGAACTCCATTCATCATCACAAACTTCACTATGGGCTCAATGTAGATCGAATCTTGAGACATCAAATCCTAACAATAGCCACATTGGTTATGCCATTTTTTTCAAAGAAAGAATGAGTCCCCTCTTCCACCTAGAAGAAGAAAATAAAAGAAAGCAAAAGAAGAAAAGAAGAGAAAATGAGAGATAGATTCTCTCTTTTGTTCCTTTCTTTCCCCAATTTCTCTCTCCTCTCTTTTCTATACTTTCCCTCTACAAATTTATCTCTCTAGTTTCTCTCTCGACAACTTTTCTCTTCAGATTGTTTGTATCTCCTAAGGTTTTTTGGATCTTTGAGATGACTACCTCAATGAATTCAATCGACCCTAAGGAAGGTGATTCTGACCCATGATTGCAAGACAGTATGCCTGCACCCACATTGGCCCGAATTGATTCTACTAAATTTGATTATCCATGATTTTTATTGAACCATACATATACTAGTTCAATTATGATTTGATGAAATTATCTTACTTGGATCAATCATGATATTGGTTGTTATCGCTTGGCCAGCATTGTAAGGATTTCAAAATTTAAGATTTTATTCTTAAAATAATTATGATTAAATTTTGATAAAAATATGATTTTGGATATTAGGTTTTAAAAAAAAATTTAGGAAGCTCATTATTCGTGCAAGATTAAAATGCCTCTATGTCAAATAAAAAGGGCTACTTGAGGTGCTACTAGAGAGAGATCAAACTAGTAGGATGCCAGTAGTCAGTAGGTTAGTGGCACCCTTTAGCAGGAAGGAGTAATTTATCTTATTAAAAAAACTCAGACTGAATAGTAAAAACTAAACATGGCCCAACTAATATAGACATTAGTGGGCTTGATATAATCGCAATAGCAATTGCAGCAATAGTTATTGCAACAATGACAAGTGCAACAACAAATACCATCACCATAACGATGTAAAGAATAGTAGGAGAAATGAAGTAATGTTATAGAATTTAAGAAGTTATCTCTACCAACTTTCAAAGAAATTATAGGACCTTTGAAAGCTAAAAATTTGGCTTACGATGATGGAGAAAGTATTTACTGTTAAGAGATACTTGTTAGATGTATGCCCTAGAAGCCAAGTTGACTGACACATGTAACCTTTCTAGTGGCATAATTTTGTAATTGAATAAAATAAATAATTTTTTTTTCTTATTCATGTAGAGTCATGTGTCCATAAATCATCCAAAAAATTAATAGGAAGATGACAACATATTCTCAAGAGTTAAGAATTTAGGACATGTGTCATTGATGATTAATTTCTAAATACTTCTGATCGATGGATCATTATGAGGATGGTGATTAATCTGATTATATTGATGAATAGATCACTCTTTTCTAGATAGATGAGTCTCGAATCTATAATGTGGGGACACTGCAGTGAGAGTGCAGGTGATTGTTAGAGAATAATGATATTGAGCATGATCAACATGAGTAGTCATATGGATGTCTATCCACGTGTCAGTGATATACTCGATACTGTAGTGGTGTGAGTAGTCCTCAGACCTACGGTGCCTTGACTACTTACAGTAGGATTGCTACAGTTTGACTATATATAAATATGGTCCTTATCCATATGGATCTTTGTAGTAGATGTTGACTGCAGTAGGTTCACCATAGGAGTAGGATGTATACCTAGATAGGATCTATCGATCTTGATAGATAAGGAGTAGTCCTATGTTATTCATGAGACTGAATTCAGAAGACCATGGCCATGGTAAAGTGAATGATGGAAAAAGATTTTCATAGGATTTCACTTATGAACTTGAGTCAATTGAATATTACATATGACAAGCGATGAGATTTGACGAGTTATCCAAGACCTTGATCTTGTTGAAACTCATGATAAAAGGACCGAATCACATGATAACTGCACCTAGAGATTCGATATTTTATTCTACTAGATAGTCACTACATACTCCTAGATGTTACTGGTGGATCATGAGACTTGTCGAGTATCATCTTGATGATCGATGATCCTTGATGGACAGAGTTGGAATCGTTCCAATACATCAAAATAAATTTCGATGATATTGTGATAGGGATCACGTATATCTCAATATCAGACAGAATAAAACCTATGGGGTCACATACAAAAGAGATCTTTATCCGATCAGATGGTTGATCTATGATTATGAATCACAAAGAAATCTAATTGTCAATATGATTGATGATTGATCCAATACAATTGTTATAATTGTCAAACTTACTAAGTGTTAGTAAGTTGTAGGAGGATTAATTAGCAATTGGATTTCTAATTGGTTCAATTTGATTGAGCAATTAGGCTAGGATCAAGTCTAATTAAATTAGATTCAATTTATTTTGATTTGGATTTGATTAGATCAAGCCTAATTAGATTATGAAATAATTCAATTATGAGGGAGACTGATTTCTTGTTTGATTAGAATTTGAGTTTGACCTAATTCCTAATTAAATTGAGATCTAATTAAGAGAGATTGGGTTTCTAGTTAGACTAGAATTTTTCTCCTCTTTGGGTGCACTAACTCCTAATTAGATTAGAAATTAAATTGAGTTTGACTCAAGCACTAAGAGGAGTCCCAAATCACTAAGACTCTCTTTCTCCTTTGGCCCAAAACTCTTCCATGCCACCCCTTACCCATGCGCGCTACTTCTCTTATGTTTGCGTGAGATTTCTCATGCAAAAACCCCCTTCATACCTAGCCTCCTTGCACCCTTTCTCTCTTTCCCATGGATTTGGATAAGATCAATTCAAAAAGGTGTTTGAATTGATTTAAATCCTTATGTGATAAGGATTGATCCTTATCCTCTTTGCAGACCTCCTTTGAGAAACATTTGGGCATGGGATTGATTAGATTTTTAGCATGAAAAATCTGATGAAAAGGCATGGGGGTCTTTCTCTTACATGGTAAAAAAAAAAAGGAGGCGTCCAAGAGTTGGATGGCCCCCAAACTCCTCCTAAAACCCTATCTCAACACCTTTGAAAGGGGCCTTCTTATGCATGGGTTTTGAGAGAGGTTTTTAATGTGAAGAAATCTAAAAAAATTAGTTTAGGCATGGGTTTTAGAGAGGAAGAGTTCCTCTTTGGAGGTGTGAGAAAAGATCAAGAGAAAAAGTGTTGCCCAGCTATGCAACCCAAGAGGGGGGGGGGTGAATTGGGTTTCTAAAAAATTTAAACTTAACTTACAACTTATGAAGAATACTTAACAATAGTAAGATAAGTAAGGAGAGTGTAATTGATGCAAGGGTAATGGTTGGATGCAAGAATGCAAGAGAATAAAGAAGTTTAAAAGGAGAGCAATTAAGCACAACACAAACAAGAAGATTTATAGTGGTTCGGTGCCAACCTTGCACCTACATCCACTCTCCAAGGTCCTACTTGGGAATTTCAATCCACTAACTTGTATTCAACCTGAATACACTCGTCGAAAACTCCGACTCTAGCTATCTCAAGCTAGTCCACTTATTTTTTGGGTACAAGCCAATTCAATACAATCCGATTCAAGGTTCGGATCAACCTTCCCATATTTTGAAACCCTTCCAAAACAAAAAAAATAATGACTCAAAAAGAGTATTACAGTTAACAGCACAGAAATACAAAAAAAGCTCCTTTAATGAGCGACTAAGGCATTAAATACACTTTACACAATTTGAAGGAAGCTCTTTCTGATTTCCTCAAGGTAGTTGGAGACTTGAATGAGCACTTGAGGAGTTGGTGAGCTTGAATTAAAAGCTTCTTGAATACTTTAAGTGGGCTCTTGCTTAGGGTTGAAAAGAATGTTTGAAGAACTTTTTTTAAAATTTCTCTCTCTTTCTTCTTTTTTTGATTCCCTCCTTTAAGTCCCTTTATATAACTTCAAATAATGGTGGAGAGTAATCTGGACTGAAATAGAGCCATTAGAGCACATTAAATGAGCATTAAATACAATTGAAACGGGTTAAAAACTAGCCGTTGTGAAACTTTCCCGTCACAGGGGTCGACTCATGCCAAGGGGTCGACTCATGCTCATGGGTCGACTCATAGGGTCAACCTCTATGGAATAGAACAGAAAATGACTATTTTGTAATTTTGGCCTGCAAAGCAGCAGAGGTCGACTCATAGGGTTGACTCATGCCAAGGGGTCGACCCATGGGGTCGACTCACAGAGAGTGCTAGCCAAAATTTCAGCGTGTCGTTCAGCCCTTTAAGCTATGAGTCGAGTCATGGGGTCGACTCAAAAATAAAAACTTGGTTTTCTTACAAAATATACTTTCAAAAATGTTGAAATTTCCTCCAATGGATTGTACGTCTTCAGTTCTTGCTCTTGAGGCTTCTAAATCAGATCTTGACAAAATTATGATTTTGCCCCTGAGATACAATAAGTCTTTTTTCAAGCCAGAATCATTAGTAATCCCCTCAAATACTTTGTAATCATCAAAATCAATTCAAGGAGCAACAATCTCTCCCTTTTTGATGATGACAAAATATTTGAGCAAAAGCATATAGAAAGCTTGAACATTAATTTCAAATTTATGAAGATGCATCACTTAGATATAATTGCCAAGTATTGGAATGAGATGCATCATAAGCAGTTTAAGGAATAAATTTGAAATTTGTCGTAAATCTAAAATTTGCTTATAAGTGCATTTTCCTGGAAAGAAAAATTGATTTTGATTCTTTGGCATATGACACATGTGTTGTTCATTCTTTAATGCTCTTATTGCTTAATCAAAATCCTCTTCTCAATTTTTGAATTGGTGCTTAATGTGCAATCTTTATTGCTCTTATTGCTTTGCTCAATCTCGATCTTGATTCTTTACTCCTCCTTTTTGACAGCATCAATTGAGATTCTCTACTCCTCCTTTTTTAAATATATTTTCTCTATTCCTTCCTTTTGATGGGATCAATTTTATATTTTTAGCTTCCTTCTTTATTGCTAGTTTCTTTATTGGTTATTGTTTTACTCTCCCTCAATATAGCAATCATAAAAGATATATCAATTTGGTCATTGAAAAGATATTACTATTCAAGTATTTCAGACTTTAAAAGTAACTCCATTTGATCAGAGATATTCATTGAAAGTTAAAGTATATATATATCCAAAAGATGAGTGAATACAAAGATGTTTCAATACATAAGTGTTGACTTAGAGTACAAAAGACATGGATAGAAACTATCCAAGAGTCAATCAGTCAACAACTACAAGATAGATCCTAGACAAAAACTAAAGAAAAGACAGACTACACTGGATCTAGTAGATATCATGGCTGGACGGATCAGAGTCTGATGAATCAGAGATGGGGTGAGGAGATGAAGGATCATGTCCACGAGCTCGACCTCGACCGCATCTGCCTCTGCCACGGGTAGAGGTGCCAGCACGAGTAGAGGGGTGAGAAGATCCTAAAGCCTGAGAAGCAAAGGACTGAGCTACAAGAGAGAGTCTGATGGTGTCCAGAAGGTTCAGAGCTCTCGAAACAGATTATAGCAGTGCAGTGAATTGAGTGCAAGCATGCTTACTAGAGCCCCTGATCTCTCTCCTCAGAAAGTCAAAATCACTCTCTAAGACTCCTCGTAGTCTGGCTGCCTCTGCAGATAGGTCTGAGACCTCAGTGATGTCCTCATGTGGCTGTGGATGGGCTAGAGCTAATACTTGCCTCTGCAAGTCAAATACTCTACCAGTCAGCCTCACTACACAACCCTCAAGCTGCTCGATGCATACTGACTGATCAGAAATCATCTGAAACACAGTGGAGATGTGGGGGATCAGTGTCTGATCAGATACATCGTGAGATGTCGATCCCTGAGCAAAAGCTGAAGTACCCATCTGATGAGATAGTATGGAAGCTACATGCTGAGATATCATCTCTATCTGATCATCAGCCAATCTGATCTCTGAAGGATGTGCTCTGCTGTCTGGCTGCTGAACTGAAGTGTGCCTCCTCACAGACTCTGACAGCCCAGCCTCATGATCAAAAACAAACTGAATATCTAGAGATACAGCCCTGTGATCACGGAGAGGTGATGATGGTCCTTCCTCCTCTGCTCTGTCCTCAGCTCTCTCTCCACACCTTTTGTCCAACCACCATCAGTCTTGAAAAATTCCATGCGGTGCAGAGTATGGCGGTTGATAGTGTCGGAGTGAGAAAGTTTAGCTACTGCCTCCTCCTCAAAGCTAACTCCAAACCTCCTAAATACTAAAGTGAGAGCCATACTGAAAGGCAAATGTGCCTTGGACCTATTCAAGGTCTCTCTCATAGCCTCAATCATCAATGCCGGGAGGTTCAGGGGGGTTTGAGTAATAACATGATACATAATGCAGATATCCTGACTAGAGAGGAGATCATGTCTAGCACTTCTAGGGAAGAATAACTTAGTTACCATTTGGTGTAGCAGCCTCATCTCAATGGAAAGAATCTTAGCCTCTAATTTGTTTAGGCTTCCAGTGAAGGTTCTTCCTAGAATAGCATTTATTCCCTCCTCCTTAACTGGGAGTTCCATGTTTGTGTATCCCTCACAGGGTAAATGAAGAATTTCTCCCAAAAGCATAGGATCAAGGCTAATTTCTATACCCTTTACTGTAGATTTTACTGTTTCATTGCTGTATCCCAAATTTAAATAAAATTTCCTAACAAGATCCACATAAGTATTTTCTTTTAGGGAGCAGTAGAATTTTCAACCTTGGTCCTTAATTTTTGATCCGATAGAGAACCCTTCCTTTTCAAAAAATCTGAAATCAATGTTTTTGTCGGGTTCTACTTTCCTATCGGAAAGGGGTACCTTACTGGGGCTGATTGGAGATCGAGTTGTAGCAGGAGCAGATGCAGGAGCAGGGATTGAAGCTGACGTGGTCTCGATTTTTTGTCTCTTTCGGCGCACACTTTCTTCCAACCCGCGAACTGATTTCCTCCTCTGTGGAAGCTTTATTTTCGGAGCCATTTGCACAACCAGAGCTAGCAAGGAACTTAAGAGAGCAAAATGTGTGGAGAGATAAAAGATTTTTTTTTTAGGGGAAGGATAATGATTTTGGAGAAGAGGAGTGCCGATTTGGAGAGGACGGGTAGAGTCTAGGGCAAGCTCGACTCGCTCCAAATGAAGAAGGAGAAAAGAGAGGAGCTGGGTTCCAAGAGGGCGATTTAGAGGGTGAGAGATGGTGGGAGAAGAGTTTTTGGAAAAAACTTAGATTTGAGGAAGAAGAGAGGGAGTCTTTTGGCTTGGTGGAAGGAAGAAGATGAGGAGTTGGGTCGGCTCAAGGGAGGTTTTCCAACAAAAAGAAAGTGCCCAAAGGATTTAGTCAATATTACAAGTTTATCCTAGGATCGACCCTTGAGGTCGACTCATGGCATAGAAAAATTCAAAAAAATGATGAAACAATTTCAAAAAATTTTGAAATATTAGGAGAAATATGTTTACCCAAAAATTAATCATGAGAATATTTATTTTGGGCTTTTGAGCTCAAAAAAAAAAAGATGAGAATTAAGCTAAAAGAATTTTTGGCATTGATACCTTAGAATCAGAGAGACACCTAAGCAGATGGATCAAGGATTCCTAGTTCTCTCTTAATTTCACAAAATCTATCTTCACTTAAGGCCTTGGTAAAGATGTCAGCTAATTATTTTTCAGTACAAACATAGTCAAGAATTATGTCTTTATTTTGGACATGTTCTCTTATGAAATGATGCCTGATTTCAATATGTTTTGACCTAGAATGTTGAATTAGATTTTTAGTGAGATTTATAGCACTAGTGTTATCACATCTTATGGGAGTTTCATTAAGTTTGATACCAAAGTCTTCGAGTTGTTGCTTAATCCACAAGATTTGAGCACAACAACTTTCGGCTGCAATGTATTCAGCCTCGGCTGTAGATAGGGCTACCGAATTTTGTTTCTTGCTAAACCAAGAGATTAGGTTAACTCCAAAAAATTGGCAAGTTCCACCAGTACTTTTTCTATCTAATTTACATCCAGCAAAATCAGCATCTGAATATCCTATTAAATCAATTAGTGAGTCCTTAGAATACCATAATCCTAGAGTTTGTGTACCATTTAAGTATCTAAGGATTCTTTTAACTGCATTCAAGTGTGATTCTTTTGGATTTGATTGAAAGCGAGCACACAGGCAAACACTAAACATGATATTAGATCTACTAGCAGTTAAATATAGTAGAGAACCAATCATGCCTCTATAAAATTTTAAGTCTACACTTTTACCTTCTTCGTCCTTGTCAAGCTTACATGTTGGGCTCATGGGTGTGCCAATCGGTTTGGAGTTCTCCATTCCAAATCTTTTGAGTAATTCTCTTGTGTACTTGCTTTGGATGATGGAGATTCCTTCCTTTGTTTGTTTGATTTGGAGTCCGAGGAAGAATGTAAGTTCTCCCATCATGCTCATCTCGAACTCCCCCTGCATGAGCTTTGCAAAATCTTGACAAAGAGTTTCATTAGTAGACCCAAAAATAATATCATCAACATATATTTGTATAACTAATATATCATCTTGATTTCTTTTAATGAAAAAAGTTGTGTCTACATTTCCTCTTGAAAAATAATTATTAAGTAAAAATTTACTTAGCCTTTCATACCAAGCCCTGGGTGCTTGTTTCAAACCATATAGAGCTTTATTTAATTTAAAAACATGATTAGAAAAAGTATGATTTTCAAAATCTGGGGGTTGTTCTACATAAACTTCTTCAGCGATATATCCATTCAAAAAAGCACTTTTGACATTCATTTGGAATAATTTAAATTTTATAAAGTAAGCATAAGCAAGTAGAAGTCTAATTGCCTCTAAACTAGCAACAGGTGCAAAAGTCTCATCAAAATCAATTCCTTCTTCTTGATTATAACCTTTTGCAACTAATCTTGCTTTATTTCTTATCACATTTCTATGTTCATCCAATTTATTCCTATAGACCCATTTTGTGCCAATTATTGAATAGTTTTTAGGTCTAGATACTAAGATCCATACATTATTTCTTTCAAATTGATTAAGTTCTTCTTGCATTGCATTAATCCAATTAAAATCTTTTTCAGCTTCGTCTATAGTTTTAGGTTCAAGATGAGAGACAAAAGTATAATGATTGAATGCATCTTTAAGAGAAGAACGAGTTCTTACACCATGTGTAGGATCACCAATGATTAGTTTCTTGAGGTGATTGTGATCATACCTCCATTCTTTGGGTAGATTGTTTGTACCTTGAGGTTGTTCTTGTTGTTCTTCACCTTCCTCATCTTGTTTGTCTTTATGTTCTTCATCATCTTGAATTATTGAATCTTTTAGAGTGATCTCCTTCATCCCTTCTATAAGAGGATCTGCATCATCAAAACCTTCATTCTTTCTTGAAGGAAGATCGTTAGTTTCATCAAAGACAACATGTATTGACTCTTCTACTATTAAGGTTCTTTTGTTAAAAACTCTAAAGGCTTTACTAGAAGAAGAGTAACCAAGAAAAATTGCTTCATCGGATTTTACATCAAATTTTTCTAGTCTTTCTTTACCATTATTTAATACAAAACATCGGCAACCAAAAATATGAAAATATGCAATATTTGATTTTCTTCCTTTCCAAAGCTCATAGAGAGTTTTCTTTAAAATTTGTCTAATTAAAGCATGATTTAATATGTAACATGCTGTGTTAATTGCTTCCACCCAAAAATATCTTGGAAGGTTGCTTTCACATAGCATGGTACGGGCTATTTTTTTAAGAGTTCTATTTTTTCTTTCTACTACCCCATTTTGTTGGGGTGTCTTAGGTGCTGAAAAATTATGGCCAATTCTTTTTTCATCATAAAACTTCTCAAAATCTTGATTTTCAAATTCGGTTCCATGATCACTTCGAATATTTTGAATTGAAAAACTTTTCTCATTTGTGACCTTTCGATAAAATTTAGAGAAAACTTAAAAAGTTTCATCCTTGTGTGCCAAAAAGAAAACCCATGTAAAATGAGAGAAATCATCAATAATTATAAAACCATATCATTTTCCTCCTAGACTAGTAGTTCTAGTAGGTCCAAATAAATCCATATGCAATAGTTCTAATGGCCTAGAAGTTGAAACAATATTTTTGGATTTAAATGAAGCTCTTATTTGTTTACCTAGTTAGCATGCATCACAAATTCTATCCTTTTCAAAGTTCAATTTGGATAAACCAATAACCAATTCTTTCTTAATGAGTTTTGAAAGTGAGTGCATGCTAATATGTGCAAGCCTACGATGCCAAAGCCAACTAGTCTCATTAATCTTGGCATTTAAGGATACTAGGCATTGCATATTTATTTTGGATAGATCATTCAAATCTACCATATAAACATTGCCATGTCTATATCCAACAAATTTAATGCCTTCATTAGCAGGACTAGTTACAATGCATACAGAAGATTCAAAAATAACTTTGTATCCTTTATCACAAAATTGACTGATGCTTAATAAATTATATTTTAAACCATCTACTAATAAAATATTTTCAATATACTTGGAGGGAGTGATACCAATGTTACCTATACCGATGATCTTTTCTTTGCCATTGTCTCCAAAGGTGACCATCCCTCCATTTTTAGCATTAAGTATGATGAATTGAGATTCATCATCAGTCATGTGTCTCGAGCATCCGCTATCAAGATACTATTTTCGATTTGCTCCTTGGGATGCTAGACACACCTGCAAGCAAAAGTCAAGTTTTTACTTTAGGTACCCAAACTTTCTTGGGTCCTTTTTGGTTAGTCACAATGGTTCCTTTTAGAACCCATATTTTCTTTGCATTAGAATTTAAGAAATTGTTAGAGAGACAAGTGTATGACTTGTGACCTACTTTACCACATTTGAAGCAAGTAATGTTTGAAAACTTATTGTTTGAAGAGTTTACATAGATATTTTCTAGAAACTTTTATTTCTTTAAGGGGTTGTAACCAAGACCAGCCTTATCATAAACAGCCTTTTGATTTTCAAGAATCATATTAAGTTTATTAGAACTTAAAGTAAATTTTTTAACTATTGGTTTTAGTTTGACAATTTCATTCTTTAAGTTCAGATTTTCTTGAAGCAGGATAGATTTTTCATTTGAAATGCTCTCATTTTGTTTCAATAAAGATTGATTCTTTGATTTTAACTCTTTGTTCCTTACCCTTAGCTTCTTTAGTTCATCAATTAAATCATAGAAGGCTTCATGAAGTTCTTCAAAGGTAAAGTCAACAGGAGTTTCAGAGTTTACCTCATTTTCATATGCCATAAGGCATAAGTTGGCTTGTTCATTTGAGTCTTCCTCTTCAGAGCTTGACTCATCACTTTCACTCCAAGTAGCCATCATGGCCTTCTTCTTGTACTTCTTGGGACCCTTCTTCAGTTGTGGGCATTCAGACTTAAAATATCCCGATTTCTTGCATTCGTAGTAAATAAGAGGTTGGTCCTTATCCTTTTCTTTGCTATATTCCCCTTTTGTCGGTGGCCTCTTCCTCATTCTTTGTTTTCTTTTTCTCAAAAATTTCTTAAACCTTCTAGTAATGAGAGCCATTTCTTCATCCTGCTCTTCATTTTCTGTATCATCAATTTCTTCTTCAAGTTGAGCCATGGATTTGAGGGCAATTGTCCTCTTCTTTTTGACTTCTTCTTCTTGGTGTTGTTTCATGCTCAACTCATGTGTCATCAGTGATCCTAGAAGCTCTTCCAAGGGTAGGACGTTCAGATCCTTAGCTTCTTGGATAGCGGTCACTTTGGCTTCCCAAGTTCTAGGACACAATACAAAACATTCATGGCTTTAGCATTTAGTTGAGCCATTTTCTTATCAACCTCATCCCATTCTTTTTCGGGTTTGGTTGATTCCACACCATCAATAATTTTAGTGGGTGTGTGAGGGCCGTTTACTATGATACTCCACATATCATAGTTAAGTACTTGAATGAAGATTTTCATCCAAGCTTTTCAATAGGTATAGTTTGACCCATTGAAAAGTGGAGGTCGGTTAGTGGACTGCCCCTCAGTTAGAGAAGTGCCAACTTGAGTTGCCATAGATCTTTAACTCTTTGATGATTAAATCAAAGTAGGGCTAGAGCACCGGGCTCTGATACCACTTGTTGCCCAGCTATGCAACCCAAGAGGGGGAGTGAATTAGGTTTCTAAAAAATTTAAACTTAACTTACAACTTATGAAGAATACTTAACAATAGCAAGATAAGTAAGGAGAGTGTAATTGATGCAAGGGTAATGGTTGGATGCAAGAATGCAAGAGAATAAAGAAGTTTAAAAGGAGAGCAATTAAGCACAACACAAACAAGAGGATTTATAGTAGTTCGGTGCCAACCTTGCACCTACATCCACTCTCCAAGGTCCTACTTGAGAATTTCAATCCACTAACTTGTATTCAACCTGAATACACTCATCGAAAACTCTGACTCAAGCTATCCCAAGCTATTCCACTTATTTTTTGAGTACAAGCCAACCCAATACAATCTGATTCAAGGTTCGGATCAACCTTCCCACATTTTGGAACCCTTCCAAAATAAAAAAAATAATGACTCAAAAAGAGTATTACAGTTAACAGCACAGAAATACAAAAGAAGCTCCTTTAATGAGTGACTAAGGCATTAAATACACTTTACACAATTTGAAGGAAGCTCTTTCTGATTTTCTCAAGGTAGTTGGAGACTTGAATGAGCACTTGAAGAGTTGGTGAGCTTGAATTAAAAGCTTCTTGAATACTTCAAGTGGGCTCTTGCTTAGGGTTGAAAAGAATGCTTGAAGAATCTTTTTCAAAATTTTTCTCTCTTTTTTCTTTTTTTGATTCCCTCCTTTAAGTCTCTTTATATAACTTCAAATAATGGTGGAGAGTAATCTGAGTTGAAATAAAGCCGTTAGAGCATATTAAATGAGCATTAAATACAATTGAAATGGGTTAAAAACTAGTCATTGCGAAACTTTCCCGTCACAGGGGTTGACTCATGCTAAGGGGTCGACTCATACTCATGGGTCGACTCATAGGGTCGACCTCTGTGGAATAGAACAGAAAATGACTATTCTATAATTTTGGTCTGCAAAGCAGCAGAGGTCGACTCATAGGGTCGACTCATGCCAAGGGATCGACCCATGGGGTCGACTCACAAAGAGTGCCAGTCAAAATTTTAGCATGCCGTTCAGCCCTTTAAGCCATGAGTTGACTCATGGGGTCGATTCAAAAATAAAAACCTGATTTTTTTATAAAATATACTTTCAAAAATATTAAAATTTTCTCCAATGGATTGTACGTCTTCAGTTCTTGCTCTTGAGGCTTCTGAATCAGGTCATGATAAAATTATGATTTTACCCCTGAGATGCAATAAGTCTTTTTCCAAGCCAGAATCATTAGTAATCCCCTCAAATACTTTGTAATCATCAAAATCAATTCAAGGAGCAACAAAAAGTTTCTCTTGTGCATGGAAGAAAAAAAAAAAGAAAGGTTCTTCTTAGGCATGGAAGAAAGAAGAGTTCTTTCTTGGGCTGATAGATCTCTAGCATAGAGATCTTATGCATGGATTTCAGGAAGAAAAGAAGAAAGTCTTCTTGTTCTTCATCCTCCTATTCTTTTTCTTCTCCAAGAGAGTCTTAGAGAAAAGAAGAAAGATCTTCAACTATCAAGAGGTATTTTCTGCAAGGGAGCTAGCACCCCAGTGAAGATGCAGATCTCCGATCAGATTCGAGGGCCTCGTGTGGATACCCATAGAGGCCGAATGCATCTGTGGCTAATCAAGTATCTCTGAGTATACCACCATCATCACCTGCGAAGATCATCGATCTGCACAAAGGTATGGAGATCGGATCTCCAGTTTATGTTTATGTTTCTAATAATCAAATTTTTTAGACTAAATGTTTCATATTCATAGATCCATGATAGGTGGTTTTTAGATTAGATCTGATGCATGTCTAGATTAAAATAGTTTTAATCTAAGTTTTTATTCCACTGTAATTAAATTTGAAAAAAATAAAAATACATGCATGAAATCATGCTATTCTAACAATACCATGATAATGAAAGATCTTGGATGCATTGTATATGTTGCAAGATAAGACATTCAATTGATGGTAGAGATTGGAGCATAAATATGAACAAGATGGGGATCAACTTACTTGAAAGAGATTCCAAAGGGCATTTTATGATGAATATTTTTCTCAAAGTATAAGAACTCAGAAAAATAAAAATTTATTTATCTGAAATAAAAGAATATGATTATTATAGAATATGAAGCTAAATTTATAGAACTTGCCAAATTCGTTCCAGATTGATCGAGGATGAGCATGATCGAGTGCATAAGTTTGAAATAGGATTGAGGATAGATATTAGAAAGTAAGTTATGCCATATGAATTAACTACTTATGTAAATATAGTGAATAAAATATTGATAATTGAAAGAAAAGTCAATAAAGAATGTGCAGAAAGGGAAAAAAATTAAAAAAAATACGCTCAATGATTCTCAAGGATAGAGTACTAAAACAATGGGATTTCAAATAAGAGATCAGTAAGTGACAACTCTAGTTTAATTGATAGCATCAAATATTCTAGATATGATAAAATTAATGCAGATAATGAATGGCATTTGATCATTAGTGCTTGTTTTAAATATGACAAGATAGGCCACAAAATAGCAAAATATCCATAAAGAGCAGTGAGTGAACCTTCCTTAGTAGCTGAACAAAATAAAGATGAAAATCTGAAACCTCAGACTGAAGGAAGGGTATATACTCTTACACGACAAGATGCATGGACTTTCGATGAAATACTAGTGGACTTTGAGAGAGACGTCAAAATTAATTCACTTGATTTTGCTTATAAGATAAGTAATGATTATTGTACATTAATTAATGATAAATTATATTTTGACTATCGCATCTTATATTATCACATGAATTATCTAGTTAAGATATTCATTGCTTATCATACTATCAAGCTTATTATCATCAATCTGATTAGGATGAAGGAAGATTTATTCAACTCCCTTAGCTTGAATCTTACAAAGAAAAAGATAGAAGAAGCAAAGAATTGTTGAAAGTAGGGCTCAAGTCCCTTTTCTTTCTCTTTTATTTTTTTCATTCATTAAAAATGAAATACATATATCTATTTATAATAATGAGTTCCAACCTTATATAAATTGCATCGAATTTCTCTTCTAGTTCTAATACAGCTCTTTTACCTAAATATACGTGTCTAGTAGAAATAATTTGAAAAAAATAAAAACTCTTCAAGAGATAGATCTTGGTTTCTACATTAACTCCATCTTTTGTCACTTCATCATATTCTTCTTAGATTGAAAACTATGCTCAATCAAAATCTTATCCAAAAGTGAAATTTTTGGGTTGATTGGTCCATTTTAAGATCCAAATGAAAGAATTCTAGCATGATGATTAGGCATGTCGTTCCCTTCGTGGGGCTACATCATGTTGTAGATCTTGAAAATCTATCTAATTTTAAAAAATACTATCAAAATTGGATATCAAATGACTAAGTTATGGCTTTCGAAAGTTTGGCTCATGATTTGACTTCTCGATATGGTGGTTCTTGCTTGTGGATCTTGTATAGTCCAATCTGCAGTAGTCAAAGTGGTCCACATCGAGTTTGGTGATCCTCTTGGATCATTCATTCATTCTTTCTTTTTTAGATTCAGAAGCTTAGTTTCGGACATGGATACTACTTTGAAAGTGAGATTAGAAATAAAATTTAGCAATATCAAATTTATTTAGATTTAGATTTATTATTATTAGTTAAAATTTATCATTCAAAATGTATTTAATGTAAAAAATTTCAAATATATTTTGTTAATTGAATTTCAACTTTAGTTAATTAAATTATCTCCATTGTAATGTATTTGATTTCATGTTTACTTGCCTCGAATGGTTGGGAGGAGAGTTCTCCATGAGTCTGTGGTGGTTGCAATGACTTCTAGCTCACAATATTGAGACTAGGGCATGAAACATGTTGTGTCTTGAGAAGTAGGGAATAAGTGGGATTGATTCTCATTTTGGTCTTCAAGTACTGAGGCAAGCTTTGGGTATTGAGAGACTTCTAGCACTAATCTTGCTCTAAAGCAAGCTTAGTTCACTAATAAGTTCCACTTTGGTGATAGGCTTAATGAGAACTTGACTTGGATGTATGCTTTGATATATTGTAAACACATCAAGTTTCTATATGTTAAATTTTGTTGCACTTTGCTCTTTAATAGGCTAAAGTTGGGCCTAAAGCTAATCATAGTTTTAATAAGGGTTGACAAGCCTAATTTTTACATCACTTAAGGCCTTTTTAGCCATTTGATTTAGACCCTTAGTTTGCAACTATGTGGCCCTAGGTGACCATACTCCACCTTAGTTGGTGGGCATAGTCCTTTCTTGTGAAATTTGAGGGTAGACTTCTTGATAATCAAACTAGTCTAATTTCAGCATTTTTTACACCCACCTACATATTAAAATTGTTTTGAAAGTAATTTTAAGAGATATGCTTGATTTATCAAAATAAGCTTTGTTATGGGTAGAAAATTCTTTCCTTGATAAAGCTGACACATTAGGAAGCTAGGCCCAATTCGACCTTAATGCTAGCTGATCCAAGGCACTTAAGCCAATCTTATCTGACATAATGAGAAAGATTGACCTTCAGCCCCCACATAGATCTTTAAATTTTATGACCACCAGAAATAGCTGATGATGAGTAGATAAGGAAGAAAATAATAAATATATCTTGTCAGATAAGAAAAAATATAACAAGTGTATCTTACTCGATAAGTCAAGACTAATCACTTGATTCTTCTTCCTTCTCATGGCTCTTCAGCTTCTGTCTATAAATAAAGACCCACAAGGGACCCCTAAGGTATGAGAAAACTTCTCTCCCAAAGCACTCACTTTTCATTTATTTTAGAGATTTGACTTGAGCATCAGAAGGTCCCCACCAAAACCAACTCCAATCTAGAACTTATATTGCAGGTCCTGCCACCACTATCTTGCCACCAACAACCCAAGATCATCGCCCAACTCTAGCCAATCCGAACCAAGATGGATTTCTACAATAACAGATTGATGCTAGAGGAAAGGTCCAAGTCTGTTTATAAGAAGCAGTGAGCATCCTATCAAAAAAACTTCATCGTGCCACTCTAACACCATTAAGTTCCTAAAGACCAAATCAGCCAAACATCGACCAGATCCAAGCCAACCATCTCCAAATCAGCTAGATGTTGATTAGATCTAGATTGACCATCTCCAGATCAGCGTCTGTAGAATAGGATCCATAACTTTCCTTGGAAGATCGTTGCAACCAGATGCAGAATAGGATCCACAACCATCCTTGGAAAATCTATGCTCCATTTTCACCATCATGAGTCAAGCAGATCGGTTAACAACCTCCAAGCTATCCTAGTTGAGCTCAAAATTGGGGGGCTTAAAATGAAGAAGGAGATCATAATGTCTAAATAAAGGAGATTATGGAAATCCTTCAATTTTCAAATCATCCAGGCTTCTTCATTTTAAAATTTGAATTCTTGATAGGATCCAAATAAGGAAGGAGATTGTAACATCGAGATAAAGAAGGAGGTTACAGAAATCTTCTTAATTTTTGAATCATGATGGATCCATGCTTTCTTGTCCATATTTCAAAATTTAAATTCTTGATAGGATCCAAAGGAGGAAGTGTTAGATGTATGCCCTAGAAGCCAATCAGACTGACACATTAATTCTTTCTAGAACATAATTTTATACTTAACTTAATTAATTAAGATAGTTAATTCCATTCAGGTAGTGTATATGTCCATACATCATCTAGAGAATTAATAAGATGATGACATATATTCTCACGAGTTAAAAATTTGAGACATGTGTCATTGATGGTTAATTCTCAAATTACTTTTGATCAAATAATCATCATAGGAATGGTGATTGATCTAGTAAGATTGGTGCATGGATCGTTTCTCTTAGGATAGATGAGTCTCGACTCTACAGTATGAGGATACTAGAGTGAGAGTGTAGGTATTTGTTAGAGAATAAAGATACTGAGTGTGACCAATACGAGAAGTCACTTAGATGTCTACTCACTCATTAGTCATTTTCTTGATGCTATAGTGGTGTGACTAGTTCATAGACCTGTGATGCCTTGACTATTCATAATGAGGTTGTTATAGTTTGACTGCACCATAATTCAATCTTCTAGCCATATAAAGCCTTAAGGTATATGTTGGCTATAGTAAATTCATTGTAGGAATAGAGTATGCACCTAGATGAGATCTATCGATTTTAGTATTTAAGTAGTCTTATGTGATTTATGAGATTGAGTTCGAAAGACTTTGGCCAAGGCAGAGTGAACGATAGAAAAGAGTTTTCATCAGATTTTATAAATGAACTCAAGTCAAATAAATCTTATATATGACAGATGATGAGATTTGATGAGTTTTTCATAACCTTCATTTTGTCGAGACTCACTATAGAAGAACTGAATTATATGATAACTTCAACTAAAGGTTCATTCTTTTATTCTGCTGGATTGCCACTACATGCTGCTAGATATCACTGGTAGATTGTGAGATCAAAAAAAATTATTTTGATGGTCAATAATTCTCGATTAATGAGTTAGAATTATTTCAATCCATTGAAAAAAAAATTAATGATATTTTGATAGAGACAAAAATATTTCTTATTATCAGACATAATAGAACCTATGAGGTCATACATAAAAGAGATCTTGACTAATCAGATTGTCGAATCATGATTTTGAATCACAAATCATAAATGATTTTAATTATCATTGATTGATAATTAGACTAAAATGTAAAAGTTACATTAAAGACTTGCTAAGAGTTAGTAAGTTATATGAGGACTTAATTATAATTATTGCATATTATTTGATTTGATCAAATATTGGAATTAGGTCCTAGTCAAATTAAATTAGATCTAATTTGATTAAATATGGTTTGAATTTGACTAGGATTGGGTTTCATTAGTCTAATGGGATTAGACTTTAACCTATTTAGATTGGGTTTGACCTAATCTTATTTATATTTTGACTTGGACTTGGATTTAAACCAACCGAATCTAACTCCAAGAGCCCCAACACCCACGAGACATCACGCACAAGAGTTCTTCATGCAAAAAGGGTTTTACATGAAGAATGTTGGCACACAAGAGAGAGTAGTTAGCGACAATTCTATCTCTCCAAGAGTCCTTTTTCCTTCCAACTCTTATCTTATCACAACCCTAACTACCTTCTTAGTTTAAATAGGAGATAAGGGTAGGACACCTTATAAATAGATGAGATCAAGCTTATGATGCCCCACATGAGAGTCTTTTATGCGAGAGATAGAGATGAGGCATTGAGAGGATTTTCAACATGAAGCAAAGGTGGGCGCGAGCAATTGTGGGTGCCTTCTCCTTCTTCCTTCTTTCTTACAACCAATAGTTGGTTGTTAGGTAACTCTCCCTCTCTCTCCTTTGTCCAAAGGTTGGACATATCTCCCTCTTCCTCTCTTCCAAAGATGTTCAAGAGTTGGACATTAAAATCAAATTTGATCTGATTTATCTTTTTTAGTCCATGAGATAGACAGTTCTCCTATCTCTCTTCTCATATCTAGTCCAAGGATTGGACAATAAGAAATAAAGAGATTTGATCTCTTATCTTCTTCTGTAGATCTTTATTTTTCTTTTGAGAAGAAAAAAATATAAAAAAAATCAGATGTGATCTGATTTCATCCTCCTTCTATAAATCTTTTTAATTCTCTTGAGAAGAGAATCAAAAGATCAAATCGATTCGACAATCCAGAGAGCTATCTTTGTAAGGGATCTAGCATCCTAGTGAGATCGAGACCTCCTAATCAGATCAATCTCGATGGATACTTGTAGAGGCCGAATACTTGTACGACTATGATGGGACCTCAAAGATATCCATCAACCATCAAATCGTGATGAAGATCTACCTGCACAAAGGTATAAATTTAAATTTTCTTCTAAATCTTTAATCTTGTATTTAATGTTGATGCCTAATATTTTATATAAGATATGATCTCTTTATGCATGCTAGTTTATTAGATCTAATAATTAATCTGAATCTTAAAATCATTCTGACATAAGGTTATCCTAGCATAACAGTTAAACATTATGCTGAATGGTTGTCCTAAAATGCTATTAAGGATTCAGATCTAAAATTTTTATTCCACTGCAATCTCTGTTAGATTAAATTTTAAAATTTTTACTTACATATCTATCGCCATGTAATGTCGACATACAACAGTGGTATCAGAGCCATTTCATTATTGTAAGATTGAGATCTAGATTTCATATTTAAAAATTATTTTTAAATCTAAAAATTTAAATTTTATTTAATCATTAAGATAATTTTAGATCTAAAAATTTAATTTTTAGATCTAAAATTAAGAATATTCATGATTGAGGAGATGGAATTCATGATCTGAAAATCTATTTTTAGATCTAAAATCTGAATGGCTAAAATTCATGTGATGGATTTTAAGATCTAAAAATCATTTTTAGATCTAAAATTTAGATTGATTTATGTTCATGCGATTGCTTTTGAGATCTAAAAATTATTTTTAGATCTAAAAATTATTTTTATTATAATTGTTAATCTAAAATTAATAATTATTGAAAGTCATGTGATGTCTTGTTTAATCAAAATTTTTAGATCTAAATTTTATCTTAATGTTCATGCATCTTAGATTCTGAATCTAATTTACATGTGAAGTGACTTTTAATAGATCTAAATTTATCTTTATTATATATTCATACATGAGATATTGTTCATAGATAGAGACCTATCTTGAAGTGATCAATGATAGTATAGATGTATTCAAAATAGAGCAAGTTGATTAAATATAATATAAAATTAATTGAGTCAATCTAAATTCATCCTGACATAAGGTTGTCCCGGCATAACGAGTGCCGTTATATTATAAGATTGTTCTAGGATGAAAAGAGATTGATCAAATACCATAAAAAATTTAAGCATGAACATAATAGATTATATGTTCATCATAAAGATTATGAGATAATCATAAGGACTATATGATAGTCATGCATATATTTTCATGGATACATTTAGTGATCACCTTGAATCACTACAAATTTTTGGAGTAAGATTGTATCATGAATGCACGATTATTTAGTTAGCAACTTGCAATCCGTGATGACATAAATCAATTGGGCTGAATCAATTTGAACTGGTTGATCGATTGGTGTCTAAGGCAAAGGATAGAATGGCGGTTATTTAATTAGGATTGTTGCATGTGCACAGGGAGCCTCTCACCAATCTTGAACTTTCCTAGTCAATTGGGTCGATTAAGTCTCTTATTGGGTGCCTAGGTTTGAGTTCACCATGTATGTTGCAATTGTACCTTGATTCGATCTTGATGAACTAAGTAAGGATCTTTCTTGTAGATCCATATTAATTATGGATTTACATCAAATGTAAATATGTAATTAAAATTAAAAAAATCTAAATTAAATCTTCTCATACAATATTAAATCTAGCGATCTTCTATCATTGTAGATGTGCAGGCATGCTACTAGTGTTGATTGTTCTCGACTGATCACAGTGGTTCAGTTACATCAAAAATATACAATCACTCTATTAGCATGAGATGCTCTGAGATAGAAATGGGGTTAAACCCAATAACTATTAGATGAGGGACCCAATGATAATTTTGCACTCGATGAATGGTAGATCTGACTTAACTAAGAAATATGGTCAGTAACTATTAGGTGAGGCCACAGGACTTAGAGATCGAAGTTTGCTGCAACATGCTTAGAGAAGTATTGGACAAGAGTTGTCCATGCATTGGTTGATACATTGCCAATAACTATTAGGTGAGGTGGTGTGCCAAATGGTGGGACCGTATTACCCACCAAAAATTCTAGTCACAAAAGATTTTCGTCTCTCTACTGGAGGTGTGTAAAAGATTCGAGAAATTAGTAGGCGCTTATTTATTTTAAAAGACCCTAGAATAAATTTAAAATCAAGTATGAATATCTAACTAGAATATCTACTCTTTAAAGAATAAAATCGGCTTTCAATCCTCACAAATTTAGAATCAATTGACTAACCAATCTAGTTATGAAGACTGGTTCAAGAACCTAAAATGATTTTAACTTTTGAGAAGTTGAGCTAACCAAGATATCCTTATGTCACCAAACCGTCTAATATTGACCAAAGGGCAATCAATTTATAATCATTGTTTGATAATGATTAAAGACTTGGATGAGCTTGAGAAGCTCAGTATGTCCAAGCAGAAGAAATTACAAATGAATTTGATCCTGCAATCCCTTACCAATTCATATAGAAGTTTATAGTAAACTACCACATAAATAAAATTGATTGCACCATGGTTGAGTTGGTGACTATCGATGGGATCTTGAATAGTTCAAGGAGAAGTGTTCCTATATACCTGGATAACCTAGAGAAAAAAATAAGGGATATACATTTAGAAGGTATGTTGGATTTATTTGATATTAGTATCTGAGCAGATAGTGAGTGCTGTAGGATCTGAGAGATTGATAGATGAGATAAATGTGAAGTATATGTGGTACCTCAGGTTTGATCATATTAGAGAGAACATAATAAATAAATGAAAAAAGCATGTTCTCCTAGGCTCATCGACTTTTGAGTCATTTTTGATTTATGAATTCTACCTTCAAGAAAAGATAGCCAAACCACCCATTATGGGATATGGGGTGAGGACCACTAATATACTTATCCTGATACATTCTGATGTATGTAGCCTATTTGATGAGCTAGACAAGGGGTGATTCTCTTACTTCATTACTTATATTAGCGAATATTCATAGTATGGGTATATGTGTGATGCATGAATCTAAAATCTTGAAAAGTTCAAAAAATTTAGATATGAAGTAAAAAAAATAAATTAGAAAATTCTTAAAGTTCTTCGATGAAATTGAAGAGGTGTATGCCTTAGTGGGAGTTTCTAATCTATCTCAAGTAAATAGTATAGTCTCATAATAGACTCTTCTTAGTGCGCCTCAACTTGACGGGGTGTCAAGAGCAGGAATAGGACTCTATTCAATATAGTTCGATCGATGATGAGCATCATTGATTTTTTTTTATTTTCTTTAAGAATAGGCTTTACTTGATGAATAAGAGTTTTCTCTAAGTCTTTTCTATCATGCCGTATGAGATGTGGCATGTTTAGGATGTTTGGCTTATGCCAAGTGTTGACATATAGACCAAATTAGAGATTAGGTCTATGAGACTCCTTTTTCTAGTATCAAAGAGTTTTAGGAATACTAATTTTTTTTCAGAGGATTACGAATGTGATTGTGACTTACATACTATACTCTTGGAAAATAGTTTGTCCAAGATAAAAATAGTGAGAGAAAAATTGAGCTCAAAAAAAAAATCTCTTAAGAGCAATGATATGATCGCAATGTTGTTGTTAGGATACCGTGATTATTAATCTAATTTTGACTTCAATAAAAATTAAAAATATATAGAAAGTAGTGAGTCAGGTTGAATCCACATAGAAGATAAGATTTTGATTTGAAATCTTTAATTTTGCAAAAAAAATAAAATTTTGGAGAAAGCAATTTAAGTCAGAAATTAAAAATTAAAAGTATAAAAAATAAATCGGATACTAAGATCTACTAACTAGATCCTAACATCTACTTACAATAAAATAAATAATAAAAATTTAAAAAATATAAAAATAAATTGGTACTAAGATCTACTAATTAGATCCTAGTATCTACGTGCAAAAAAAATAAAAGACAGGAATTTAAAGTGCAGAAAAATAAATTTTTCATTAACTAGAATTAAAATTCAAGTATAGAGAATTTAAAAATAATAATAAAATAAAAATAAAAATAAACTATAATAAAGATCTAAAGTTGATCAGCCCAGCCTCATCAAAAAGATAGTTGATGACTTCTCCACCTTCCGTCGTACTCCGTAGAGCGAACTGATTTTTCTTCTTTTTTCCTTGGGTCCCTAAAGCTATTTTATTTTTTTTTTTATTTTTTTCTTCACTTTCTACTAATTTATTCTACTCTCAAAGCTTATTCCTGAACCTCCTATTTATAGATAAATTTTTCATAATTTTTTGGTAGGAAAAAGAGTCCTAAAACCCTTAGAAATTATTTTAATCTCTTAGGAATATTTTTAGCCATCAGATCAGGCTTGAACTGCCCAGATCTGCTCGAAAAATCAATGTTTTAATCCGAATCAAAGTCGGATCGAATGTCAGCCATTCAATCTGGGTTTTGATGAAGTTCTACCTATCGGATCGCGTAAAGGATCTCTTATTCAAAGTCAAAAATATCCTCAGCCGTCCGATCGCATGATAGATTACTTCTGAGCCATCAAATCACGCAGAAGAGTCCTCTTATAAATCGACAATAGATTCTGACCATCGGATCTGGGTCGGGATGAAAGTCAGCCATTGGATCACGTCCAAAATCTTTCTCTCACTATGAGTCATGCCTATGGACCATGAAACTATTCTCATGGACCGTGCCCTGGCTCTATGGATCGAGCAATTGGTCCACCATGCATCGAAGGTAATATTTTTTATTTTTAAGATATTTTGACTTGATTTTTACTCTGATTTTTGCCTGAAAAATAGAAAAAAATATGCATTAAATTTTTCAAAATTTTTTCATTATTTTGATGCTTAAATTTCTCAATTAAATTAACATCTATTTTCTATAAATATGCTCTAATTTTATATTTTTTTCAAAATTATTTATTTTTATAAAAAAATTTAATTTATTCATGAAATTAAGTTTTTAAGAAGATGTTAGCACCACAAATTACCAAAAATACCTTCAATAAATATAAAAATATACCACTTATCACATCTTCCAACTTAAATTTTACTCATCCTCAAGTAAAGAAAGAATTTAGAATTAAGTATCGTTTAACTTAAAATCTCAAATTTCATCAAATAATTTTTAAAAGGGCTACTAATGTTCAATAGAGTGTAAATGAGGTATGTCATTGGGGTATTAATACTAGTCAATATAAGACTTAAACTAAGAACACTAAACTTTTTCTAAACTTTTCTAAATTATCCCTACCTTTATCTCCAAATCATTAACTTTCATATGGACAAGTATATTGTTACTTCCGTCCTTCATTTATTAAAATTTTTTTTAACATTGCACCGCTATTGAGTGTCTTAACCCCTTAAGCTTTTTGTTTGATTTATGTAGCGAGTTTTCAGCCAATGACTCTCAAACCAAATGGTTTTAGGGCACTAAATATAAAATACCCCTCTGACCTACTTGCTCGAATCAAACAGGCTACGAGTTAAAACCAGCTTTACAATAAAATTTCTTTGCCCTTCATATCTTTTGACGTGAAACTCAATACTTACTTAAGCAAAGAGACCTGATTACTCAGCATAAAGTACTTGATAACTTTTTTTTATATATATAAAAAAATATATAGTTACCCTACACAAGCCCATAAAAAGTTAACTCTTCTTTGATGCTAGTAGAAAAATTTAGAAATGCTCAAAGAAAATTATTTAAGTTCTAAACTTAATTTTTTATTGAATTTTCTTAATACTTGATCCCTCAATATCTCACAAACTCTCTGATCTGTGCATCAATTTTTTTAAAAAAATATTTGGTTTAACTCGATTCTTAAGTATAATTAGGTGCTTAAATACTAAATACTAACTTACTTAAGGACTTTAGAAATTCAAATTTTTTTATTATTCTTCCTCCCCCCCCAACTTAATCGACATTGCCCTCAATGGAGTAGAAAAAATGAAGGGTGCATGTAAAGAGAAAGAAAAGGAGAGATATCACATGATCTAGAAGTCTTTTCAAAATTGGTTCTCCCCCCAACTCAGTGAATATTGTCTTCAGATCCCTAACAGATATTAAGTAAGACTCGATTATCCTAAACAAAATACAAAAGAGAGCAAAAGTAAAAGCAAAAACTGAAAACTGGGTTGCCTCCCAAGAAGCACTAAGTTTACCATCTTCAGCCAGACCATGCCGATTCTCTTACCTATCCCGTGTCAAATATTGGATTGATAAATTTTAATGATTTTAGATTGCCAATCTTAAGAAGATGGCTTATAATAAATTTCAATATTTTGTTGCCAATCTTCAGAACATATTTTATATCCTCCTTAATTTTAGAAAGATAATTCACAAACCCATTCACAAACCTTTATTTATCGAGAATTTTTTCTATTTGTTCTTTTAAAATGCTCATGAATTGAATTTTTGGGTTAGGAGTTGAGTTTAAAGTAATGGATGCTCAAAGGGTGTCAGTTGATTCTAAACATGTGTACTCAGGTGTAATCAAAGATGACTTCAGTTTTGAAAGAGGTAATAATTCTAGAGTAGAAGAACCGGCTTCTAGGGCTGAAGAAAATGGAATTTTTGATTTATATATCTCGAGTAACTCATTCACTCTCTTCTCTTTATCACTTAGATCAGTAATAGTATTAAGCTCAAGTTCTTCTATTGGGTTAGCTTCAATACTAACCTCTTCTTTCAAATTCATATTTTGGCTAGCATCAGTACTAGCCTCTCTCATCTGGTCTTGGTATGGGTCCTTAAGAATCCTATCACTTTTAAGCTCAGAAATTGCATTATTACTTTCAAATTGGAGATTCTTAGGTGGGACATTGGATTGATGACTAGGTCCAGGTGATTGGTGGATGGGTGGATCATTTTCAAAATTCGATATTGGTTCATTTGGCAATTGATCTAGTTCTCTCCTCATGGTAGATTCAGTTAATTGATCTATTTGTGCTTCTAGCCTAGCGAGGGATTGCTGTTGGGTCATGATCATTTGTTGAAGTGGACTAAATCTATCATCGGCTAGATTGATCTGTTGAGGAGGTGGGTATAATGGCTGATTGTAATAGGATGGCTAGATAGGCTAATTAGGCTGACCACTATTATAGGCATAATTTTGGTATTGGAGCCCATTTTGAAAGTTCTGCATAGAAAAAATTTGGGTCTTAGCCTGAGTCTGTTGGGGTCTTCAAGAAAAATTAAGGTTGTTCCTCCAATCTTGGTTATATATGTTTAAAAATAAATTATTAATAGGACTAGAGTAACCTTGAGTAGCTTGAACTTATTCTTGGATGAAAGGTGAAAATTGTGCAGTCGTGGGACATTCACTCACATGATGGGCTGGGCTAGCACAGATAGAACAAATCTTCTGATAATTGAAAGGTTGTGTGTATTGCACAGGAGATTATAGATCTAAGACTAGGCATTTATCTATAAGAAAGTTGACTTTATCTAATTTTTGGGCTAGCATGTTCAAATCGGCCTCAGGATTAGAGTCAGAATATTTGATCCCATAGAATGATGAGAACATCGATGGATTATAGGTGGAAGGAATAAAATATTCCTTCATCTGCCTAGGTGGTTCTTAAAATTTCTAACCATTTTATTATCATGTTTAACATGGATCAATCGTTCAATTAAAGAATTAGATTCAACTAGGTCAGAAAAAATTATACCGTGCATGTACCAGTGCAAACCCTAATATGTGTGATTCAGATTTTTTTTTTTTAAAGAAAAAAAAAGAGAAGAGAAAGAAAGAGAGAAGTTCTAAAGGTGATATCCTTAAGAAAGATCTAGACCTAAAGACGAAAGATGAGAAGAATTAGTTGTGGTTAAGTGTTAATTGCAATCAAGTTAGCAGATAATTAAACCTAGACACCTACGGATTTCTTAGACCTAACAATTCTATATAGAGTAGCTTAGCCTAAATACAAATTGGATTTGTTCTTACTTCCTTCAACTAGCCAGGTAAGAGGTGGGATCGTGGGGGTCCCCCTGTTGCTTGCCTTAAACACCAATTGGATTGGCCAGGTAAGCTAACAGAACCAATTAAATAACCATGAGTCCACTTAGGTTGAGCCTTTGTCACCTCTTGCCTTAGACACCAGTTTCAGAGGTGAGTCTAAACTTACTTTGCACTTGACTTCACCACAATATTCAAACTGAACTCAATTGATCCTAGGGGACAATGTCTACTTGATTTTAGTTAGGTTTGGGTTAATGCGGGATGCTGGTTGGTTGTTTTTGGACTAAGGAAGGGTGATAAAATTTTCATCTTATCTTGTTATAAGTGCTACCCTAAATTGATTTGAGATGAATATACACAACCAATTTCAAACAAGGAGGTTCTATGCAACTAAATTAGATGCATAAAATTAATCAAATTTGAAAGCTTATCTTGTCTCCAGTGATTACTAAAAAAAATTCTAAGATGATGAATGCTTCTAAATAATTAAATTTTTACTCTTGTCATGCAATTTTTATTAGGTTTATGTGGGTAAATTTTAGGTTAATTTGAAAAAAAATAGTAATTAATACTAAAAAAAATAGTTAGGATTAGGGTTAGGATTGATCTCACCAAGCAAAAGTGGAAGCTTTCTATCTCTTTTTTTTTCTAAATTTTTCTCTTTTTTTTTAGAAATGATGCCAAAAATTGATACGATCTCCGGCAATGGTGCCAAAAATTGATATGATCATGATGTTGTCGTTAGGACACCGTGATTATTAATCTAATTTCGACTTCAATAAAAATTAAAAATATGTAGAAAGTAGTGAGTCGGGTCGAATCCACAGAGAAGATGGGATTTTGATTTGAAATCTTTGATTTTGCAAAAATAAAATAAAATTTTAGAGAAAGTAATTTAAGTCAAAAATTAAAAATTAAAAGTATGAAAAATAAATTGGATACTAAAATCTTCTAACTAGATCCTAGCATCTACTTGCAATAAAATAAATAATAAAAATTTAAAGAGTATAAAAATAAATTGGTACTAAGATCTACTAATTAGATCCTAGCATCTACGTGCAAAAAAAAATAAAAGACAGAAATTTAAAGTGCAGAAAAATAAATTTTTCATTAATTAGAATTGAAATTCAAGAATAAAAAATTTAAAAATAATAATAAAATAAAATAAAAATACATTATAACAAAAATTTGAAGTTGATCAGCCCAGCCTCATCGAAAAGATGGTTGATGTCCTCTCTGTCTTCCGTCATACTCCGTAGAGCGAACTGACTTTTCTTCTTCTTTTTTTTGGGTTCTTAAAGCTATTTTATTTTTTTTATTTTTTTCTTCATTTTCTATTGATTTTTTCTGCTCTCAAAGCTTATTCTCAGATCTCCTATTTATAAATAATTTTTTTATAATTTTTTGATAGAGAAAGGAGTCCTAAAATCCTTAGAAATTGTTTTAATCTCTTAAAAATATTCCTGGCCGTCAGATCAGGCTTGAACCACCCAGTTCTATCCGAAAAATTAATATTTTAATTCAAATCAAAGTCGGATCGAATGTCAGCCATCCGATCTGGGTTTTGATGAAGTTCTGACTGTCGGATCACGTAAAAGATCTCTTATTCAAAGTCAGAAATATCCTCAGCCATTCGATCGTATGATAGATTGCTTCTGAGCCGTCAGATCGTGCAAAAGAGTCCTCTTATAAATCGACAATGAATTCTAATCATCAGATCTGGGTCAGGATGAATGTCAGTCATTGGATCACGCCCAGAATCCTTCTCTCACTATGAATCGTGCCTGTGGATCACAAAACTATTCCCGTGGATCGCACCCTGGCTCTGTGGACCGAGCAATTGGTCCACCGTGCATCGGAGATAATATTTTTTATTTTTTAGAGTATTTTGGCTCAATTTTTGCTCTGATTTTTGTCTGAAAAATAGAAAAAAATATGCATTAATTTTTTTAAAAAATTTTCATTATTTTGGTACTTAAATTACTCAATTAAATTAACATCTATTTTCTATAAATATGTTCTAATTTTATATTTTTTTAAAATTATTTATTTTTACAAAAAAATTAATTTATTCATGAAATTAGGTTTTTAAGAAGGTGTTAGCATCATAAATTACCAAAAATATCTTCAATAAATATAAAAATATATCACTTATCAAGCAACAAGTTATAGAATTTATTCATATTAAGCCAGTACATATAGTCCCTCCATTTCATACTCTCCTATCCTACTGAAAGATACTTAGATATTTTGACAAAGGACATAAAGAAAATATTCCTCCAAGGAGATAAGGAATATGAATTTGATGTAATCAAATCAGTTGATGTGATCCAATATTTCTTGAGAGAAATATGTGTTTATAAAGGTCATTAAGAGTATTGTCATGATCCTCGTATTGTACGTAGATGACATCCTCTTGATTAGAAAAATTGTTCCTATGCTAACGTCAATTTAAAATTTGGTTGTCAAAATAAATTCTCCATGAAGGACCTTGAAGAAACATCCAATAAAGATTTATGAGATAGATCTAGATCTATGAGATAGACCTAAGGAGAAGCTAAATCTTTCACTGAAAATTTATACAGAAGAGGTGCTGAAAGGATTCAGTATAGATAACTCCTAGAAGAATTTCTACCCTTCAAGCATGAGATCGATCTCTCCAAAAAGATGTGTTCTGACATATTTGAGGAGATTCAGCACATGAGGTAAATCCCTTATATGTCAGCTAAAGGGAGCCTTATGTGTGTCTTGCTATGCATACAATCGATACAGCTCTTGCTATGAGTGTCACAAGTAGATATTGGTTGAATTTAGGCTAAAAGCACTGGATAGCTGTGAAGAAATTTTTTAAGTACTTGAGAAGTACTTAGAATATGCTAATAGTGTTTGGAAGGAGAAGAAAAGTTGAGAATACAAGGATTCACAAATTTAGACTTTAAGTCTGATATTAATGGTAGAGAGTCTACATCGGGATGTATTTTCTTAAGCAATGAGATTCGATAAATTGAAAGAGTTTCAGATAACTGATCATTTTAGATTTTAGAAGTCAAGTATGTCATTGCTTATAAGATAACTAAGGAGGCATTCTGATTTGTTACAGAACTAGGTGTACTATCATAAGATGACACAACACTATTCTTTAGCAACATAGATGCCATAACTTTAGCTTAGAAGCCTAGGTCTCACCAAAATTCTTAGCATAATAAGAATGACATGATTTATGACTATTTCAAAAAGTAAGACTTTAAAGATTAGAGTAGATCCCATGAAAATATGGTGGGCCCACTAACTAAACAACTTAACCAGCTAGGACCAAAGAACATCTTGGAGAAGATGGGGCTTAGGTTTGTGGGGGCTTTAGTAAAAGTGGGAGGTTGTTAGATGTATATCCTAGAAGCCAATCAGACCGACACATTAATTTTTTTAGGATATAATTTTGTACTTAACTTAATTAATTAGGTAGTTAATTTCATTCATGTAATATATGTGTCTATGAATCATTCAGAGAATTAATAAGAGTTGAGAATTTGAAGTATGTGTCGTTGATGGTTAATTCTTAAATTTCTTCCAATCAAAGGATTATTACAGAGACGGTGATAGATCTGGTAAGATTAGTGCATGGATTGCTTTTCTTAGGATAAACAAGTCTTGAGTCTATAGTATGGAGACACTAGAGCAAAAGTGTAAGTTTTTGTTAGAGAATAAAGATACTGAGTGTGATCAATACGAGAAGTTACTTAGATATCTACTCACTCGTCAGTGACTTTCTCGATGCTGTAGTGGTGTGACTAGTTCTTAGACCTACGGTACCTCGACTATTCACAATAAGGTTACTGTAATTTGACTGCATTATAACTCAGTCTCCTAGCCGCATAGAGCCTTGAGGGGTATGTTGGTTGTAGTAGGTTCATTATAGAAATAGGATATGCACCTAAATAGGATCTATCGATCTTAGTAGTTAAGGAGTGGTCCTATGTGATTTGTGAGATTAAGTTTAAAAAATCTTGGCCAAGACAGAGTGAACGATGGAAAAGAGTTTCTATCAGATTTCACAAATGAACTCAAGTCAAATAAATCTTATACAGGACAGATGATGGAGTTTGACGAATTTTTTATAACCTTCATTTTGTCGAAACTCACGATAGAAGAACTAAATCCCATGACAATTACATCTAGAGATTCATCCTTCTATTCTACTGGATTGCCACTACATATTGCTAGGCATCATGATGAATTACGGGACCAACAAGAATTATTTTGATGGTCAATAATTTTTGATTGGTGAGTTGAAATTATTCCAATCTATTGAAAAGAATTTTAATAATATTTTGATAGAGATCAAAATATTTCTCACTATCAAATAGAATAGAACCTATGAGATTACACATAAAAGAGGTCTTGATTGATTGAATCATCGAATTGCGATTTTGAATCACAAATCGTACATGGTTTTAATTATCAATTTGATTGATAATTAGATTAAAATATAAAAGTTACATTAAGGACTTGCTAAGAGTTAGTAAGTTATAGGAAGACTTAATTATAATTATTGCATATTATTTGATTTGATCAAATATTGAGATTAGGTCATAGTTAAATTAAATCAGATTTAATTTGATTAGATATGATTTGAATTTGACTAGGATTGAGTTTCATTAGTCTAATAGGATTAGACTTAAATCTATTTAGATTAGGTTTGACCTAATCTTATCTATGTTTTGACTTGGACTAGGATTTAAACCAACCCAATCTAACTCCAAAAGCCCCAATGCCCATGAGACATCACGCACAAGAGTTATTCATGTGGAAAGGATTTTTGCATGAATAATGTTGGCGCACAAGAGAGAGTAGTTTGGCAGCAATTCTATCTCTCCAAGAGTCCTTTTTCCTTCCAACTCTTATCTTATCAAAACCCTAACTACCTTCTTAGTTTAAATAGAAGATAAGGGTGGGATGCCTTATGGATAGATGAGATCAAGCTTATAACGCCCCACATGAGTCTTTTGTGCATGAGATAGAGCTGAGGTGTTGAGAGGATTTTCAATGTGAAGCAAAGGTGGGCGTGAGCAATTATGGGTGCCTTCTCCTTCTTCCTTCTTTCTGACAACCAATAGTTGCTTGTTAGGTAACTCCCCCTTTCTCTCTTTTGTCCAAAGCTTGGACATGTCTCCCTCTTCTTCTCTCCTAAAGATGTCCAAGAGTTACACATTAAAATCAGATTTGATCTGATTTATTTTTCTTAGTCTATGAGATGGATGGTTCTTCTATCCCTCCCCTCAGAGCTAGTCCAAGGGTTGGACAAGAAGTAAAAGAAAAATTGATCTCTTGTTTTCTTCTGTAGATCTTTGTTTTTCTCTTAAGAAGAGAAAAGTAAAAAAAGAAAATCAGATATGATCTAATTTCATCCTCCTCCTATAGATCTTTTTAATTCTCTTAAGAAGAGAATCAAAAGATCAAACCGATTCGATAATTCAGGAAGTGACCTCTGCAAGGAAGCTAACATCCTGGTGAGACCAAAATCTTCTAATTAGATCAACCTCGATGGATACCTGTAGAGGTCAGATACTTGTACAGCTACGATGGGATCTCGAAGATATTCATAGACCATCAGATCGCAGTGAAGATCTACTCATGCAAAGGTATAAATTCAGATTTCCTTCTAGATCTTTAATCTTGTATTTAATGTTGCTGCCTGGTATTTTATATGAGATATGATCTCTTTATGCATTCTAGTTAGATTAGATCTAATAATTAATCTGAATCTTAAAATCGTTCTAACATAAGGTTGCCCTGGCATAACGATTAAATATTATACTAAATGGTTGTCCTAGAATGATGTTGAGGATTCAGATCTAAAATTTTTATTCTGCTGCGATCTCGGTTAGATTAAGTTTTAAATTTCTGCATGCATACTTATCGCCATGTGATGTCAACATCCAATAGGAAGGACATCACAGCATCCAAATAAGGAGGGAGGTTATAAGAATCCTCTCGATTTCTAAATCATGACAAATTCATGCTTCTTCATCCATATGTCAAAAATTTGAATTCTGGATGCAATCCAAACAAGAAAGGAAATCGTGATAGATTAAAATCCAAATAGAAAGGAGTTTATGGAAATCCCTCGAATTCCACCTCCTACATTATGATGGATCCATACTTTCTCATCTATCTGAACAAAATCAATGATATTTCAGGAGAATAAGCTCTAAGAGAGAGAAACTCCTACCATGTAAAACTCTCATGGTAAGAGGCTCTTAAACCCTCATCCATCATTCTACTTTTTTTTCTTCTTACAGGACCACAGGTCTTTGAGCACCCGAGTCGAGACAAAAAAAACTCAAGTCTGAGCTAAGGCAAAAACTTAAGTCTGAGTCGAGGCAAAAGCTGAGGTAAAAGCCTCTAGTCTGAGCTAAGTTAAAAGTTCAAGTTTGAGCTGAGGTAAAAAGCTCAAGTTTGAGCTAAGGTAAAAGCTCAGGTCCGAGCCAAGGTAAAAAATCAAGTTCGAGCTGAGGCAAAAGCTCAAGTCTGAGCCAAGGAAAAATATCAAGCCAACCAGAGGTAAAGATAAGGCTAAACTGAGGTGAAGATCAAATCTAACCAAGACGAAGATCAAATCGAGCCAAGGCAAAAGATCAAACCGAGCTAAGGCAAAAATCATATCGAACCAAGGCAAAGATCAAGATTGAGCTAAGATAAAGATCAATCTAGATCGAGGCAAAGATTAAGGCTGAGCTAAGGTAAAGATCAGTCCAAACTGAGGTAAAAATCAGTCTTAATCGAGGCAAAGATCAAGACTGAGCCAAGGCAAAGATCAAAATCAAAGCTGAACTATCAAGCCCAAAACTGAGTTGAGGCAAATATTGAGGCCGAGCTATCAAACCAAAGGTCAAGATCAAGGCTAAGCCAAGAAGAAAGGCCAAGGCTAAAGTGAATTCCAATGCCAAGATGAAGCCCAAGGCCGATCTAAAAACACCTCCATAAGCCAACCTCCTAAACGTCGAGCTCCTAAAGCCAATCTCTCAAAAGTCAACCTTCAAAAGTCGATCCCCCAAAAGCAAGCTCCTGAAAGCCAAACTCCTGAAGGTCAACCTTTCGAAGCTGAGCTTCCAAAAGTCGAAGTGAAAAGATTGACTTAAGGATGCCAACCAAAGAAGGCTGACTAAAAGCAAACTAACTAAAATAGGATAACATTACTCTAATCATTTATTATTTTTTTTACTCCAAAGCTCAATTTGACTTAGGAATCAAAAGGCCTAACCAGAACCAATTCAGCGAGTTCTCTTATTCTTTGTGCATATCCACAACTCAATAATCCGATGACACTCATTGCCCACGGGCAAGTCGAGTGGAGCCCATGGAGATAATGGCCACAAGGCATCAAGCGGAGCCCACAAACTCCAACCATCTGGGACAAAGATGACCTCGGCCAACCCATGAAAAGTTTTTTGAAGGTGCTTCATCTTCAGATAAATATAGCCATGAGAAAGGTGCTTCATTTACAAATACAAATATAGCTAGAAGTTCCTCAAAGATGCTTCATCTCTGAACGAATATACCCATGAGAAGGGCACTTGATTTGCGAAAATGAATATACCCAAGAGTTTCTTGAAGGCACTTTGTCCCAAGATGAATATAGCTATGAGAAAGGTGCTTTATCTTTGAACAAATATAGCTACGAGAAAGGTGCTTTGTTTATGAACATAAAAATAGCCAAGAGTTTCTTGAAGGAGCTTCATCTCCCGACGAATATAGTCATAAAAATGATGCTTTATTTATAAACACAAATATAGTCAGGAGTTCCTCAAACATACTTCATCTCAAGATGAATATATCCATAAGAAGGATGCTTCATCTCAAGATGAATATAGCCATAAGAAAGGTGCTTTATCACCAAAACAAATATGGCCATGATGACTTCCTTGAAGGCACTTCATCTCAAGATGAATATAACCACAAGAAGAGCCTTTGTCATCAAGATTAATGTAGCCATGATAACTTTCTCAAAGGTATTTTATCTCCGAATAAATATAGCCACAAGAAGGATGCTTCATTTACGAATATGAATATAGTTAGGAGTTCCTCGAAGGTGCTTCATCGCCTCAATGAATATAGCCATGTGAAGGGCACTTTATCATCTCAATAAATATAGCTATGATGACTACCTCAAAGGTACTGTATCATCTTGATGAATATAGTCATGAGAAGGGTACTTCATCATCTCGATGAATATAGCCATGATGACTATCTCGAAGGTACTTCATCTTTGAATGAATATAGCCATGAGAAGGATGCTTCATTTGCTAACATGAATATCGTCAGGAGTTTCTCGAAGGTACTTCATCACCTCAACAAATATAGCTACAAAAAAGATGCTTCATCATCTCGATGAATATAGTCATGATGACTATCTCGAAGGTGCTTCATTATCTGGATGAATATAGTTATGAGAAAGGCGCTTTATCACCTCAATGAATATAGCCATGACAACTATCTCAAAGGTACTTCATCTTCAGATGAATTAGTCACAAGAAGGATGCTTCATCATCTCGACGAATATAGCCATGACGACTATCTTGAAGGTGCTTCATCTCCAAACAAATATTGCCACAAGAAGGGTGTTTCATTCCAAGATGAATAGAGTCATGATAACTTTCTCTAAGGATCTTCATTTTTGGATGAGAATAACAAAAGAAAGACCTCGACAGTCGAGAAGCAAGTGCTAACCCAAGGGACCCTCGAAGCCCTCACACTCAGATACTCAAATCAAAAGTCCAAAAGGCAATGGCAAAAGAATATCATCCGAGCCGAGATCCTCAAAGAAATTATTACACTGAGTCACCTTGAGGGTAAGTCAAGCAATGCATCACTTTCAAGAGACCACCTAAAGTGCTTGAACACCTCATTCTACACAATCTGACCTAAGAAGAGTTATCCGAATGTGGCTAGATTAAAGTGATACTACGATCTCCATACATCGGATGACTGAATCAAGAATAGCATCAACTATTATATGTACTCCCTTCATCTAACCTAATTCTAGTTCGGACTCGAGAGTAGGAGGCTTATGTTATGGACAAAAAAAATTTTTCTTGATAAAGTTAGTGTACAGGGAAGCTAGGGCAGGTCTAATCTTGATGCTAGCCGATCAAAGGTACTTGAGCCAAACTTATCTGGTATAATGAGAAAGATTGACTTTCAGCCCCCATGTAGATCTTCAAATCCCATGACCAGTGGGAACAACTGATGATGAGTGAATAAAGAAGAAAATAACAAATATATCTTGCCAAATAAGGAAAAAGGTAATAAACATATCTTGCTCGATGAGTCATGACTAACTGCCTGATTCTCCTTTCTTCCATGGCTCCATAGCCTATGCCTATAAATAAAGGCCTACAGTGGACCCTCAAGATATGAAAAAACTTCTCTTCCAAAATACTCACTCCTTTCCATCTATTTTAGAGATTTGACTTGAGTATCGAAGGATCTCCATCAAAGCCATCTCCAGTCGAGGACTTATCTTGTAGGTTCTGCCGCCACCATCTTACCGTTGCTGACCTACAATCACCACCTAGCTCCAGCCAATCCGACTCAAGATAGATTTATGCAGCAACAAGCTTAATAAAATTTTAGAAAGAGAAGCTTAATCATTGCCCAAGGTGTTAGGCAGGCCTTGATAGATTCATTTATCATTATCTAACGTAATATACTAGAACTAGTCAATCTCTATAATAATTCATAATTCTACATGAAAAAGGAAAATGGTCAAGGAACCTCTGTATACAAATCATCCATCTTATGATATTTTCTAACAAATCATGTTGACCTAAGGATTGATTTTAATGATAACAAGATATTGAGTGCAAAAGGTAGTAATTGTATTTTTCAAGAATGATTATAGGGTTTCTTAAGTGCTCACAAAGATACATTAAGTCAAAGAAAAAATCCTCTCAAAGAAGTTAAGCCAAAAGAGGTTTCAAGATGAATTTCATAAGTTTGGAAGGCCACATTATGAAGAAAGCAAAGTAGAAGTGTGCTCACAAAGATACATCAAATCAAAAAAGAAATCCTCTCACAGAAGTCAAGCCAAAAGAGTTTTTAAGATAAATTATATATGTTTGGGATGGCATACTATAAAGAAAATCAAGTTGGAAGTCATAACTCGATGGCATAATGAGCTTAAAAGTATAGAGAAGCATAGAGAAGTCTAAAAGAAGAAATCTCAATGTTAGAGAAGTTTTTTTAAGTATTTTGGAAGCATTGAGACCGAGAAATAAAAGTTTGAGATGCTAAATTTTGAAGAAAATGAAACTTGAAGTCATGAATTAACCCTAAGTTTCATGACCTATCTTTGGCATGCTTGAAAGAATTTGACACACTTTTGAGCCGACCAAGATAGAATCATAGCCGACTTATATAAATGGATAATCGACTTAGTCTCAGACTCAAGTTGAAGATAGAGGAATGAAGATTTTAGATATCGTCCTGAGCTGACTATGAAAATAAGATAGCTGATCAAGATAGAAACTTAGCCAACTCAAAGAATAGGCTAGTCAACTCAGTCTCAAAGGTAGAAGAAGATAGAAAGCAATAAAAGTTTATAACTTCTCTAAGCTGATCCAAAAAAGAAGTTAGCTGACCAAGTTATGAAGTTAACTAACTAAGAAGATATCTGAATCGATCCAATCTCAGGTAGATGAAATAGGTAAAAGGTAGAAAAATATGTATCTATTCTTGAGCTAACTCAGAGTTTCACTTAGTTGACTCAGCACTTCAAATTAGCCAACTAAGATTTTTGATGAAATAAATCATAGAAATATGATAGTACAATGGCTAGTTTTTCTGATTGTTTCTAATAGACAAAAATTATGTCTAATAGCTATCTTTGCTTCCACAATGGCTAGTTCACTTGCTCAAGCCAATTTTAAGGCTATTTTTGCAACTAAATCGCAAAGTTGTAGAGAGAAAAATCTTACAATCAATTTTGCACCCGATTTTGTATCGATCGCTATATTGATATTTTTAAAAAATTGATCCCAAAATCGATTGCAAAAATGATCAAAATAAATTGATTGTAAATTTTTTATTCAATATAAAAATAATATAAAAATAATATTCTTTTATACATCTGCAACTGAGAAAATCGATCATAATTTTTTTAAAATTATTTTTAAATTTTTTAAATTTTTAAATTTTTTTTACGATCGAATTTTTGGTTGCAAATTTTTTTAAAATTTTGTAACCAAAAAATTGGCCATAAATTTTTTAAGTTATTAATTTTTATTTTGATGATAAATTAGCAACTATTTTTTTGATCATAAAATTTTTTAAAATTTTGCAACCAAAAATTTGATCGTAAAATTTTTAAATTATTTTTAAAATTTTTTTAATTTTTTTGCAATCAAATTTTTGGATGTGAATTTTTTTTTAAAATTTTACAATCAAAAAATTGATCATAAATTTTTTAAGTTATTAATTTTTATTTTGATGGTAAATTAGTGATCACTTTTTTTATCATAATTTTTTTTAAAATTTTCCAACCAAAAATTTGATTGTAAAGTTTTTAAATTATTTTTTAAATTTTTGAATTTTTTTGCGATCGAATTTTTGGTTGCAAAATTTTAAAAAAATTTGTGATTGAAAAAATGATCACAAATTTTTTAAGTTATTAATTTTTATTTCAATGGTAAATTATTAAATTTTTCAAATATTTTGTGATCAAAGTTTTGGTTGCCAATCTTTTTAAAATTTTATAACCAAAAAATCGATCATAAATTTTTTAAATTATTAATTTTTATTTTGATAATAAATTAGTGATCATTTTTTGGATCATAAAATTTGTTAAAATTTTGCAACTAAAAATTTAGTCCTAAAGTTTTTAAATTATTTTTTAAATTTTTCAAAATTCTTTATGATTGAATTTTTAGTTATAAATTTTTTAAAAATTTTGTAATAAAAAAATCAATCATAAATTTTTTAAGTTATTAATCTTTATTTTGATTATAAATTAACAATCATTTTTTCGATTCCAAAATTTTTAAAAATTTTGCAACCGAAAATTTGGTCACAAAGTTTTTAAATTATTTTTCTTCATATTTTTTTGGGACTGCTCTACCTATTGCTTTGAAATTTAAACCACATCATCGTCCCATCCGAACCTCATGCAGAGCATCCATAGATACCACGGGTGGTCGGCAGGCAGATCCCTTTTCTCCATGTACAGTGACCACAGAGGTCTCCTCCCTTCCTCCATCCCACCACCGTCGGAGCCCTCCCTCCCCTCCCTTCCTCCATCTTGAGCTTCTCCATGCACTCCTCTCCCCCACGCATCCCCCTTCCAACCTGTCAGAGCCCTCCCTCCCTACCGAAGCCCTCCCACCCCTCCCTTCCTCTGTCTCGGGCTTCTTCGCACACTCCCCTCCCCCATGCATCCCCCCATGATCTGTTGGAGCCCTCCCTCCCTGTCGAAGCCCTCCCTCCCCTCCCTTCCTCCATCTCGAGCTTCTCCATGCACTCCCCTCCCCCATGCGTCCCCCCTCTGATCCATCGAAGCCCTCCCTCTCTGCTAGAGGCCTCCCTCCCTGCCTCCATGCATCCCCCCTCCAGAGCCCTCCCTCCCCTTGCCAGAGCCTTCCCTCCCCTCACCAGTCACCTCCTTCCATGGCTTGACCTATCGGAGCCCTCCCTCCTATCGCCAGTCAACCCCCGTGCGGTGGCTCATGGCCCCCTCCCGACTCCCGATCTGCAGCGCATCCCCCCTCCCTCCGTCAGTCCATCTCGAGCTCCTCCAAGTGCTCCCCTCCCTGGCCCATCACCCCCCCTCCACAGCCTGCTCGCCATCTTTAATCTATTTTATTATATTTTATATTATTTTAATCTATTTTATTGCATCACCATCTTTTCATCCTCAGTTGGATTCTGTTGATAATTTATAAGAGTGATGTCAAGTCACTTCAATATATTATGCTGATATTTTTCATGTTTATAGGATAACCTTCACTCCAATTATTCAATACTATAGTTTAGCCACAGTTATGGGGTTGTGCTTGAGGGTTTAGCTAATACAATGCTTTTCCCCATATTTCAAGGTTAGTCATTGATATTAACCATGCTTCTTGTTTCTTTGGTAGCTTTGTTAATAAATTGTTTCATGGCTGATGATGTCTTCCTGTCTTGTGTAGTTTCTATATATCAATAATTCTGCAATCACCAAATTAGCTTTGAAAGTTTGAATTATTGTGCTTATTTGCGAACTAGCATGTGAAATATATTAAATAGAGACAATTTCAAAGAGAAAGGAAGAAAATGTTGTAGACTCAAGTATTCTATTCTTTTGATGAGATGGAGAATGTATGTGAATTATTTTGGTTCTATATAGCTCTTTGGTGCTTGTGGCTAATTATATTTTATTGTATATCTTCAGTTACCATGCTAGAAAAGATTGAAATATGTCTATGAATATATCTTGGTACCTTTCATATTTTGATATGATAAACTGCATTGATATATTCTCTCTTATGGTATTGGGTGGTTTTGTTGAAAACACTGATTTGTATCCTTTATCTTGTTTTGCAATTTTCCATGGTGTTATGGATTTCTTTGAAATTTAATGATGTAACTAGGAAATGAGAGAATATTTACCTATGGACATCTGTCTGAAGAAAATGTTGACCTACCATTATCATGCTGCCAAATGCACTATATGCCTCTCTCTTATGATCACATATGTACATCTCGATGGACATCTTTTTGTCTTTTCCTTGGGGAAATTTATCTTGAAGCAATTTGTTTAATTGTGTCTCTTCAATTGGGAACAAGAGCATACATTGAGGCTTGAGTGTAGCCATTAACTTGTCACATTTTATTTGTTTCTCCCGTTTGGCATGTAATGGACATGAGAGAGAGGACAAATATTACCATGGTTGTGGGTGTGACCATCCCTTAGATGTGTAGGCCAAGAGTTCTTAAGCAAGAAGAAAGCAAAATTCTGAATCTAAAAGACCATCCATCCTACAACCACTTTCATATCCACACTAGTGGATAGGTCTCACAGTTGATCGAAGGCTTTAAGCTGCTTTGGCACCAAGGCAGTTTATCAAAAGAATCACCTGGTTAATAATCCCCTTTTAATATTATTTAAATATTATTGAATTCATTGAATAAAGATTGATTATGATTTAATTTTTAACTAGGATTAGCTAAATCCTCCAGTAAAGTTTTAATGCATATGAACTATTGCTATTGATGAATTTATATTTTATAATTATGTATTAATTTAACTAATAAATTAGATATTTATCTTTACAAGATTTGTATTGCATAGAACTATAGACCCAGCTTTTGATTAATGTACACATTCTATGGCATCCGTACATTTATATATTTTTATACAGATGGAAGAATTATGTACATTAGTCAATTGATTATCCAATTTAGATAGTTTAAAAATTATAATTAATTCTAAAGATAATTACAGTAATCAGACAGTATGTTGAGAATTTAGAAAAAAATTTAGATAGTATTTTCTTTTAGTTCTCCTCACACAACTTCAGCCATATGGGGAGAACTAAAGAAAAATATTATCAAAATTTTTTTTGACCTTTATTGCATATCATTTGATTATGTAATTGACCTATAGAATTAATATAATTTCTAAATGGGATAGGACCTAACTTTACCTATTAGTTGGTGATAGGATAAATTTATTATGTAAGTGATTTTAAATAATAAAATAATTAGTTAGCAATTGCCTTATATTTGTATATGCGGAATCTATAGATAGTGTGCCATGGACCCTAAGCCCTAAAATCCTAAACCCTAAATCCTAAAATCTTGAAACCCTAAACTGTAAACCTTAATCCCTAAATTAACTCTAAACCCTAAATCCTAAATTAATCCTAAATCTTAAACTCTAAATTAACCCTAAATCCTACATTGAGTTTGAGTTATAAATTGTTTGTTGTGGTTTTAATTTCTTCTTTATATGTTGGTGTCTTTATTAAAATTTTAGATACATGTGAAGTTTAATATGAATATTTGTTTAGATTACAGATGGATAACATTGTTGTAATTGTATGATTGTATTTTGTTATGTTACAGAATATGGATATCTGTTATCATCGTAGTTGGATGTATAATAGACTTTTATCAAGTCGAAAGGGATATACTAAATTTTTTTTAAAAGGGGTGGAAGAATTTATATCTTTTGCTTGCCAACAACTATACTTTTTAAGCTATAAAAAAATTAGATGTCCTTGTTCAAAGTATAAAAATCAAAAGTACTTAAGTCTCGATGAAGTGAAGGTTGATCTTTATAAAAAAGAGTTTGTACCTAATTATTGGTATTGGACATCACGTGGAGAGAACGATCCTCATATAGGTGGGGTGTTTGATGTGCATTCAAGTACTTCCAATAGCGCATAATTAGGTAATGATGAGCAAAATAGATATCGAGCTATGATTTTCGATGCTGTTGGCCCAGAATTTGGGTTTCACTATGACCAAAATGTGGAGTCTCTGAATATGGATGCTCAAAACTTTTATGATATGTTACATGCAGTCCAACAATCATTGTGGCTGGGATGTAATGATTACTCTGAGTTATCTATTGCTGTTAGATTATTAAATATAAAATCTAAAAAAAATATTTCATAATGATCTTTTAATCAAATAGTGAGACTTATGAAAGAAACACATCCTCTTAATAATGTAATACCCCAAGATTTTTACAGAATGAAGAAATTAGTGTCTAAACTTGGCCTTATTGCTTAAAAAATAGATTGTTGCATTAATGGTTATATGTTGTATTATAGTGAGAACAATGAAGAGAAGGAATGCAAATTTTGCAGTGCAACTCATTATAAAATACAAAATATTATTAATAGATAACATAAAGAGATCCTTATGAAAAGAATGCATTATTTATCCCTTTTTCCTAGGTTAAAGAGATTGTATGCTTCCATGAGTTCTGCTCCACACATGAGATGGTATTATGAGAATAGACGGGAGTTAGGGGTGTTGTGTCACCCATCAAATGGAGAAGCTTGAAAATACTTTGATCAAACGTATCTTGATTTTGCAACTAAATCATGAAATATTAGGTGAGACTTATGTGCTGATGGTTTTACCCCATATAGTCAATCAGCAGCACCATATTCTTGCTAGCCAGTAACTATTACCCCTTACAATCTTCCTCCAGAACTATGCATGACTACTCCTTATACGTTTTTGACTTTGATTATCCCCAGTCCACATAATCTAAAGAGTAGGATAGATGTGTATTTATAGCCTTTGATAGATGAGTTGAAAGTATTGTGGAAAGAAGGTGTCCTAACATATGATGTTTCAAGAAAGTAAAATTTTATGATGAGGGCTGCATTAATATAGACCATCAATGACTTGCCTGCATATGGCATGTTGTCAAGATAGAGTACAGCAGAAAAATTGGCATATCTATATCGTATGGAATGATCAAAGGTATTCACTTTGAAACATGGTGGTAAAAATTTTTGGTTTGATTGTCATCGTCAATTTCTGTCTATCGATTATATACTAAGAAGAAATAGGGATGCATTCTATAAAAATCAGATCGAAAAAGATCAACCTCCCCATAGGTTGACTGGGGATGAAGTGTGGGAAACTGTTTCTTCTCTTCCAAAGATAACTGAGGAGGGTTCATGCAAATGTGATGGATATGGGGTTAAGCATAATTGGATAAAGCAAAGAATATTTTGAGAGTTACCATATTGAAAAACTAATTTGATCAAACACAATCTAGATGTGATGCACATACAAAAAAATATTTTTGATAATGTGTTTAACACAGTCATGGATATTAAAAGCAAAATCAAAGACAATGCAAAAGCAAGAATAGATTTAAAGGAGTACCATAAGTGAAGGGATCTAGAGTTGCAAAAATTAGCTAAAGGGAAAGTGATGAAACCAAAAGCAAAATTCACCTTAACCATGGAGTAGAAAAGAGCTATATGTAAATAGGTCAAGGAGTTAAAAATTATTAGAAATGAAAAGTCATGACTATCATGTGTTTATGGAGCATTTGCTGTCAATTGCCTTTAGTGCGCTATCAGATCAAGTGTGGAAGCCCATAACTGAGTTAAGTAAATTTTTTTGGGACTTGTGCCCAATAGTATTATGGATGGATGATTTGTTGCAGATGGAACAAAATATTATTGTCATACTATGCAAATTGGAACAGATCTTCCCACCTAAATTTTTGACTCAATGGAGCACTTACCTATTCATTTGTTATATGAAGCAAGAGTCGGTGGTCCCTTTTAATATCGATGGATGTATCCATTTGAGAGGTAACCAATAATTACTTTAATTTAATAAAACTAATATGGTGCTTTAATTATTATATATCACTGGAATTATTATGCACTTACCTATTCATTTAATTATTGTATATTTCTTAATAAATTAAAATAGATGGTTAAGAACAAAGCTCGAGTGGAAGAGTCCATATGCGAGGTATACTTGTCCCAAGAGACTTCTTATTTTTGTTCATATTATTTTGAACCTCATGTACAGTCAATAAGAAATAGAGTTGGACGAAATGATAATGAGGGTGAAGATGAGACGATCCAACCAACTATGTCAATTTTTAATAAACCTGACCATCTGTTTGGAATTTGTAAAAGTCAATATCTGGATGATAGGGAATTAGCTACTATGCATTTACATATATTACTTAATTGTGATGAGGTTCAACCATATATTGGATAAGTAAAAATATTTGATGATTAATTAACTTTACATTATATTGAATATCACATTACTAATAGTATTATAATTGTCAGATATTTTGTTCAACATTTATAAGTATCCACCCCAAATATTAGTGCCACTGATATTGATGCCAGGATTGCATCGGAGTTTCCATATTAGTTTCGGATCTATGTAAGTATGCCGATGCCCTTAGTATTTATATCAATGCCTATTACCTAAATTATAAGCTTATTAATGCTTTTTGGTTATATCATGTGTAGGTTCACCATCAAGATACTTTAGTACAAAATCAATATTTGCATGACTTAGCATGGGGTCTTAAGCGAAAGGTTCATACATGGCCTACTTACTTGGTCAATCGTTACAAGTTTCACACAGAAGAATGGAGTGTGGGCAAAAAAGCTATTAATAGTGGAGTGTGCGTTAAGAGTTCTGACCAAGGGGATGAAGAAAGTTATTATTATGGTATCCTTAAAGAGATAGTACAGCTAGAATATCTAGGACATCCAATAAAATGGTTGGTGCTATTTAATTGTGAATGGTTTGATACTATAATAAATCATGGTATGAAGGTGCGTAAACAATATGGAATTGTAGAGATTCGACATACTCAAAGGCATGTAAGGTTTGATTCCTTCATAGTTGCAGAAAATACGATTCAAGTATACTATCTACCTTATCCTAAAAAGACAAGGGACAAGATACAATGGTGGGTTGTCATCAAGACCAACCAAGGGGTATAGTAGATGATCAATATACATTGGAGGTTGCTTACCAAGATAATACAATGTCTCATGTCAATACTATAATGAATGATGATCCACTAGAAAATTTAAGAGACATTGAGGGTGGTTTTGAAGAAGTTGAGGGATATGATGATACCAACTTAGATATAGATGAGGAAGATGTGGAGGAAGAACTTAGATATAGATGAGAAAGATGTGGAGGAAGAAGATATGGAGGATGATGCAGAGGAAGAAGATTTTGATGACAATGATAATTCAGAAAATGAAGATGAAGACCATGATCAATATGACAATTTTCCAGATGATGATGAATAGTTTTAAACACTTTTCATTATTTATGCAAGTAAGTTCATCCTGAGAAGTCTTTAATCTAATTGTTAAGAAATATAATACTTTTTTTATATTTATTGTAGACATCAAATACAAACCGTCAGCAAGGAACATCCTCTGGTAGAGTCCATGTTGGATCGTGCAGGGGTTTCATTTGGATTGCATAGGAGTTTCATGCATATATTTCAAAATTTTCAACAAAAAAATATTAGATTAAACTATTTAATCTCTAAATACATGCATATCTGATCTTAAAACTCCTATAAATGGATTTATAACATGAATTTATATGCATAAAAATCTAAATCTAATATTATAAGTGTTTGAACAAGAACAGCAATTAGTGATAGATCTAATCTACCACTTTTAGGATTTTGAACCCAATACCTGAGCATGGATAATCAAACTCCATGATCAAGATCGTAGATCTGAAAGTTTTCTCTAATCGATCATAGTCGCACAAGTGTCCGACCTCTATGGAAGGTCCACACAAAGCCCTCGGACTGATCAGCCCTCCATGGGAGTGCTAGCTCGTGCAGTCGGCTTCTGATGGCAGATCTAACTTGATCTCCTTCTTTGATCACCTTGGACCTTTTCGATGTCAAAGATGGAGTAGAGGAAGAAGCTGGATGGTAGAGAAAACTCTGATGAAGACTCTCTTCTTTATAGTTTTTCTCTCACCCAAAATTCTAGAATAGTTCTAAGTCGCTCACCCAAGAGAAGATCGGTCTCCTCTTTTGTTCATGCCAAGGAGGAAGGAAACCCACCCAATCCTCACATCTCAAAGAAGTATTTTTGATCCTCTTTCTCTCTAGTATCTCATAATGAAATGTTCTCTTCATTTGGCATGCAAAATTATGGCCTTTTATGGTTGTCGCACAAACCAAATAAAACAGCATAAGGGCTGGAGTTTGTTGCAATTCAAACTCTTTTGAATTTCAATTCAACTCTAACTTTTTTTTTTACTCTTATCTAACTTAAAGAGAGACTTATCAGAGAAAATTAGGCACAAAAATCAATTAGGAAGACCTCTTTTTCTCATACACAATGGGCACCTTCAGAAACTGTCGATGTGTGAAAAGATATGGATAAGGTTTTAAGTTGAAATTCAAACCAATTTGAATTCAAATCAAAACCAACCAATTCATATCCTTAATGGGCGACAAAAGAAAGATTATTTTCTAATTTTCTCATATACAAACTAATTTTGTATGGTGAGAAAAGGCATGAGACAATTTGGATAGCGCAAGGGAGAGAGTCCCACTCATTTGGGACTCTAGGGTTTAACCAATTGGATTTCTTTCAAACCCAATCCAATTAGACCCAAATAAAATATAATGAATCTAATCTAATTAGACTCCTATAATATTAATTAAATTTAATTAAATTAATAAATTAATTAATTGAGCCATTGATTCGATCAAACTAGGATCATTTCTCTTTTATCGATTAGGTCGTCCCATAACCTAATCAGACTTGTCCTGATTGAATCCAATTCAATCAAACTTGATCCAGACTTTAATACTCAATCAAATTGAGCTAATTAATAATCTAATTACTAATTAATCCTTCATTAATGATAGAGTCTCCATCCAGTGGAACTCTTCTCTAGAGTCCCCGTCCAGTGGGACTCTTCAGCAGAGTCCCCATCCAATGGGACTCTTCAGATTAGCCATGTGATCAGAGAAAAATTTTTAATGTGTGTGGCTCCATAGGTTCAAACCTAAAATAGTAGCACAGAAACTAATTCCTATACCAATTAGAATAACCATCTAGCAATAGTACCTGATGTCCGAATAGGCCGAATGTATGCAAAGCAACACTCAAGAACCTATTTGGATATAGTTACCGTATAATTCATCCTTTTGACCTTTGATGCTAGGATGACTTAGAGTTTAAATTATCAACTCTTAATGGTACATCCATTATGTGTCTCAACCTGATAAATCTTGTGACTCTTCACAAGGATTATCCTGGCCAAGGTCTTACTAAATTGAAACACAAAGCATTCTCTCCAATCTCTTGGAGTGGTCAATTCTATCTTGACTCATGCACCGACTTTACAAGTACTTGACTGTATCTAGAAACTTTTTGATCTTGAATTAGAAATTTAGGTAGTCTGGCACCAAAGCACAGTGAGTTACTTGCAAGTCACAGTGATGATCTCAGGTCGGAGGGACACTTATACCCATATCCCTTCAGAGTGACTCTTGACAGCAAAGTGCTCTGAAGTTGGTCACGTTCAGTGAAATGTACTCTTTCATTTCACCTGTATGCTATACCAGCGTCTCCACGCTCCTTGATTAAGAGGACAATCAATCTATATGGCACACAATAATCTATACTTGATATATCTATTATCCTAGTAATAGCATATCATTTGGTCACGAACTCATTTAAAGACTAAATGATAAATCTTTCTTTATCGATTTAAAATAGTCCTAAGGACTTTTATCATAACACAGAAGTTCGATATAGACTATGTACAAGCTTATGATGAAAAAATATCAAATAAATATTTTATTAATTAATTCATATACAATTACATCAAATAGGACAACCATCAACAGGTTGACGATTAATTTTGGGACATATTTTCCAACAACTCCCACTTGTACTAAAGCCAATTGGTATAGTATCATATACCCATCTTTATTTTATGATCTTTAAACTCCTTTACTGTAAGGGCTTTAGTTAATGGATCGGTCAGGTTCTCCATTCCATCAATCTTTTGAAGATCGATGTCACCTCGATCCATGATTTTTCAGACTAGATGGTAGCGACGCAGAATATGCTTGATCCGCTGATGTGACTTCGATTCTTTCGCTTGAGCAATGGCGCCAGTGCGGTCATAGTACAACAAGATGGGACCATCAAGGGAGGGTGCCACTCCGAGCTCGTTGATAAATTTTTGTAACCACACAGCTTCCTTCACAGCATCGGATGCCGCGATATATTCTGCCTCACAAGTAGAGTCAGCCATAGTGTGCTGCTTAGAACTCTTCCAGCAAATTGCTCCACCGTTCAGGGTATAAATATATCTCGACACGCTCTTGCTATCGTTATAATTCGATTGAAAATTGGAGTCTATAAACCCCACAAGTTTTAAGTCAGATTCTCCATAGATAAGCCACTGATCTTTAGTATTTCTTAAATACTTAAGGATGGTCTTTACAACCTTTCAGTAGTTCTCACCTGGATCGGACTGGTATCTACTCACTACTCCTAGTGAGTATGCCACGTTCGGATGCGTACATGTCATGGCATACATAATAGATCCCACTGTCGAAGCATATAGAATTCTACTCATATGCTCTCTCTTGAGGAGTTGTCAGACAATCACTCTTCGAGAGAGAAATTTTTTAGCCTATCGAAAGATGATCTTTCTTGAAATTCTCCATGCTGAACCTTTTCAGCATAGTATCAATGTATGTCGACTAAGATAATCCAAGTAATTTTTTAGATCTATCTCTATAGATCTTCATCCCAAGGATGCTTCTCCCAAGTCCTTCATGGAGAACTGAGATGACAACCAAACTTTTATTCCTTGTAATGCACGGATGTCATCCTGATTAAGAGAATATCATCCATATACAATACAAGAAATACTATTATTGAGTTATTAACCCACTTGTATATGCAGAGTTTTTCTCTATTCTTAATGAAGCCATATATTCTGATCACTTTATCAAAATGCATGTTCCAACTCCGAGATGCCTGCTTAAGTCCATAAATGGATCTCTGAAGCTTGCACACTGTTGATTCATCTGTGGATATGAAACCTTCAGGTTGTATCATATACACCTCTTCTTCTAGCTCTTCATTTAGAAAAGTTATTTTTATATCTATTTATCAGATTTTATAGTCTAGATGTACTGCTATTGCAAGCATGATCTGAATAGACTTGAGCATTGCCACAGAAAAAATATATTTCGTCATAGTCAACACCATAACACTGATGGTAACCCTTGGCAACCAGATGGGCTTTATAGGTCTTCACCTTTCCGTCTGTGCTCCTCTTCCTTTTGAAGATCCACTTACACCCAATGGGTTTTACCCCTTCAGATGGGTCAACCAATGTCCATATATTGTTGACTTTCATGGACTCCATTTCAAATTTCATGGCTTCCAGCCACTTATCGGAGTCAGACCTCTGTATCGCATCCATATAGATGATCGGATCCTCATTGTTCTCATTAAGTTTAACTAGATCACCATCTCGGACTAAGAAATCATAGTATCTATCCAGTTGACGCGGTACTCTATCAGATCTTCTTAAAGATGTTTCTACAATAGATTCTGAATTTGATCTAATCAGGTCCAACTCAATAGGTTTACTAGATTGTGTCGGTTCTTCTAATGATCGAACTTCATCAAGTTCAATCTTTGAGGCATTAGTTCCTTCTCTAAGAAACTCTTTTTCTAGAAAGACTGTCCTATTACTGACGAACATCTTCTATTCGTCAGTAAGGTAGAAGTAATACCCTTGATCTCTTTTGGATACCCTACAAATAGACACTTATTAGACCTAGATCCAAGCTTATCAATTTTTAGACGTTTGACATAAGTCGGACATCCTCAAATCCTAAGGTGAGAGAGTGCTGGCTTACACCCTGTCCACATCTCATGTGGTATTTTACTTACAGACTTACTCAAAATTTTATTTAAAATATAACAAGCTGACTCGAGTGCATATCTCCAAAAAGAGATCGGTAGACTTACAAAGCCCATCATGGATCGAACCATGTCTAACAGGATTCGATTCTTCCTTTTTGATACACCATTATGCTGTGGTGTTTCAGGAGGGATCCATTATGAGAGAATTCCATTCTCTTCTAAATATATCAAAAATTCACTAGAGAGGTATTCTTCTCTTCAGTCAGATCGAAGAGTTTTAATACTCTTCCTAGTTTATTTTTCTACTTCATTACGAAATCATTTGAATATTTCAAATGATTCTGACTTATGCATCATTAAATAGACGTGCCCATACCTCGATAGGTCATCTATAAAAGTAATGAAATAATAATATCCATCTCTAGCACTGGTGTTCATCGATCCACATACATCAGTATGTATGAGACTTAGAACTTCACTAGCACGCTCACCTTTTTCAGTAAAAGATGACTTGATCATTTTTTCAAGAAGACAGGACTCACAGGTTGGAAGTGATTCACAATCATTGACTTCGAGAATTTTCTCTTATATCAGCCTATTTATTCTATTCTTGTTAACATGACCTAACCTATAGTACCAAAGATAGATATTAGAGACATCACTAATTCAAGAATGTTTGCTGGATGTGTACATTACACTAACAGGTTGTGACAATATGTAAATATCATTGTTCAGCTATCCATTCATCACATTAACACCATTCATAATGATATTAAAATTATTTTTTATTAAAATTTTATAACTGTTCATGGCCAAGAGGCTTATAGAAATAATGTTTAATAAAAAGGAAGGATAAAAGTGACATTCACTAAGAATAATTATATTCGACTTGAATACAAGCTTAAAATTTTTAACGCTAAAACTGAAACTGATCTTCCATCTCCAACATTAAAAAAATTTTTACCTTCTTCAAATCTCCTACTGACCTGCAGACCCTGCAATGAATTGCAAATATTAAAAGAACTTTCGGTATCTAATACCTAGGTAGTAGAATCACAAATTGAGAAATTACAAGGTGTTATCATATAATTATCTTGTGCAGCAATAACTTGCTTCTTTCTCGGCCTGTTTGGATCCAAGGAGATAATGTACTGAGGATAATTTCTCTTCCAGTGCCCCTTCTTCTTGCAATAGAAGTATTTCGCCTAACTTTGATCAGACTTGAGTTTCTTGATCTGACTAGGTTTGGGTGCCCCAGCACTTTGTACCATTTTTTTATTCTTTTTATTCTTGTTTTCTTTCTTAAAGGATCGATGTCTAGAAGAAGACCCTCCCACTACATTCACTGACTCCTTTTGAAACTGGTGATTCTTCTCAAAGTTCTGCAGCAATCCCAGCAAACCGTGGTAATTGACCGCAGGCTTTGTCATTCGAAAATGAGTAAGAAAAGAGAGGTAGGAGTTGGGCAGAGAGTTCAAAATAGCATCTTTTTTCAACTACTCATATAGAAAAAAGCCAAGCTTGCTTAAATGCTCAATCATTTCGATCATGTATAGTACATGATCGATGACTGACGCTCCTTCCATCATTCGAGCATTAAAGATGGCACAATTAGTCTTATGCCTCTCAACATCATCGGATGTGTCAAAAGACTCGTTCAACATTTGTAACATGTCCTGTGGCTGAGCATTCTCAAAATGATGATTGAACTCATCATTCATTGCTGCCAGCATAATGTAACAAACCGTAGTTCGATCATTGAGCCACTTCTGATAAGTGTCTCTGACCGTGCTATACGCATTCGAAGCTGGCTCCTCAGATGCCGGATCTGTCAATACATACAAGATTCGTTCGTGCTCCAGGACTATTTTGAGCTTTCGATACCAGCTATCAAAATTTAATCCCATCAATTTATCACTATCTAATAGTGATCAAAGCGATAAGGTGGTGGTCATAACTGTAAAAGAAAAATCAAAACCTAATAAGTATATGAATTGATTAAACCTAAAAACATGATTTTTAGTCTAAAGATTCTTTCACTATTTTATTTGAATTAATAGCCTCTATCTTCAATTTGAGAAATTACACCAATTTTTTGGTGGGTACTAGAATCCACATGGACTACACATGGGCCCGAGTGTGGCTCGGCCAACCCTTGTGCACCCATGGGTAGGTTCTTAATCAATTATTTTACCAAATATTTTTTAGCATTCAATTTTGTCCCAGACACCTCTTCACTAGGCGTGTGTTGTTTCCACTAAAAGTTCTGGTTAGGTCCAACTATTAACATATCAGAATTTAGTGCATCTGACAAACAAGTAATCAAGTCCGAGTGTGGCTCGACCAATCTGACCATCATCAGAAAGATATAACTAAATCTCATATTATGAATGATAATTCTGATAGCCAGATGAGCACCAGGCGTGTAGCACCTCCAATGATCATCTAAACTATTGGACTCATTATCATCTAACTTAATAAGAGGCTATGATCTAGTTATCACCATAACTATTTTATTTTAGAGACCTAATAATTTTAGAGAATTTAATTGGTTGAATTAAGAGATGAAAAGAAACTTGATCAGCTAATCTTAATCCTCCCACTGACTTCACCAAATTAGATTAAAGAAGATCAGGTATTCACTATTCCAGTCAACCAGTCATGAATCCTCCCACTGACTTCACCAAGTCATAAAGAGGACTCAAGATAAGTTGAACTAGAGACACCTAAATCAGTCATACTGATTTTCTAGTTAGCATGGGTCAACTCTAATTATTAAGTGATCTAATCAAAACATGACTCACCATATTCGCCAGATAAGTGAGATCGATGGGAGTGATATGTCATTAACTCGATATAGACTCAATCTATGTGAATAGCTCCCAATTAATGACAATCGATCAAAGTTGCCATGCTTACCTTAGACACCAACTGGTTAGTCATTTTCAATTTGATCAACTTATAGAATTAGATTCGACCACGGAGCTACGATCAAAGTCCATATTGGTCTAATCAAAGACATGGACTTGACCAACTACATCTATTGAAATTGATCAAGAAAAAAAATTGATCTAATCAAAATTAACTTTTAATTAAATTTGATCAATTACAAACATGGTCTATTATCAATGATTTCTAACCCTAGGTCTAATCTAGTTAAATGAACTTGACTCGAGCTAACCCATAAATTATGAAATTAATGCCTTAGATCTTTGATTCTCAAATCTAGATCGCTTAATTCTCAATTAAGTTATGGACTAATATGGGTTCGGATTCGATGTTTGAAAATAATTTTTGATTTTATAAAATATTTTCACAATCAATTATCTAATGATCAAAATATTAATTTTAAATCTAATATATATTATTTTAGATCTAAAATAAAATTTTAAAATTTTTTTCATAATTCATCATCATGGAAAAGATCACGCAGCACCCCTACACGTCATAGGAGATCCCATCGAATGGGTAAATAGGATAGTAAAATTTTAATTTTTTTTATGATCGGATGACTATAAGGATCTATCCAATCAGATAACTACATTACTCAGATATTAAATTAATTATTTAGATCTAATCTAAATAATTAAAATTAGATTATATATAGATTAGCACAAATTAGGATAACTTTTACACTGTAAGGGATAAACCTTACAGCAGGACAACCTTATATCAGTTTGTGCGATCAAATCTATAATTAATTTTAAATCTAAATATCATATATCAGATCTAATTTAAATTAAATTATAGATATAAATACATATAATATCAGATTATATGCAAGAATAAATTCATGTTATAAGTAACCTGGCTCTGATACCACTATTAGATCGTGCAGGGGTTTCATTTGAATCGCGCAGGGGTTTCATGCATGTATTTCAAAATTTTTAGTGAAAAAATATTAGATTAAACTATTTAATCTATAAATACATGCATAAGATTTGATCTTAAAATTCTTACAAATAGATTTATAATATGAATTTATATGCATAAAAATCTGAATCTAATATTATAAGTGTTTGAACAAGAACAGCAATTAGTGATAGATCTAATCTACCACTTCTAGAATTTCGAACCCAATATCTGAGCGTGGGTAGTCAAACTTCATGATCGAGATCATAGATCTGAAAGTCTTCTCTAATCGATCATAGCTGCATAAGCGTCAGACCTCTATGGATGGTCCACACAAAGCCCTCGGATCGATCAGCCCTCCACGGGAGTGCTAGCTCGTGCAGTCGGCTTCAGATGGCAGATCTGACTTGATCTCCTTCTTCAATCACCTCAAACCTTTTTAATGTCAAAGATGGAGTAGATAAAGATGCTGGATGGTGGAAAAAACTTTGATGAAGACTCTCTTCTTTATAGTTTTTCTCTCACCCAAAATTCTAGAACAGTTCTAGGTCGCTCATCGGAGAAGGGATCGGTCTCCTCTTTTGTTCACACCAAAGAGGAAGGAAACCCACCCAATCCTCATATCCTAAAGAAGTAGTTTTGACCCTCTTTCTCTCTGGTATCTCACGATGAAAATCTCTCTTCATTTGGTGCATAAAATTATGGCCTTTTATGGTTGTCGCACAAATCAGATAAAACAGAATAAGGGCTGGAGTTTATTACAATTCAAACTCTTTTAAATTTTAATTTGACTTCAACTTTTTCTCATCCTTATCTAACTTAAAGAGAAACTTATTAGAAAAAATTGGATATAAAAATAAATTAGGAAGATCTCTTTTTCTCATACACAATGGGCACCTTTCGAAACTATTGATGTGTGAAAGGATATGAATAAGGTTTTAAGTTAAAATTTAAATTAATTTAAATTCAAATAAAAACCAATCAATTTCTATCCTTAATGGATGATAAAAGAAAGATTATTTTTTAATTTTCTCATATATAAACTAATTTTGTATGGTGAGAAAAGGCATGAAACAATTTGGGTGGCGCAAGGGAGAGAGTCCCACTCATTTGGGACTCTACGATTTAACCAATTTGATTTCTTTCAAATCTAATCCAATTAGATCCAAATAAAATATGATGAATCTAATCTAATTAAGCTCCTATAATTTAAATTAAATTTGATCAAATCAATAAATTAATTGAGCTATTAATTCGATCAAATCAGGATCATTTCTCTCCTACCAATTAGGTCATCCCATAACCTAATCAGACTTGTCCTGATTGAATCCAATTCAATCAAACTTGATCCAAACTTTAATGCTTAATCAAATTGAGCTAATTAGTGATCTAATCACTAATTAATTCTCCATTAATGATAGAGTTCAAGTCTAATGGGACTCTTCAGCAGAGTCTCTACCCAGTGGGACTTTTCACCAAAGTCTCCATTCATTGGGACTCTTCAAATTAGCTATGTGATCGGAGAAAAATTTTTAATGTGTGTGACCCCATAGGTTCGAACCTAAGTCGGTAGCACAAAAATTAATTTTCGTATCAATCAAAATAACCATCTAGTAATAGTACCCGATGTTCGGATAGGCTGAATGTATGCAAAGCAACACTCAAAAATCTATTTGGATATAGTTACCATATAATTCATCCTTTTGACCTTTGATGCTGGGATGACTTAGAGTTTAAACTGTCAACTCTTAATGGTATATCCATTATGTGTCTCGACCTGATAAATCCTGTGACTCCTCATAAGGATTACCCTGGTCAAGGTCTTACTAAATTGAAACACAAAGTATTCTCTCCAATCTCTTGGAGTGGTCAATTTCATCTTGACTCATGCACTGACTTCACAAGTACTTGACTGTACCTAGAAACCTTTCGATCTTGAATTAGAAATTTAGGTAGTCCGACACCAAAGCACAGTGAGTTACTTGCAAGTCACCGTGGTGATCTCAGATCGGAGGGACACTTATATCCATATCCTTTCAGAGTGACTCTTGACAGTAGAGTACTCCGGAGTTGGTCACGTTCAGTGAAATGTACTCTTTCATTTCTCCTGCATACCATACCAGCGTCTCCATGCTCTTTGGTTAAGAGGACAACCAACCTATATGGCACACAATGATCTACACTTGATATGTCTATTGTCCTAGTAATAGCATATCATTTGGTCGTGAACTCATTTAAGGACTAAATAATAAATCTTTCTTTATCAATGTAAAATAGTCCTAAAGACTTTCATCATAATACAGAAGTTCGATATAGACGATGTACAAGCTTATGATTAAAAAATATTAAATAAATATTTTATTAATTAATTCATATATAATTACATCAAATAGTACAATCATCAATAGGCTGATGATTGATTTTGGGACACATTTTTCAACAGGCCACCCTAAGTAGTGACCTTCCTCCACTATCCCATCACATCCTATACTATCCCACCACCATCATCTGTTATCCCACCTTCCACCATTCCTATGGAACCATACCTGACTCCACCACCTTCAATGCTAAGTGTATATTCACCACCTCCTACTGGATCACCAGGTGCCGCCATGTATTCACCACCTGTATATTCAAGACCTTCTATCCATCCTGCAGTATCTATTATCTATCCTGCAGCACCTATCTATCCTAGATGATCTCCTATCCCTTCAGGATCACCTTCTATCCATTCAAGATCACCTACTATCTGTTCAGCATCTCCTCCTATTCATCCTACTCATCCTGAGGCTAGTTGTTCTTAGGATGCTGCAAAGACACAGACTAGTGATGGCATGATAGTGTTATATCTTGATGGAGATGGGTAAGTGATAATTTTATTTTAGAATATCATAATCACTTTAGCATTTTCAATATATTTGATCTATGCTGACTAATATATATTATTTATAGATTCTTATCTTTTCACCCAGCTGCGAATGCCATTGTTGAAATTATGAGGAGCCATTTTGATGAGTCGTGGATATCATGAAAAAAAATACCTCCTACTGTTAGAGATATGTGGTTTGCTGAGTTCAAGATAAGTAATGATATTTATGAATTCAATTTGATTTTCATATATTTCTTTATGATAATTAATTTGTTTGTCCATATTCATTATAGAGGAGGTATCGGTTTGTGCCACCAAATGATCAATGGGCAAGAAAAAATTTTGAAAATATGGTGTGGCTTGTTTGAAAAATCTCCTTGCTAATTCTCGTAGAATTATGGAGAGACCATCTTGGCTTGAAGATCATGTATGGGACAGATTGTGCCAGCACTAGCATACTACCCAATATTAGAAGTGTGAAAAAGCAAAACAAAATTGTGCTTCTGATTGTGGAGGTTTTGGTGCTTCTCTTCACACTGATGGCTCCATCACTACATCTCAGCATAGACACAATATGGTTAAGTTTAAATTTTTTTTATTAATCATATTTGGTTCGTAGTTATAAAATATAGCAAACTATATTTTAATTGATGTTTATATTACAGACTATTAGGACTGGTGTTGTGCCATCTCTATCTGAATTATTTATGCACATCCATCAAAAGAAGGATAAGAGTTGGGTGGATAGGAGACCAGAGTATATTAGTGTAAGTAACATATTACATTACCTTCAATACTTAGTTTATGCAAATTGAGACAAATTTGATAGGCCGAATTTAGACATAATATGGAGGAAGCACAATCTTAGAGAGCATCTAATCCAGGCCAACAGCAGCCTCCTAAAGGAAAAACTGGCTTTTTTCTTGTAGGATCTTCCAGATCTAATGAGATCTGGGATAGAATATTTCAAAAAAAAATTATCTTATGAGGAATCTAAAATTAAATCTAAAATCATGAGGAATAGTGAAATATCTCTAGGGTAACTAGATTACCCTGTAGATGATCGCAGCAATGCCCGAGGTTCTAAAATAGCCATGCAGTCATCTAGCCTCTATCAGTATCCACTCAAGTAGGATCTAGATTATCTTCTCCTCATGAATCTTTACTCCAAAAATTAGATCTGGATCTGATCTGAAAGATCTTCAAAAGATCTTCTGAAGCTGGAGCAGCAGCTTCTCGATAAATTTCTGCAGCCTTCTAATCAAAGAGCCACCACGCCTTGGACAAGCACTAGATGGATGCCCAACCTCTTAGACATGAAGAGGGGAGGGAGAGGAGTAGAGGGGGAATGGAGAAGTGGAGAGATTTTAGGCTTTTGCTGGGTATTGAGTAGAGTCTCTTAACCCTAGGTGCAGATAGGGTTTAAATAGACCCTGCTGCGCCATGCAGTGCCACATCATTCGACCAATCAGAAAATTTTAATTAATTCTGAAAAAATTTTATTGATGGAGTGATATCATCTGATCATATCAGATAAGAATCTCCACAATCCCTCCTACCGTTGGCACCAACACTGGATAAGCACAGTGAGATTGGTGCCCCACAGTCCAAGTTGATCAAGGGATCAAAGTCCTCATCTCATGGGACTCTATCCTTATCCACTTGGGGCGCACGCCCAATCTGAATATGGCAGCCACTTTGAGGACTAATTTAATAGGTGGACACTCCATAAAAAATCTTCAATGACCTCTTGCCAAGTGGTCTTCAGTCCAAGGTCCATGGGTCAACGTTTGACCAATGTCCTAAAAATGGGAAATGGTAGGTGACAGAAATTAGCAGGTATTATCTTAAATTCATCTCATGAATTAAGACAAGTCTTTTCTAAGCTGGACTGGTTCCAATCAGACTGTGAGAGACCTTCTCAAGGTTCTCTAGATGAGCCAAATCACATTTGACTTAGTCGAGATAGAAAAGATTACACACAGAGAAAGTTAGGCTCAATCGTATGCTAGCACGATTTTCTTAAACCTAATTGGATCTAATCCAAATCAATCGAACTGGATTAACTCAATTGATGACATCCAGACCCTAACTCTTATTTGTGTGACCCAGTTAGGTTCATTTTCATATGGTAATAAGATATGTTGTGATCTCATCATCGACATCATCGAAACTCCTTTCGATGGATCAGAACTCTTCTGATTCAGATAATTAGAATGATCGATCATCAAGATCATTCTAATTGCTCTCAAAATTCATCAGTGATACATAGCAGTATATGGTGGCAACCCATCAGAAATGGAGACGAACCTCTCGATGCAGCTATCTGTGTGATTGAGTTCCTCTATCATGAGTCCTGACTAAATTAGGGTTAAGGTGAACTCGTCAAACCCAACATCAGTCATATGAATCAATCGATCGATCCAAGTCCGATGTAAAACCTTAATAAAAAATTCTTTTTCATTATTTCACTCTACCATGGCCATGGGCTTAAGGACTCAATCTTTCGATCATCATAGGACTACTCCTCTTATCTACCGAGGTTGATAGATCCTATCTTGGTGCGATCTGGTTCCTACAATGAATATGCTACAGCCAACATACACCTCAGGATTCTGAATGGCTAAGAGATCAAGTTATGGTGTAGTCAAACTATAACACACTCAAGGTGAACTATCGATGTACCTCAGGTCAAAGAACTAGACACACAGCTGCAGCATCGAGCTAGTCATCGACGAGAAGGTAGACTTCCTTATGACTGCTCGAGGTGGTCACGCTCAGTACTCTCATTCTCAATGAATACCTGTACTCTCACTCTGATGTCTCCACACTGTAGACTCAAGATACATCTATCCTAAGAAAGCGATCATACACCAACCTTCTGGATCGATCATCATCCTCATGATGATCCTATGATCAGGAGCTGTTTATGAGTTAGTTATGTAAATTTATGCCTTAAATTTTTAACTCTTGAAAATATGAATTAACATTCCTACTAACTCAAAGGATGTATCACAGACATAATGTACACAATGTGATAATAGAATAACCCTTTTATTCATTTATAATCAAAATTATAAATTTGTCCTTATATTTGTACAGGAATGTGTTAGCCAATCTGACATCTAGGGCACACATCTAACACCTCCACCATCAAAGTTGGATGTGTGGGTTCGCACAGTTGGTGGAAAGAAGAAAGGAAAGATTTATGGTCTAGGATTAGAGTCTACTGTATTAACAGGCCCATCATATTTTCATGGCCAAGCTTCATCATGCTCACAATGGATGCAAAGTCAAGAACTTCAAGAGGAATCTTGAAGCTTGAAGCTGATGAAATTCTCAAGTGGAGGCTGCCGAACATGAAAGGGATGAACTTAAAAGGAGGGTGGAACATAATGAAAAGGAGCTTGAAGCAAATAATAGATTACTATATGAGCTATTTGTAAAGATAAATTTTCAGCCCTCATCCAGTTTTCAGGCATCTCCTAGTTTTCAACCATCTCCTTCGCAGCCACCTGTTTTATAGCCATATCAGAGTTATCAGGCCCCAATACCGTAGTATGCACCTTCATACCCAAGAAGAGATGATGATATTGAGGAAGAGGAGGAAGGGAAGGGGGACACTGATTAGATTTGTTTACATGCTTTTCTAGATTTATGTTTAGTTCATGTTATGTTGAGGATTGTGCATATATTTTGTGAATATTTGACTCTTATTATTTTAGCTTTTTGACATGCTTTTAGGTGACAACAGAGTTCTTTATAATCAAAAATGACACTTATTATCTCACAGGCTCTATATATTATATTGGTATCACTTGTTTTGAATACAGATAATAGTTCGAAGGTATACTAAATAAGTAATATATTTGGCATGAGGTATACTAAACAAGTGATACATTTGGCATAAGGTATGCTATGGTCTCTTTTTCTTATTCCCACATGATGAGTGAAACTTGATGGATTCAATATCGATTTTTCTTACTTTATTCTTATAGTTGTCTTCTTATTTTCCCTGATAATGATCCAAACTTAATGAATATTGAAGGGAATGGCTCCGCAGATATATTGTTTATTTTAGCTCTTGTAAAGCTACGACAGGGGATCTTTGGTTATTGTCATTTTCTTTTATTTGTACCTGATTTGTCCCCCAGGATTCATAGTTGGTGTTGGGTATAAAATAACCCCAGCCGAAGTTAGTAAAAGGCCGACCCTTCCAGGGCTCTTCCGACTTCCGATCTTATGTGGTGTCTTTCCGAACTCCCCCGACCGTCCGAGCTTCCATAATACCATCCGGACTTCTCCAATAATGGGCTCCTCCATTCATCTACCGGACTGCTCCAAACGCTCTCTGAGCTTCACTATCAGTCGATTTTCTATAGTGATCGACTATTCTTCGAATCTCAGCCTAGACTTCTTTCGGCCACGAACAATTTTACTCTAAATTTCTTTCGGGCTTCGTCAATATCCGAGCTTCTCCAATAGTAGGACTTCTACAGTAATCAGATTCTATCCAAGTTTCTACAGTGGTCGACCACCTTCCGGATTTCATCCGAGCTCCAACGAGAGCTGGATCCCAGTCGAACTTCTACAGCGGATGGATTTCAGACGAACTCCTACAACGGATGGGCTCCACCAGCCAGATCTCTACTCCGAACTTCTTCAGACTTCGTCAATGACCGAGCTTCTCTAGCAGCGGGACTTCTATAATAAGAAGTCTCCATCCGAGCTTCCACGGCAGTCGATCTTCATCTGAGCTTCTACAATAAGAAGTCTCCATCTGAACTTCCACGACAACTGGTCTTCATCCGAACTTCTACAACAGAATTGAATCCCGGACTCCTCCAACGTTCGACCTTCCACAGTGTCCTCAAGACTCCTCTGCAGACAAACCTCCACAACGCCATCCGAACTCCACTGTCGGTCGACCCTCTGTCGGATTCCTCATGAAATCGGACCTCTCCGATGGACAATCTTCAGGCGAGCTTCCACATCAGGCAAATTTCAAACGGACTCCTCTAGCAATCAGACTCTTATCGGACTTCTCCAACAGAAAGTCTCCGTCTGAGCTTCTACAGCAGACAACTTCTGTCTGCAGCATCAATGCCCAAGGCACCCGACGACAGTGGACCCGTCAGCAACCTCAAAAATATCCGAGCTTCTCTTAGATTGCAGAGACAGAGAGCTATTTCGCTCCATCAGACATCCCAGTCGAGCTTCAACCGTCAGGCCCGAACTCTCTGGCAAGTCATGATAATGGCCACTACCCCACTCCACTCTCTGTAATAGATTTCATGTGGCCCCACCACTCTCTGGTAAGTCACGACAACGGACACCACTCTATTCTCTATAACAAACTCCACGTGGCCCTGAACGGCCCCCTGATGCCACTACTCTCTGTAACAAACTCCACGTAGCCCCGAACGGTCCACTACCAGGTAGTTACAGATGTCGCTGTCAATCAATTACGCTCTCCGTCTATAAAAAAGGACCTCCAGATATATTCTTCTCTAAGCTAAAAATTCTATCTCGAAACTCTGCTAAAATTTTATTTGAGTGCTCCATTTTTGTTGAGGCAGAGTACTGACTTGAGCATCGGAGGGTCTTGCCGAAGCACCCCCAACTCCGATTTAGACTTCTCTTGCAGGTCCCGACGGCGGACGTGATCCCCTCGACTCCAGCTTCTCCAGCATCGGCAGAATTCTGCACCAATAAAATTGGCGCTAGAGGAAGGGCTGTGTCTTTGCAGTACCCTTATTCTTAAAGGAGTACTCAGCGGGATTGTCTTCGATCATCTTCTTCGACATTTTCTCCTTCTTCTCCCGCCAGATCTCCACCTGATGCCTCCCCGAAAGGCATCCACCAAGCGATCCACGGCCTTCACGGCCAAATCTCAGCGAGACCTGCAAGCTCCGACCTCGTCTCCAATTTCTCAGGCTCCTCCTCCTCTGGCAATGACAATCAGCATGGAGCAGTTTGACTTGCTGATTCAGCAGATCAGGGGCCTCATCGAAGCAATGTAGGCCATGCAGCAACAGCCGCAACTGCTGCAGGCATCAGTGCGGCTGGAAAGAGCATCGTCGGAGTTTCAGAATTCGATGATCGGGCAGGCCACTTGGGCCAGTCACCCTGTCTTCCTTGGAAAGGGGAAGCAGAAGGTGGAAAGCCCTCCGTCCGATCACGATTCCACCCTCGAAGGGTCTCTACCTCTGTTTCACCAGAAGACCCTCGAGACTCACAGTCGAGAAGACCTCCTGGATCAAAGATTTCAGGAGATGAACCGATGAATCGAAGAGCTCCATCATGCTCCCACTACTTACGATGAGGACATCTGTACTGACCCTTCTTTCTCTCAAATGATCATGCAGGAATCAATCCCATCGAACTTCAAGCTCCCCCAATTCGAAAGCTACGACGGGACCTCGGATCCGGTTGACCACTTGGAGGCCTTCCGGACAATGATGCTGCTCCATGGTGCTCCAGATGCCATCCTGTGCCGAGCTTTCCCATCCACCTTAAAGGGAGCAGCAAAAAATTGGTACTCGACACTAAAACTGGGTACCATCTTCTCCTTTGATCAGATGAGCCACCAGTTTGTGGCTCATTTCGTTAGTAGCCGACGTCCCCGAAGAGGTTCAGAGTCCCTCATCAACATCAAGCAAAAGAAGAGAGAATCCATCCGAACTTACGTCAACCGTTTTAACGCCGCCGTGTTGGAGGTCCGGAATCTGGACCAATCAGTTACAATGGCCGCCTTGAAGAGCGATCTTCAAAAGAACGATCTTCTGTTCTCCCTAGAAAAGAAGTATCCTAGGGACTTCGCTGATTTGCTAGCTCGGGCCGAAGGATATGCCCGAGTAGAGGAAGCCTTCAAGATGAAAGATGAGGAGGCCGCGAAAGAGCGACAGGCAGGTGACTCTAGTAAGCCCGCAGCTGAAAAAGGGGTGAGTGAAGCTCGACTACATTCTCGAACTCCTCCCAGACACAAGCATGTCCGAACTCTCCCCCAGAGCTCGTAGGCAAAGGAGCCCAGACCGCAGGGTTCGACGGAGCTCTCCCCCAGAAAGATTCTACAGCTACGCCCCCCTAAATGCTCCAAAAGCTCAAGTGCTGATGGAGGTCAGGGAGCAGCTGCCAAGGCCGGAAAGGATGCACACACACCCCGAGAAGTGCAATCCTAACAAGTTCTACCTCTATCATCATGACCACGGCCACGACACAGAGGAGTGTATTCAGCTCCGAGACGAGATCGAGGAGCTCATCAAATGAGGTCGGCTCGATAGATTCATTCGATGCTGGCCTGAAGGTAAGGAAGATCGATCGAGGGCCCTGCCACAACCGGAGCCGCCAAGGAGGGAGGAACAGTCTGAAGATCAGCCTCCAATCGGGATCATCAACACCATCTCTGGAGGACCCCGACGGGGAGCAGACCTTCCTCGACTATAAGATTTGAAAAATCTACGAATATATTACCAATAACTTTGCCTTAAATAAAAGTTTCTTTCATATTCGCATATCTTTTCTTTTGGCATGAGCTTGTAACAACAGAAAGTAGCTTCTTCAGACAATCGAAATTAAGCATGTCAGGAACAGGAGAAAAACTTCATCCTGACACGAATGAAGGCCCGATTATTTAGAGACCGGATGGGGGGAGAGGCGCTTGCAACGGCCTTTATGTGCCCCCATAGCCATGTTAGGAACAGGAGGAGAACCTTATCCTAACATGAGCAAAGTCGAAGGCCCAGTTATTTAGAGACTGGATGGGGAGAGAAGCTCTTGCAACGGCCCTTATGTGCCCCCACAGCCATCTTAGGAACAGGAGGAGAATCTCGTCCTAACATGAGCAAAGTCGAAGGCCCGATTATTTAGAGACTAGATGGGGGGAGAGGCCCTTGCAATGGCCCTTATGTGCCCCCACAGCCATGTTAGAAACAGGAGGAGAACCTCATCCTAACATGAGTAAAGTCGAAGGCCCGATTATTTAGAGACCAGATGGAGGAAGAGGCCCTTGCAACGATCCTTATGCACCCCCACAGCCCTGTTAGGAATAGGAGGAGAACCTCATCCTAACATGAGCAAAGTCGAAGGCTCGATTATTTAAAGATCGGATGTGGGGAGAGGCCCTTGCAATGGCCCTTATGTGCCCCCGCAGCCCAAACATGAGCTGAAATTGACTGTGTCAGGAACAGGAGGAGAACCTCATCCTGACACAAATGAAGACCTGGTCAGTCAAGACCGAATGAGGGGAGAAGTCTCCTCAACAGCTCCTCTACACCCCTACAACCCCGTTAAAAGCAGAGGGAAAACCCTCACTCGAACATAAAAAAAAAGGGGTAAGAGAAAAGAGGAAAGCAACGAGTGACGCCGGTGATAAGGAAAAAATAAACTACATCAAAGACACAAGAAATCTCATCTCAACGAGGAAGAAGATCCTTGTCAAAAATTCTCAGTCTCTAAAAGGGAACCCGACACTGGCAGGAGAAAATCGACTTCTTCAAGATAACGAGAAGTTCGGACCCCCAAGCTCGAGCATCGGAAGGAAGCGTCAAACTTGAGTAGCCTCAAAAAGACCTTCGGTCATGAACAAAAAAGGGCAAATCAACACGGCGACGATCAGAAACCTTCAAATAACGTCAACATCGAACAAGATAAAAAATGAAAGAAGCTCGGTAAACAACAACTCAAAGTAAGAATAGACAAGGTAATGAGAAAATTTCTTCTCATTTCATTAGTAAAGTGTGTATTACCAAGTCTTTGAAGGCCAAAAAAGAAAAATGACAAGAAAAGAAAAGAATACATGGAAGAACAAAAGGTAAAAGAAGCTCTAAAGAAGCTCGGCTTCTTCCAACTTCGAGCTCTCGGTTCCAGTCATTGTCAGGGATTGCTTTAAGTTTTTGACTTCTTCTTTCAGTTTCTTTTTTTCTTAAAAGCATCTCCTGGTACATCTGGTGGAACCACCGGCTTTTGCCCTCCAACTCCCGAAGCCTCTTCCTCAGAACTTCGGACTCTGCCTCCGCATCCTTGACCGCCTGCTGCTCGTAGGCCAGCTGAATCTTCAGCCGCTGCAGTTCGGCCTTCTCCTGCCCAAGGGTCACGGACAGTTCTTCCATGGTCCTCCTCAAGGAGCGAAGCTCATCGGAGCCTTGTGCAGAGATGGCCTGGACTCTCTCAGACAACTGCCTCTGAAGGTGGGCAACTTCATCGGTCGCCGTCTTGAGCTTCCTTCGGTAGTCGTCTATTTGTCCGCACCAGTCGACTTGGTAGGCATTGTAGTTCACCTCGGCATCCTGCAGCTACTTCTAAAGGTCGAAGAATTTCTTCGACCAATCTCGGTCATGGTCGGCCTGAGTTGTGAGCCAAGATGAGCCCCCTTCCAACTGGCCGATCTTCTCCCATGCAGCCACCAGCTCAACTTCAAGGGAGCTGATCTTGGAAGCCTGAGTCCAAGATCGATCGCTGGCATATTTTCGGAGTTCTTTAAGCTCCGTCATGAAGTCAGCCTTCCTTCGGGTGTAGTCGATGAAACCCTTTTTGTGGAGGTCCCGAAAGTGAGTAGCCTCCGCAGTGACTTCCGAATGGCTCTTCCTCAATCGGTGAAGTTCGTCATCCAGCTTCTTTGATTTCTTCGTCAAGTGATGAACTTTCCTTCTAAGGTCCCAGATCAACGACTTCAGAGGAATCCCCTGTGGTAGGGGAAGAGCTTCGACAGGGCACTGTCGTTGGAAGACAAGAGCGCCACAACACAAATTAGTGCCAAAAAACAAAAGAGAAGAAAAAGAAGGTAGAGTAAGACAAAGGAGCTCTCTATAAAGGAGAATCTGGTTTCATTGATTAAATAGTTCTTAAGTATAAGAGAATGAGAAAAAATTACAACAAAAAAAAGAAGAAGAAAAGAATACAAAATTAGAGGTTTCGGACCTCTGGGACAGAAGTGGGGGAGCTCGGCACCCCCAGAAGGTCGACCGCGGCAGCCGCAGCAGTCGAGGAAGTCTCGGCTAGAGGAAGACCGACAGCAGCTTCAGAAGGCTCGGCTTCATCATGGGACGCCTCATCCAGGAAGCCGAGGTCCAGCTCGGGAAACTTTTTGACCACCTTCTCTTGGCAAAGTTCGAAGCCCTTGATGAAGGCGGCCTGGCCGAACTCGACCTTCAGATCCCTCATCTTGGAGGAGGTTTTGAACTCCTCCACTGCCCGGACCATTGCATCCGAGACCAGGGTCGGGATCTGTGCCTTCAACTCAGAGACCTTGGCCTCTACTTTCTTTCTCTCCTCCTCCAAGGTGGTCCTCAAGTCTACCAAGGTCTGCCCCTCCTTCTGCAGTGCCTCTTGGAGACTGGCAACTTCGACAATCTTCTCCTCGAGGCGGGCGGCCTCGGCCAGGCGACCTTCCTCCACCTGGGCGGCCTCCTTCCTAGCATCGTTCATCACCTCGATGTTAGCGATGAGCTAGTGTCCAATCTGCAAGAGCGGCTAGGGAGTCAATATAAAAGCCGAGGAATAAGCAAAGTAAAGAGGCAGGAAGAAGGAGTAAATTGACCTACCTCGAGAAAGGACCCCAGAGAGTCCCAGACCCGCTGCTCAGGATCAGCATGGACGATCTTGTGGGCGACCTCAGGCAGGATGCACCCATCGATCAATCTCTTTATTAGATCCCTATTGTTGAAGGGATTCTCCCCCGGATCTTCTTCGGAGCCATCGGCCCCCTCGATGGCAGCCCTACTGCTGCGGCTCTTGCGAGCCAATGTCTTCTTTCTCCTTCTCCGTTCGGCCCCTGGTGCCTCCTCGGGTCGGGCTTCTGGAGCGGGAACCTCAGCCGGGGGGCTCCTTGAAGAGGCCCGGGGGACTACGGGTTCGACGTCGGAGGAAGCGTCGACGGCAATGGCCGCCTGGGCAGGTGCGGTCGGGCTGGTCTCTTCTGCCCTTGCCCTCTTCGCCGCCCCCGAGGATGCTGCGCCTTTCCTTTTGTGAGTCTTAAGACCCTGAGCTAGCATTTGAGCCACGTCGGCATCCATATCTTCAGTAAATGAGGATCGACACAGCTTAACAAAAGAACAAGAGGAAAGGAGAAGTAGCGAACGACAAAGAAAAAAAATGTATATATATATATATAACAATACCGGCAGGGTTGAGAGGGCTTAGGTCGATGTTGAACAAGAGTTGTTCCTTCAGGAGGTTGGAGAGAAGAGGAGCTGGATAAGCCTCGAGTTTATTGGAGGCTTCAAGGTCGTCCTGTCTCAAGCTAGAAGCCCGACGAACGGAATCCCTCAGGGAGTCCCAGGGAGGCAACCCCAACTCCAGGGTCGGGCATCGGACGTAGTGTTGCTCCTAGATTGATTTTGATAACTACAAAACAGTTTGAAGGGATACAAATATTTTTTATTTGAAAAAGACCTTATGCTCTACAGGGGCAAAATCATAATTTCATCAAAACTCTGATTTGATAGCATCATCGTGTAGAACAAATGATATGTAATCTATTGGTGAAAGTTTCATGGTTTTTGGACTTATATTTTTGGAGTTATGAAGGTTTGAAGTTCATGAGTCGACTCATGAGTCAACTCATGAAACTATGAGCTGATTGGCACGCAAAGATTAGCCATGGCACGCTGATTTTCTGGCTTGGCACGACCTGTGAGTCGACTCATGAGTCGACCCACAAGGCATGAGTCGACTCATGAGTCGACTTCTGCTGTTTTGGGCCAAGAAAATCCAGAAACCAAATCTCTGGACTTTGTAACAGAGGTCGACTCATGAGTCGACCCCTGAGGCATGAGTCGACTCATGAGTCGACTCATATGACGGGATTTGCCTGTAACGGCTAGTTTTTGGCCAGTTTTGGTTGCTTTTTAATGCTGCTTTTTGTGCTCTAACGGCTCTTTTTCTGCCTAGTTTGTTTTCCCTTGTCTCTTAAGGCTATAAAAGATTTCAAAAGGTGGAAAACAAAAAGGAGAGAGATCCAAATATCCAAGAGGCATTCAAGAGATTTGAAAAGAGAAAAGCAAGAGCATTCAAGAGGGCATTCAAGTGCATTCAAGAGAGGGTTTCTCAAGCCAACTTCTCAATCTCATTCAAGAGTTCATTTAAATCCTTCAAGAAGCCTTCAATCAAAGCTCACCAACTCCTCAAGCTTTTATTCCTTTTCTCATCCATTTTGAGGAAATCAAAGAAGGGCTTCTTCATTTGAGTAAAGCGTATTTATTGTTATATTCGCTCACTTAAGGAGCTATTCTTGTACTTATTTGTGCTCTAAACTGATTTTATCTTGTGAGTAATTATTTTTGTTTTGGAGGGTTTCCAAAACAAGGAAAGGTTGATCCGAACCTGAAATCGGAGTGTATTGGGTCGGCTTGTACCCGGAAAACAAGTGGACTAGCTTGGGATAGCTAGTGTCGGAGTTTCCGACGGTTGTATTCGGGTTGAATACAAAGTATAGTGGATTGGAATTCCCAAGTAGGAGCTTGGGGAGTGGATGTAGGTGCAAGGTTGGCACCGAACCACTATAAATCATTGTGTTTGTGGCATGCTTTATTGTTTCTCTTTAATTCTCCATTATATCCTTGCATTCTTGTTTTAAGTAATTAATCTCAAACTAAAGTCTCTCTCCTCATTCATCAAGCTTTTGATATATAATTTTTACAAGTAATTAGTCAAGCCTAAAATTTTTAAAACCCAATTCACCCCCCCTCTTGGGTTGCATAGCTGGGCAACAAGTGGTATCAGAGCCCGGTGCTCTAGCCCTTCTTTGATCTAAAAATCAAAGAGCCAAAGATCTATGGCAACCCACGTCGGCACTTCTCTAGCCGAGGGGCAATCTACCAACCGACCTCCACTTTTCAATGGGTCTAATTACACCTATTGGAAAGCTCGGATGAAGATTTTTATACAAGCACTAGACTATGATATGTGGAGTATCATAGTGAACGGTCCACACACACCCACCAAGATAATAGATGGTGAGGAGTCAACCAAACCCGAAAGAGAATGGGATGAGGTTGATAAGAAATTGGCACAGTTAAATGCTAAAGCTATGAATGTTCTTTATTGTTCACTTGATGCAAAAGAATTTAATCGCATTTCTACCTGTGCATCTGCTAAAGAAATATGGGATAGGTTAGAGGTAACCCATGAGGGAACAAATCAAGTAAAGGAGTCTAAAATAAACATGCTTGTACATAAATATGAGTTATTTAAAATGGAGCATGATGAGTCCATAACTGCTATGTTTACTCGTTTTACTGACATAATTAATGGTTTGAAGAGTCTTGGCAAATCTTATACTAACAGTGAGCTTGTAAGGAAGATTCTCAGGTCATTGCCAAGAACCTGGAAAGCCAAGGTGACTGCTATCCAAGAAGCAAAGGACTTGAACACTCTACCTCTAGAAGAGCTTCTTGGATCCTTGATGACTCACGAGCTTAGCATGAAGCAACATCAAGAGGATGAAGTCAAAAAGAAGAGAACCATTGCCCTCAAATCCACAGCCTCTCCTGATGAAGAAACTGACGACACAGAAGATGAAGAACAGGATGAAGAAATGGCACTCATCACCCGAAGATTCAAGAAGTTCCTAAGAAAGAGGAAATAGGGGATGAGAAAGAGACCTTTCACAAAAGGGGAACAAAGCAAAGAGAAAGAAAAAGATCAACCCCTTATATGCTATGAGTGCAAGAAGCCGGGGCATTTCAAATCCGAATGTCCACAATTGAAGAAAGGTCCCAAAAAGTTCAAAAAGAAGGCAATGATGGCCACATAGAGTGCGAGCGACGACTCAAGCTCCGATGAGGAGACCTCAACAGAACAAGCCAACCTGTGCCTTATGGCACACGATAATGAGGTAATTTCTGAAACCCCTAGTGAATTTACTTTTGAAGAATTGCATGAAGCCTTCAATGATTTAATTGATGAATTGAAGAAACTAGGAATGAAAAACAAAGAACTAAAATTGAAAAATCAGTCTTTAGTAAAACAAGCAGAAAATCTTTCAATTGAAAAATCTACTTTGCTTCAAGAGAATCAAAGCCTAAAGAATGATATTAATAAGCTGAAACCTATAGTAGATAAATTCACCTTAAGTTCAAACAAACTAAATATGATTCTTGAAAATCAAAAGGCCGTATATGATAAGGCCGGACTTGGCTATAACCTCTTAAAGAAACAAAAATTTCTGAAAAATATTTATGTAAATTATTCAAGTAACAAGCCTACCAATACTACTTGTTTTAAATGTGGTAGAATAGGACATAAATCTTATACTTGTGCAAACATAACTGTAAAGAAAATATGGGTTCCAAAAGGAACCATCTTGACTAACCAAAAAGGACCCAAGAAAGCTTGGGTACCTAAAACAAAAACTTGATATTTGTTTGCAGGTGTGTCTAGCATCCCATGGAGAAAACAGAAAATGGTATCTGGACAGTGGATGCTCGAGACACATGACTGGTGATGAATCACAATTCATCACGCTTGATGCTAAGGATGGAGGGATGGTCACCTTTGGAGATAATGGCAAAGGAAAGATCATCGGGATAGGTAACATTGGTATCACTCCCTCCAAATATATTGAAAATATTTTGTTAGTTAAAGGTTTAAAGCATAACTTACTTAGCATTAGTCAATTTTGTGATAAAGGGTATAAAGTAGTTTTTGAATCATCTGTTTGTATTGTGACTAGTCCTATTAATGATGGCATCAAATTTATAGGACATAGACATGGCAATGTTTATATGGTAGATCTAAATGATTTAGCCAAATTAGACATGCAATGCCTAGTATCCTTAAATGCTAAAGTTAATGAGACTAGTTGGCTTTGGCATCGTAGACTTGCTCACATTAGCATGCATTCTCTTTCAAAATTAATTAAGAAAGAATTAGTTCATGGCTTGCCTAAACTGAATTTTGAAAAAGATAGGATTTGTGATGCATGTCAACTAGGTAAGCAAACTAGAGTTTCATTTAAATCCAAAAATATTGTTTCAACTTCTAGACCATTAGAGCTTTTGCATATGGATTTATTTGGACCAACTAGAACCACAAGTCTAGGAGGAAAACGATATGGTTTTGTAATAATAGATGATCATTCACGTTTTACTTGGGTTTTCTTTTTGGCACACAAAGATGAAACTTTTCATATTTTCACTAAATTTCATCGAAAAGTCACTAATGAAAAAGGATTTTCAATTCAAAATATTAGAAGTGACCATGGAACTGAATTTAAAAATCAAGACTTTGAAAAATTTTGTGATAAGAATGGAATCGGCCATAACTTCTCTGCTCCTAGAACACCCCAACAAAATGGGGTAGTTGAAAGGAAAAACAGAACCTTAGAAGAAATGGCCCGTACCATGCTTTGTGAAAGCAACCTTCCAAGATATTTTTGGGCGGAAGCTATTAACACAGCATGTTACATTTTAAATCGTGCTTTGATCAGACAATTTTTAAAGAAAACCCCCTATGAACTTTGGAAAGGAAGAAAACCAAATATTGCATATTTTCATATTTTTGGCTGCCGATGTTTTGTATTAAATAATAGCAAGGAAAGACTTGGTAAATTTGATGCAAAATCAGATGAAGCAATCTTTCTGGGTTACTCCTCTACTAGTAAAGCTTTTAGAGTTTTTAATAAAAAACTTTAGTAGTTGAGGAGTCCATTCATGTTGTCTTTGATGAATCTAACGATCTTCCTTCAAGGAAGAATGAGGGTGTTGATGATGCAGATCCATTAATAGAAGGTATGAAGGAGATCACTCTGAAAGATTCAGCCACTCCAGAGGACAAGGAACAAAAAGACAAACAAGATGAGATAGGTGAGGAAATTCAAGAACAACCTCAAGGTACAAATGACCTACCCAAGGAATGGAGGTATGTTCACAACCACCCTAAGGAGTTAATTATTGGTGATCCTATGCATGGTGTAAAAACTCGCTCTTCACTTAGAGATGTGTTTAATCATTGTGCTTTTGTATCTCATTTTGAACCAAAACTATTGAAGAAGCTGAAAAAGATCATAATTGGATTAATGCAATGCAAGAGGAACTTAATCAATTTGAAAGAAATAATGTTTGGACTTTGGTTTCAAGACCTAAAAACTGTTCAATAATTGGCACAAAATGGGTCTTTAGAAACAAATTAGATGAGCATGGTAATGTAATTAGAAATAAAGCAAGATTGGTTGCTAAAGGATATAATCAAGAAGAAGGGATTGATTTTGATGAAACCTTTGCACCAGTAGCTAGATTAGAAGCCATTAGACTTCTACTTGCATATGCTTGCTTTATGAAATTCAAATTGTTTCAAATAGATGTTAAAAGTGTATTTTTAAATGGATTTATTGCTGAAGAAGTTTATGTAGAACAACCCCCTGGATTTGAAAATCATGCCTTTCCTAATCATGTTTTTAAATTAAATAAGGCTTTATATGGATTAAAACAAGCACCTAGAGCATGGTATGATAGACTAAGCAAATTTTTACTCAATAATGGTTTTTCAAGAGGTAATGTAGATACAACCCTCTTTATCAAAAGAAATCAAAATGATATGTTAGTTATACAAATTTATGTTGATGACATAATTTTTGGGTCTACTAATGAATCCCTTTGTCAAGACTTTGCTAAGCTTATGCAGGGGGAGTTCGAGATGAGCATGATGGGAGAACTCACCTTCTTCCTCGGACTCCAGATCAAACAATCAAAAGAGGGAATCTCCATCACCCAAAGCAAGTACACCAAGGAACTACTCAAAAGATTTGGAATGGAGAACTCCAAACCCATTGGCACACCAATGAGTCCCTCATGTAAGCTTGACAAGGACGATGAAGGTAAATGTGTAGACTTAAAATACTATAGAGGTATGATTGGATCATTATTATATTTAACTGCAAGTAGGCCTGATATCATGTTTAGTGTTTGTTTATGTGCTAGATATCAATCTAATCCTAAAGAATCTCATTTGAATGCTGTTAAAAGAATCCTTAGATACTTAAATGGTACTCAAACTTTAGGGTTATGGTACTCTAAGGACTCACAAATAGATTTATTAGGATATTCTGATGCTGACTTTGCTGGATGTAAACTAGATAGAAAAAGCACAAGTGGAACTTGTCAATTTCTTGGAGTTAACCTAATCTCATGGTTTAGCAAGAAACAAAATTCGGTAGCACTGTCTACGGCTGAGGCCGAATACATTGCAGCCGGAAGTTGTTGTGCTCAAATCTTGTGGATTAAGCAACAACTCGAAGACTTTGGAATTAAACTTAATGAAACACCAATAAGATGTGACAACACAAGTGCCATAAATCTATATAAAAATCCTATTCAACACTCAAGATCCAAACATATTGAAATAAGACATCACTTCATAAGAGAACATGTTCAAAACAAAAATATAATTCTTGAATATGTTTGCACCGAAAATCAATTAGCTGATATCTTTACAAAGGCCCTTAGTGAGGATAGATTCTGTGAAATTAGGAGAAATCTAGGAATTCTTGATCCATTTGCCTGAATTAATTTTCAAATTCCAATGATTTATGGTCAAAATTTCCTAAGAGCTCAATTTCCAACACCTTTCTTGGTCCCAAAAGCTCAAGTTTTTCATTCTAAAAACTCATCTTAGAGCTAAACTCCTTCTCCCCAAATTTCAAATTTTTTTGGAATTTATTCATATTTTTCCTGATTTTCTGAACTTCATGAGTCGACCCCCATGAGTCGACTCAATGGCAAACTTGTAATTCCCAGCAACTTCCAACGGGCTGAAGGGTTTATATTTTGAATTACTGTTCGTGAGCCGACCCTCACGCTCGTCTTCCTCCTTCCGAAATCCATTCTCCCTTCTCCCATTTGCTCCATTTCCAAGGCTTGAGCTAGTGAAACTCCTCCCGCCTCCTCTCCACCGCAAATCGCCACTCGGGGAAAGGTTCTTTTGTGACCTCTTCCCTTGTTCTTCACGGTTGGAGCGTGCCCTAGCACTCCATCGTCCCTCTCAAATCCACTCATTCTCTCCTCCAAAACCTCAAATCACTCTCTTGTGATCCTTCCTCCACTCTCTCACTTGCTCCTCAAGTCTCCTCGCCTGGTATTGAAGAGGTTATGGCACCAAAAATGAAACTTCCCCAAAGGAGAAAGTCTGTCCGGGATCTTGAAGAAAGTGTCAGAAGGAAAAGGCAAGCGGCACAGTCCTCCTCTGCTCCCATTCCAGCTTCAGTTCAAGGTCCTTCACAGTCCTCTCAAACTCCCAGTAAGAACCTTCTTTCAGATAGAAAAGTAGAAACTGGAAAAAACATTGACTTCTGTTTTTTGAAAATGAGGGATTTTCTTTTGCAACAAAGATCAAAAATCAGGGATGGAGCTTTTACTGTTCACTCAAAGAAGTCACCTTTGTTGACCTTGTTAGGGAGTTTTATCAGAATCTTATTTATGGAAATGGGTCAGTAACTTCAACTGTGAAAGGGATTGATATATGTGTGGATCCTGTCATCTTAGGGGAGATTTTACATTTACCTAGTGAAGGTTATGCATACATGGAACTCCCCGTGAAAGAAGAAGGTATAAGTGTTATACTTGGAGGAACCTACCAAGGGAATTTGAATAAACTAGAGGCCAAGATTTTACCTATAGAAATGAGAATCTTACATCAAATGGTCACAAAACTTTTCTTCCCTAGGAGTGGTAGGCACGATCTTCTGTCAGGCAGGGACATATGCATTATGTTTCACATTATCACAGAAACCCCCCTAAACCTCCCAGCACTTATGATAGAGGCCATGAGAGAGACTCTGAACAGATTTAAGGCACATTTGCCTTATGGTATGGCCCTGACTAGAGTTTTCAGGAGGTTTGGAGTTAGTTGTGAGGGGGAGGCTCCCACCAAACTGTCTCATGTTGATACCTTCAACCTACACACCTTGCATCGAATGGGGTTCACAAAAAGTGGTGGTGGTTGGATCAGGGGAGCTGAGGAAAGAACAGAAGAAAGAGCAGAAGAGAGAGCAGAAGAAAGAGCTGAGGATACAGCAGGAGACAGAACTGAAGTCAGAGCTGAAGAAGAAGAAGGTCCATCATCTCCTGTTCATGACATCAGGGCAGCTTCACCAGATATACAGTTCTTTCCGGATCCAGAGGCTGGCCCTTCTGAGTTTACCAGGATACCCACACCTGTGCATCAGCCAGAGAGCAGAGCACCTCCGCCAGAGTTCACACTGTCCGATTATCAGATTGAGCGGATTGCACAGCGTATGGTCTCTTTGATGTCGAGTCAGATGAGCAGTACTTCATTTGTACCAGGGGCTACTTCTACTGATCAGACTTTGACTCCCCACATCTCCACAGTATATCAGATGATGGCAGATCAGTCCATGAGGATTCAGCAGCTTGAGGACACTGTATTGAGACGACTGGCAGAGTTCTCGAGTTACAGGGGCAGGTCTTCGATTTGGCACACCCTCAGCCTCAGGAGTCTACGATTGAGGTCACTGATCTCACTACAGAGGCCGGCAGACTCAGAGGAGCTCTTGAGGGCGGTTATGAGTTACTGAGGAAGGAGATCAGAGGATCAAGTGAGCAAGCCACTACTCAGTTCACTGCACTTCTCCAGGCTGTCTCCAGGGCACTGACTGTACTTGACTCCATCAGACTTACCCTTTCAGTTCAGTCCCTAGCTTCTCAGCGTTCTCAGCCACCCAGTTCCTCCCGTTCGCCTGCTCGTGCCAGTTCTTCCTCTCGTGCCAGAGGCAGACGGGGTCGAGGACGCATCTCAGATCCAGATCCATCTGCTCCTTATCACATTTCTGATGATTCTGATCATTGATCATTTCTAGATCCTAGGTCTTAGTGTTTAGTCCTCTCTAGGATCTGTATTTTGGGGCCATGTATTGACATGAGCTAGTTGACTTTGTATGTTACTTTTTATGTTACAATCTATGTACTGAAACAATTATGGCTTTACCTTTGGAATGATGATTATCTTACTTTGGTTATATATTCTCTTTTGTGAAATATTGTCTTCTCTTTATGGTATTATCATTTTATGATTGCTGTTAATAGTTGCTTCATTAAGGGGGAGCAAACCCTACAAAAGGAGAAATTAAAGAATGCTTTAGAAAAAGGACTTAACCTTGTTTGATGATGTCAAAAAGGGGGAGAAATTAAACACAAAGAAATCCATCAAAAGCAAACACTACAAATTATGAGAAATTAATACATTGACAATTTTAAGTACAAATGCTAAATATACTGCAAATAAGTACCTTTTAAAATTACTCATACTCTGATTTGCTGTAAACCATTGAATATGCTTTGATAGGCTTTCAAATTCCAAACCCACTCTGATATATTGAATACATTGCTCTAATACTTTGACAATTTTTTTTTACTACTCCGATACATTACTCAATTTTACTCTGATACATTGAAAAACTGTTTTTATTACTCTGATACTTTCCAAAATTTTTCTCTGATACTTTGTAAAATTGTTTTCCCTACATTGATACATTGCAGGATTTTTATTTCTCTTGCTCTGATACATCTTAAACTTAAATGATCTAATACTCTTTCCAAATCAACTATTAAATATGCTTTGGCACACATGACTAGTTTTGAGAATTGAGAAAATTTTTTTTCTTGCTCTGATAATAAAATCAAATTTTCTGCTCTAACACCAAAACAATAATCCAATGAGCATATCTTCCAATCTTTAAGCAAATGGACAAACCATTTATGCATACAACCATTTGTATCACATGCCAAAAGAATCATACTCTTTTCAAGCATATGCACCTAAATCTGTTGAAATTCATGATTCAGAAAAATGCTTTTGTTCAAATGTTTTATCATCATCAAAAAGGGGGAGATTGTTGCTCCTAGATTGATTTTGATGATTACAAAGCAGATTGAAGGGATACAAAATTTTAAAATGAAAAAGTCCTTATGCTCTACAGGGGCAAAATCGTAATTTCATCAAAACTCTGATTTGATAGCATCATCGTGTAGAACAAATGATATGTAATCTATTGGTAAAAGTTTCATGGTTTTTGGACTTATATTTTTGGAGTTATGAAGGTTTGAAGTTCATGAGTCGACTTATGAGTCAACTCATGAAACTATGAGCAGATTGGCACGCAAAGATTAGCCATGGCACGCTGGTTTTCTGGCTTGGCACGACCTGTGAGTCGACTCATGAGTCGACCCACAAGGCATGAGTCGACTCATGAGTCGACTTCTGCTGTTTTGGGCCAAGAAAATCCAGAAACCAAATCTCTGGACTTTGCAACAGAGGTCGACTCATGAGTCGACCCCTGAGGCATGAGTCAACTCATGAGTCGACTCATATGACGGGATTTGCCTGTAACGGCTAGTTTTTGGCCAGATTTGGTTGCTTTTTAATGCTGCTTTTTGTGCTCTAATGGCTCTTTTTCTGCCTAGTTTGTTTTCCCTTGTCTCTTAAGGCTATAAAAGGTTTCAAAAGGTGGAAAACAAAAAGAAGAGAGATCCAAATATCCAAGAGGCATTCAAGTGATTTGAAAAGAGAAAATCAAGAGCATTCAAGAGGGCATTCAAGTGCATTCAAGAGAAGGTTTTTCAAGCCAACTACTCAACATCATACAAGAGCTCATTTAAAAGCCTTCAAGAAGCCATCAATCAAGCTCACCAACTCCTCAAGCATTTACTTCATCTCTCATCCACTTTGAGGAAATCCAAGAGGGGCTTCTTCATTTGAGTAAAGCGTATTTATTGTTATATTCGCTCACTTAAGGAGCTATTCTTGTACTTATTTATGGTCTAAACTGATTTTATCTTGTGAGTAATTGTTTTTATTTTGGAGGGTTTCCAAAACAAGGAAAGGTTGATCCGAACCTGAAATCGGAGTGTATTGAGTCGGCTTGTACCCGAAAAACAAGTGGACTAGCTTGGGATAGCTAGTGTCGGAGTTTCCGACGGTTGTATTCGGGTTGAATACAAAGTATAGTGGAATGGAATTCCCAAGTAGGAGCTTGGGGAGTGGATGTAGGTGCAAGGTTGGCACCGAACCACTATAAATCATTGTGTTTGTGGCATGCTTTATTGTTTCTCTTTAATTCTCCATTATATCCTTGCATTCTTGTTTTAAGTAATTAATCTCAAACTAAAGTCTCTCTCCTCATTCATCAAGCTTTTGATATATAATTTTTACAAGTAATTAGTTAAGCCTAAAATTTTTAAAACCCAATTCACCCCCCCTCTTGGGTTGCATAGCTGGGCAACACTTCTCTTTGTTGTTGTTTGCTGTTGATAATTGCTATATTAAGGGGGAGCAAACTTCTATGATAAACTCTAAAGGGGAAGAAATTAAAGAATGTTTCAGAAAAAGGAAGAGTTAACTATGTTTGATGATGTCAAAAAGGGGGAGAAATTAAACAAAAAAAAAATTGAAATTAAACAAAAAAGCAAAACCCTAAATTATGAGAAAAAGGGGGAGAAATTAAACAAAAACAAAGATTGGAAGATTAAACCAAACTGGAGAAATTAAACAAAAACAAGAATTGAAAGATTAAACCAAACTTGAGAAATTAAACAAAAATTGGAAGATTAAAAAAAAAATATTGGGAAACAAATATTGGAGAAATTAAATAAAAACAAAGATTGGAAGATTAAACCAAACTGGAGAAATTAAACAAAAACAAGAATTGAAAGATTAAACCAAACTTGAGAAATTAAACAAAAATTAGAAGATTAAAAAAAAAAATATTGGGAAACAAATATTGGAGAAATTAAAAAAAAAACTTTGAGAAATTTGGTATCGAAATTTGGTATCAGACAGAACTTAAACAAAAAGCCATCCATCAAAAGCAAAATCATAAGTACAATGCAAATAAGTATTTTTTTATATATGCTCTGATATATTTCAAAATTCAAACTTGCTCTGATACATCTTTTGAAATTTTATTTACCTTGATACAACTTAAGAAATTTGATTTACTATGATACACCCTAAAATTTCTTTTAACTTGCTCTGATACATGATAAAATTTGATCTGATACAGTGTGAAAGTTTCTCTGATATATTATAACATCTGCTCTGATACAGTGTTAAATTTTCTCTGATATATTATAACATTTACTCTGATACATTATAAAATCTTTTCTGATATCATTGTAAAAATTATTTTTCTTGCTCTGATACATTGCAAAATTTATTTATCTTCTCTTGCTCTGATATATCTTAAACTCAAAATGATCTAATACCCTTTTCAAATCTTTAAGAAAATGGACAAACTATTTTTGCATTTATATTACATGCCAAAAGAATCATACTCTTTTCAAGCATATACACCTATAATGGATTCTTTTGAAATTAATGCATTAACATAAATATTTTTGTTCAAATATTTTGTCATCATCAAAAAGGGGGAGATTGTTGCTCTTAGATTGATTTTGATGATTACAAAGCAGATTGAAGGGATACAAATAATTTTAAAATGAAAAAGTCCTTATGCTCTTCAAGGGCAAAATCATAATTTCACTAAAATCCTGATTTGATAGTATCATTTGATAGAACAAATGATTTGTAAACTATTGGTGAAAATTTCATTTTATTTGGACTTATATTTTTGAAGTTATGAAGGTATGAAGTGCATGAGTCGACTCATGAGTCAACTCATGGCACTGTGAGCTGATTGGCACGCAAAAAATTTCCATGGCACGCTGGATTTTTGACTTGGCACGACCTGTGAGTCGACTCATAAGTCGACCCACAAGGCATGAGTCGACTCATGAGTCGACCTCTGCTGATTTGAGCCAAAAAATCCAGAAATCAGACCTTCTGGTCTGTGCAACAGAAGTCAACTCATGAGTCGACTCCTGTTGCATGAGTC